>NW_024871222.1:600000-1062500 GCF_019054845.1 Dipodomys spectabilis
CAAAACACTGTTCTTATTGAACTTGTCTATGTCATTTTACCTTTCAAATCCAAATAGCAGATTTCCTTCAATATCTTCCTGAAAATTCTTTCCTTCCTTTTCTTCTGAAAATCTGTGTTTATTAATTTTTTGTTTCCTTATTTATCTCTTTCCTCTAATCTTGTCCACACTGGTACTTACATTGTTCACACTTTCATCAGAACTTTCCTTTTCCTCTTCCCTTTAATAATGTCACTGATTTTATGATTATTTTTCATATTCATGTTTGTGAATATTTTGATGATGTCCAAACAGACCTATCTTTGCATCTGTTTAACATAAACCTTAGAACTATCAGAGAGTTTTTTCCTCTAAATCCATCTTTTCCACCTGTAGTCCTTATCACCAAGAATGTAACTAACACAATTAGAAGACAGAGATGTGGAAAACCTTTAGATTTCCTCTTACCCTACCTCCATCCATTAGATAGGATGAATGATCATGATTTTCTCAGTTTCTGTCACTAATGTAATTTCTATGTACTCCTTTTTATGCCCCTGACACCAGCCTATTGCAAATACTCATCACCAGTCACTCAGTCTTAAAACAACTGTTTACAAAGTATGCATTTCTCCCATAGTCTTTTCATATTGTTCCTCTCCATCACCCAATGACTCTCTTTGTAAGCACACAGAGTGAAGAACTCAGACAAAAATTCTAGTATCATTATTTACTCACAAACATTGACTGGTGATCTTACATTTCTCATCTGTAAATGGATGTAATCTACCAGAAATATTGAAGAATATATTTGTTGAATTCTAGAGCAAGGAAAAAGAAAAGTGAAGAGTCCTTACATTGTCTACCTTAGCTTTCAAATAAGGAAAGTGTCAAATTGAGACTGTTGGTATATAGTCAGAAATACTTTCATGCAGAAATAAAAATAAATTTTAACTCCTGGCTCTATAGCCTGTGTCCTTTTATGGTAACTGCAGATATGCAAGTAGTATTATGTAAATTGTGTTATGTGTTTACAGCTGTACTGAAGAACATACTCTTAATATATCATTGGAAAACATTGGTTATTGAATGGTATCTATATGAGAATGTTATTTGAACTAATCACACAAAGTTGAAACCTACATCTTAGTCCATCAAAATGTGGAAATAAACGATTTTATTTATAAGAAAATAATACCACCAAGAAAAGTGAGTATACATTAGAAAGACTGCTGGAATAACATTAGGGTTTTTACTGTCTCTACCTGTTTATGTGATTGAATTTCTTGATAATCAAACTCTCCTCTTGTTATTCTGTTTTTTTTTGTTTTTTTTTTTTTTTTTTTGGTTCGTCATGGGGCCTGGACTCTGGGCCTAGCACAGTCCCCCAGCTCTTCAGCTCAATGCACTCTACCACTTGAGCCACAGTGCCACTTCGCGCTTTTTCTGCTTATGGGGTGCTGACGAATCAAACCCAGAACCTCATGTAGGCAATGCCAGCACTCTGCCACTGAGCCACCTTTCCAGCCCTCCTCCTGTTATTCTTACTGTTCTAACCCAACGCTGTTTATAACTAGGGATTCAATGTGGAAAATCCATTTTCAATATGTCTAAGTTTTTTTTCCTTTTCAATCACAACATCGTCATTATCAGGCTACACTGTGGTCATCATTCTCTTCATCAAAATTATTATTAGCATCATAAGTGCTAATCATTGAACGTCGGATATGTGTCTATGATTTTATTATTATTTGTCTTTTGATTAATAATTTTAATCTTACCACTGTGGATGCATCCATATTGAAATTTTGAACAAATAAATAAAAACTTAACCATATCAGGTAGCATGACAATGTGCTTATAACAAATTACAGAATACATTTTTGGAAGCGTTGCAAATTCCTAATCAGTATGAATTTACTTCCTCTCTCCCCCTAACTACAATCAAATATTTAAGAGTTTGGGCAGAACCTTTTCAAGTAATATACTGTAAATATAACTACAATATCATTTCTATATCTGAAATTACCTTGAAAGTAATAAACTCTACTTTCTATTGAAATATTAGTTATTTTATTCTAGGAAACTTTTAGAAAAATATACTGTATATCTTTGAAATGAAAAAGGTCAAAAATTGTAGAATAAAAGTTTTAGAGGGAGTCTGTCTTCTCTCTCTCTCTCTATATATATATATATCTTCTATATATATATATAAATATTATGTGTAGAATAGTACATTTTTAGAGATAATTTGTCCTCAGATATATATACATATATCTAAATTTATGTGTAGAATTATATACATTATAGCGAAACAAACATCTTAAAATATAATTAAAATAAAAAAAATTCTTGAAACCAAGTGCCGATAACTCACCCTTATAATAAGAGCTATTCTGGGCGCTGAGGTCTTAGAATTGTTTTCGAAACTATCCCAGACAGAAAAGTACTTGTTAGATTCTTATCTCCAATTAACCACTAAAAACAACACCCACAACAACAAAATGTATCACATTAATTTCACAAAAGCATGTTTTAACTGCTGTGAACATTTCTTAGAAACATGAATACATACCCCTGGAAAATATTAAGTAAAATAGTATAGAATATTTACGTCTATGTTAAAGACATGACTATTTAGATTGTTTAAGATATTTAGGTAATGATTAGAATTTAAGAATAATGATAGGTAGGTCATATATTGGGACTGTTTTTTATTCTATTTTACAATAGTAATAAAATGATATTTATAATGATTATATAAAATTACTCTTCCTTGGTATTTGAATTATCATAAGTGATAAATATTTTTAAATGATTTCCAAAGCAAAGGAGTATCAATTCTTTTGTAATTTCAAAACAATTAAGAAAATGATTTCAAGGCTGGTTCACTCTAAGTCTATATTTGTTTTCTTGTTCCAGTTTTCATACGTTAGTAGAAATTAAAATTCCAAAAATTTAATGGATATTGGCATTCAGGAACATCTTCACATACACTAATATTGGAGTCCATTAAGTGGAATTGTTTTATTTCATTTGTTACTTTCACAAATAAATCAAGATGATTGTGTATTTTGTTCTTTTCACTGCTTTTGGCTTTACCTTGAGAACACGTTTTTCCTAGCAAAGTAGAGATAAGCAACTGGATTGAGCAAATAACATATGACTTTCATAAAATGCAGATGCATAGATTTGTGTCTTCTGTCATTTGCTATAAGTTTCTTTCAGAAAAGTTTCTCAATTATTAGAAGTTTTTCCCCTTCCCCTCCACAAATTATACCGACATCAAATACAGTGAAAGCAGGGGTTATACTGTGGGGGAGGGACATAAAAGCAACAAAGAAATGATCTTATAAATTTGTTAGAAACAATCACATGAAAGAAAAAAAATCTGAATACCTATCTTAGGGTTCATTTCCCTAACATCACCTTATCTGACCTTTTCTGCTTGACTCAGACATATACTAGATATTAAAAGTAAGGGAAACCATGGGAAAAAAATAGGGATACAGGTGGACTCATTGCAACAATGAGATGTACAAGTCGTTAAGTTGAAAAATGAACTTTACACTTTGGTGGGGGAGAATAGCGGGGAGGATTGGGTGGGGCGGCGGGGGAGGATGGAATGGGATAGGAAGGGGAAACAAAGGAGGAGGCTACAATGCTTGATAAGAAATGTACTCATTATCTTGCCCATGTAATTGTAACCCCTCTGTACAGGATTTTCACAATAAAAAATAATAAAAAAATACTTAGAATTGATGTATAATTCCTAGGTACTCCAGTTATCACATATACTTTTGGATTGAGTTATTTCTGTATAAACTCAAACGGACAAAATACTCTCAAAATAAACAGAAATCATATCTGTGTTTTAAATGCAGTAGTTCACAATGAGTTTTTAGCCAACTCCAAAAACATCTTTTTAGCGATTCTGCATTTTGTGTGAAGAAGTTTAAAAGTAGTTTTTTTTTCCTGACATGCAATTCACTTACAATATATTATCTCCTTTTATTGTATACATTTTAGTGCTTTGGAAGTGAATTTTACCTTCATAGGTTTTCAAAGCCTAATTTTCACAAACTTGCAATTCTTCAAATAGAAATGCTGTAAATTTTAGAACCGACATTAAAATAGATATCAAATTCAGTTACAGAAATTTGCCCAGCATACGTCCTCTATAGTGTGTCTTTTCAAAATTTGTTTTTGGGGATCATTTCCAGGGTCTCACACATACTATTCAAGTTCACTGTCAATTAACTATATTCTCTGTCCAAAAAAGTTTTTTACTTCTGTTAAATACATTCATAGAAGTGTAATGCCTGAATCCTATACAATTCTCTTTCACCTTTTGAAGGCTTGAAAACTTGTTTGCTAAAATGATTGCAGTATTATACAAATCGATCACTATAAGAAGTATATCAATTTCTCCACAAATGAATTACTATATTTTGTGTCCTCTTTTTATATTATGGTCATAATAGTGATTTTTCTTTTTGTTATTTCTTAGACACTAAAGAGGAGCTTATTTCATATGCTCCTCCTATTGACTATTAATTTACATATGTAATTTAAAGAAATATCCTATTCAGGAAAAAAAATTATATAGAATTAGAAGATATTAAAATACTTGTTTCGGAATCATTGTAGCATTAACATTGTAGCATTAACAAATATGTGCCCTCTATCTGTTGGATATGTTTTCATTTCTGTTATAGTGTCCTTTGAATTATGAAAGGTTAATACTTGATATAATCCAGTTCTTGCTTTTCTTTAGCTACTAATGTTTTCCATGTCAAGTTTTTAGAAACCTTTACTGAGCCAATGTTATGAATTTTTATATTTATATTTTATAGGTTTTTACATCTCACATTTAGGTTGATAATCATTCTTTATAAGGTTTGAGCTGGGCCAGGTGCCGGTGGCTCATGCCTGTATCCTAGCTACTCAGGAGGCTGAGATCTGAGGATCGTGGTTTAAAGCCAGCCAGAGCAGGAAAGTCCATGAGACTCTTATCTCCAATAAACCACTAGAAAACCGGAAGTTTTGCTGTTGCTCAAGCAGTAGAGTGCTCACCTTGAGCTGAAGAGCACATGGACAGTTCCCAAGCGCAGAGTTCAATCCCCATGAGCGACATACAAACAAACAAACAAAGGATTGAGGTAGTAGTCTAAGATCATTCTTTAAATCTAAAGAGGCAATTCTGCCAATACAACCATTTAAGATTCTGTTTTATTTCATAAAGTCATAGCATCCTTTTCAAAAGTCTGTGGTCCATAAAACTAAGAATTTATTTTTGAAAAATCTGTTACCTTCTTCTATGTGTCTGTTCTTACAGTAGAACTATGTTATCTTCACTAAACATGGTAATACGATTCAAAGCTAGTATGAAGGCTCCAGCAACACCATTTTACAACATTGTTCTGACTGACCTGTATTCCTTGAATTTACACACGTGATTGTTGAGCATGTGGACCAATATTCTCCAGAGATATCTAGATGTTGGATAGTCACTCATATTTCACACCTTGTGAAAACACAAACCCCCGATATTATATTTAGAAAAATGTCTTTAGTGATTGCTCAAAGCAAATAAAATTAATTTAGGAATGAGTTAGGTTTAGATAACATTATAGCATAATAAAGCTGAATGATAACGACTTGAGCTGTACTGCAGAACGGGGGGTGGGGGGGGAATGGTGGACCACATAGGAGCTGTATGTCATTGGTATTGTTTCAAAAAACAGTAAGACTTCAGAGAAGAGAAGGAGAAAAATAAAATGTCCTGAATTAAGTTTCTTTTTAATCCACCTGATAGTTTGGACTGAAAGTCAGATAACATGGAAAAAATAAAATAGAAAATAAAGCATTGTATAGAGCTGTTACAATGTAAAAAAGCTGTAATAAGAATATAATTAATTTCCAAAGAAATAAGAGAAAAAATAACAATAACAATTGCTAACGTGGATAGAAGTTGGATCACATGCATGAAAGAAAAAAACCTTAAAATGAATATCTAAGGGTTCATTTTCCTGACATCACATTATCTGACCTTTTCCGCTTGACTCATACATATATTAGATATTGCAAATAAGGAAAACCATAGTCAGTATAACTTGTGGAGGAGATGGGGAAAAACCAGTTGTTTAAGGATACAGGTGGACCTGTTGCAACAATGAGAAGTACAAGTTGTCATGTCCAAAACGAGCTTTACAAAGTCGGTGCGGGGGAGGGGGGAGGGGGGAGAAGGGGGGGAAAGGAGAAGGATTGGGATTAGGGGGGAGGGGGGAGGCTGGGAAGGAGGTGAAGGGTAAACAAAGGAGGAGGCTGCAATGCTTGGTAAGAAATGTACGCATTATCCTGCCCATGTAATTATAACCCCTCTGTACAGTATGTTCATAAATAAAATAAAATTAAATTAAAAAAAAAAGAAGTTGGATCACATTTTATCATATATAATTTTGAAAAAGCTTACTAGGAATGAAAATTTAAAAGTCATAACTTAAAACACAATTTGTATTATAACTAAACAGTATAGTTCAGTGGTAAAACATTGGCCTAACATATGGGAAGCAATTGTGTGATTTCCTAAGCATTACAAAGTACACAAAAAGCACACACACAAAAAAAAACCACATAAACACACACACACCATATACACACATTTGGAATATTGTTATTATCATATGAAACAGAGGAAATTATCACAAACAGTAAAAGTATTTTAATATATGAAATCATAATATTGCTCATAGTATTTAAAAGTTTAGTAGAAATAAAATAGTCACAAAATACTTGGATTCTTATAGATTAAGTAAATTGAAAATTAAGAAATAAAAGACATGAGAACTTTGCAAACAAGTTTTAAATAATAAACATTTTGAAACATGTATCCTTTTATTTTGACAAAAGATTGTTGTTACTGGTGTTTTAATTCAAGATTTAGAATATGATAACCAGGTGCTCTATATCTTGCTAGGGATGGCTATATCTCTAATCATTTCACTCTGGAAATTTATGATAAGGTCTCATAGTTTCCCATTCTCTCCCGAATTACAAACCCTATTTACACTTCCCACCATAGTTAGAAAATGGAAACCACAAATCACTATGCCCAGTTCAAAGAGACTTTTTTTTTAATTTAAGTACAAATATTGCCAAAAAGTGACCATGTAATTAAGGCTTTTTTAATAAAGTATGTGCTTCTTGAAAATAAAGTATTTGTTACCTGGACAAATATGTTTAGAACTATGAGATAATAAATTTATTTAAATTCACGAACCATATAAAATTTAAGAAAATAATTTTTAAATATTCACATGTTAACTATTTTGAAAGCAAAATATATGTCTGAATAATTTACATGTGTTAAAATTATGCAAAACTAAATTAACTAATCCTACAACTCTGAATAAAAGAATTACCCTAAAGAAACAAAAGAAAATAATTAAGCTCAAAATTTGAAATTTAGAAAATAAAATGAAGTGTACTCTTTGGTTGACTTAAGTAACTGTAAGCCTTCTGTATATCAATTTTATAATAAAAAATGCATGAACAAAGACAGCAAATTACCTATTGATCAATGACGACAGGAAAAGCATCAGTAGTTTTTTTTTTAATTTTTATTTATTTTTTATTGTGAAAATACTGTGCAGTTGGGTTACAATTAGATGGCAAGATAATGAGTACATTTCTTAACAAGCATTGTAGCCTCCTCCTTTGTTTCCCCTTCCCATCCTTTCCCAGCCTTCCCCCCTTTTCCCCACACAATCTTCCCCCCCACACACACCAAAGTTTTAAAGTTCATTTTCGACATGACAACTTGTACTTCTCATTGTTTCAATGGTCCACCTGTATCCTTATTTAAATGACTTGTTTTTCCCCTTCCCCTACACAAATTATACCGACATCAAATACAGTGAAAGAAGGGGTTATACTGTGGGGGTGGGGAGGACATACAAAGCAACAAAGAAATAATCTTATAAATGCGTTAGAAACAAATGCATAAAGAAAAAAAAAACATTTGAATACATTTCTTAGGGTTCATTTTACCTAACATCAACTTATCTGACTTTTTCTGCTTGTCTCAAACATATAGTAGTTACTGCAAATAAGGGAAACCATGAGACGTATGTTTCTTTGGGCCTAGCTCACTTCGCTTAATATAATTTTTGCCAAATCTTTCCATTTCCTAACAAATGGGGCAATGTCATTCTTTCTGATGGAAGCATAGAATTCTTGGTTTTTTTTTGAGTGTGCAAAAAAATCAATGAAAGAGGTAACAATATTTCTTCCATAATAAATGTACTCATTACCTTATTTATGTAACTGTATCCCTCTGTACATTACCTTTACAATAAAATTAAACTGAAATTAAAAATAAACTAAATAATATACAAATTAAGAATTCATAGAGAGCTAGGAAGGTGGCTCAGTGGTAGAGCTCTTGCCTTACATGCTTGAGGCCCTGGGTTAGATTCCTCAGCATCACATAAACAGAAAAAGTGGTGCTGTGGCTCAAATGGTCGAGTGCTAGCCTTGAACTAGCATTGAGGAACAGCATCCAGGCCCAGAGTTTAGGTCCCAGGAGCAGACCCCCCAAAAAAAACAGAATTACTAGAAACCATTGGTTAAAAAATTTTTAAAATACTGCTCTAAGTACCCAAGTAATATTATTTGATGATACTATTAAAATACTTCAACTTCAGCAGAGAAGCCAAATGTTTAAAAACTGTTACAAAATAAAGTAATAAATCAGAATATATTAATATTAATAATCATAAGATGAATTTATAGTGGTAGTCAAATATGTAAGAAATGAGGCAATTTGCCATTCGTTCGCACTTTATACGTGAGAAAGAATTTTCTAGGTCTTTTTAAATATTTAATAAATTTAATGAAGAAACTATTTTGTTACATCATATGATAATTAGATGAAGCTGATATTAGAGCAAAGAGCAGATTGTACTAAGTTTCTGGATGTTAAGGTATATACTTATTTTGGTTGTGGGAAATTGTGTTCAACTTAGGGTCTTGTTTTTGTTGGACTGGTGTCATATCAGTGGTTAATTTTAGGATAGGGGTTCCCTTTCCACAAGAACATGCACCTGATCTGTCGTTTTAGCCTTCCCATTATCAATGGCATAAGAGTTGCACACCAACTTGTCTAGCTTCCTACCTTGGCTGGCCTGGATTCTGCAGTCCTTCCAATCTTAACCTGTAGATAGTGCAGGATGGTGGAAATGATCCAATGCACCCAGCTATAGATTGAGAAGGAAGTCTACTAAACTTTTGGCCTGGGTTTTGTTCTCAAGCCTCCTCAGTAGTTAAGAGTTCAGATGGGAACCCCTGGTGCCAAGCAGTAAGAGTATTTCTTAAGGCAACTAGACATATATATGACAGGCATGTGAACAACTCAGGACAAGAATAAAAGAGCAGTGAAGCATAGAGGACAGGCCCAATTTTAACTAGCTACTTGGAGGATGAATAAGCTTAGCTAGCTTCTCTGGAGGCTGAGATATGAAGACCACTATTCAAAGCCAGTCCAATCATGAAAATACATGCGATTATCTCCAAAAAAACAGGAGTGGAACGATGGTTCAAGTGGTAAACCACTATCCTAGGTCACAGAAGCTTAGAGATGATGAATGAGTGAGCACTTGCACATGCATGTGCGTGTATACACGTGCATGTGTACACACACACACACACATAAGTATTGCAATGTGAAGTTCTTTTTTTACCTTGCTGTACTCTATTTCCCTGTATTAGTTTACAAATTAACAAAATCAGCTAAGCACCTATTTACATAAACTCATCATGTTTCTCTAAAGTCAACTCTCTTTTAGGAAGCATGCTTTTATTTGACCCAAATATAAACTATTCAAGAGTTTGATTCTTCTCCCTCAATTCTATAGAATCAGATGATTGTTTAGCTTCCTCCTAGCAAAATAATTTTGTGAAATCCTGCGTCAAGCAACGCATTTCTTTCACTGGAAGGAAAGCCTCTTACAAACAATTAATAATAGGTTTTTCTTCTCTTTGCTTACATCTGTAGTTTAACTATCTGCATATATTTCATGATCTGCCTGTATATGACAAAGACTGCTGTGAAAATAAAAAGACCCTTCGCAGCATTTATCATTTATATACCATCCATAGATATGAAGGTGTTTAAATATTATTGAAATTGCTTGGGAATAAATCATGTTCATCTTGACTATCGTGAAAAAGAAGAATTGGTTTCTCAGCACTTTAGGTAAGAACTTGATTGAAAGAAACAAAAGGAAAAGTGAGGAACAACTCAACACATACATTGAAATGAAACACAATAAAAAAATAAAAATAACCCAAGAAAACAAATTAATTCAGTACTCATGAACCTGCAGGAAATGCAAAGACTTAAAAAAAAACATCAGCTATGACGAGCTTATGAAAATCCATACTACCTGGGAGTCTACTGTTGTGAGGATAGAGGTTAAAGCCCAGACTGGACAGTAAGATCTGTACACAATGCCATGCACCTGTTATTCTAAATTCCAGGAAGAATAACATAACATGGACTGAACCCAAGGTCATACACAAGTATCTGAAAAATAATAAGGATAATTTAGGGTTGGGGACATGACAAAATGGTAAAAAAACCCATTTAGGGGGCATAAGACATTCAATTCAAACTCTAATATTTGGGTATTAAAGTAAAAATCTATGATTTTAAATAATTGGAAAAATTGTAAGATTTGAGTGAGTGGAAAAATGAATGAGAGAATGAACCCATAGTGCAATCCTTTTAACTTAAGTGAAAATGTTTTATGGTACTTCAGAAAAAACAGAGTTACCTTGCAAATGAGCATGGTTGTGCATTTGGGTGATGGAAATACTTTACTTACACATGTTTAAATTAAATAGATGTTTATTTGGGTAGATTGTACTTCTTGAACTAAGAGCCCGGATGATGTCGCTGAGATTTTTCTCTCAAGGCTACCACTCTACTACTTTGAGCCACAGTTCCAATTCTGATTTTCTGATGGTTGTTTGGTGATAAGAGGCTCCTGGACATTCTTGCCCAGTATGGGTTCAAACCATGATCGTCAGATCTCAGCCTCCCGAGTAACCAGGATGCCAGGCATGAGCCGTCGATAGTTTTAATAATTTAGTAAATTGTACAGTTACTGAAGTTATACATTATCATTATAGCCTGTGTAATATATGTGTGTACGTATATATCAATGCATACGGATAGAAATATTTTAACATATTTTTGTATCTACAGTAGATTTATGAAATCATCCATTATAAAATTAAATGGAAACAAAAGTTAATAAGGAGCAAATCAAAGGAAATTATCACATGTTTCTTGTTGTTGAATGGAATGCGAATTGTGAGAATCAGTTTGGGAAAACCGTCTCTACATTAACAAAATGGATAAGAGCTGTTAATTCCAATCCATCTATTTGCCCATGTTGTGCAACTTCACACATGAGTGTCAAAATCAAACCACACTTTTTGCCTTTGTTTTAAACTCACCTGTTATAATTTATGGGTTAGATGAAGTAATCAAATAAAGATTAAAATAATATGTGAGGCTATGAATTAGAGCTGAAAATGATTTTAAATATGATAATAGCTAATTAAATTACATATTTTTTACTTTTACTCTGTCATGTCCCTCATTCCCACATTAGGAAAGTATATAGAAGGTTCTCACTTAATTATATGTCCAATTATGTAAAAAATGTATTGAAAGAATATGGGCACTGTGTGGTTTTAGCTTATTGAGACCTGTAGGGGGAAAGGTGTTTCTGAGGACTTGCAATACATTGTGATGAAGATGAAGGGAGGGATATTCTTATTCTGGAAAACTAGCTAGAGGATTGCTCCTATAAAGGTAGTGATGAATTCTTCCAAAGGGTTACAGAAAATCACTTTCACAACCATGTTCACTGCTGCAATATTCACCATAGCCAAGTTACGGAAACAGCCCAGATGTCCTTTGGTGGAGTGATGGTTGGAGAAAGTGTGGCACATATACACAATTGGATTGCACCCATCCATTTGAAGACTGTTACATTATTTGCAACGAAATGGATAGATCTAAAAATATATTAAGTGAACTAAGTCAGAGCCAGACACACAAAGGACCCATGCTCTGTCTCATATTTGGAAGATAGAAATTTATACAAGTTTACACAAAAATATTAACCAAAGCATGCTATTTGCAGAGGATTATTTCAAAGGTTTAATTTCTTATGAAATTGAAGTTTACTCCAACAAAATGAATACCAGGAAACTATCACTTGGAAGATATGAGGGGAAGTCAAAAGAAAGGAATAAAGAGAGTTATGGAGGAAGAGAGTGAAGGTATAATATTCAATTCAGATAGTATGAAACTAGAAAAAAATTAAAGTGGGGTGAGGTTTGGAAGGGTGTCGAAAAGCTATATAAAGATCCATTATACTTAAAAAACTGATTTGTTTAATGGAAATTCCCTTGTACAAGTATTTAAGATAATAAAAATATAATTAAAAACAATGGAGACATTTGATCTTAAATTCTATTTCCATCTCTTTTAAAAAGTAAAATTATTTGCACTATAATTTGATCAGAGGGATGGATTTTGTGGCTAGCTAGATCATTACACATCTGTCTCTCTCTTCCTCTCTCCCTTTCATGGTTCTCATAGATAATAAGATTGCTCCATAATTATCCTAATTTATTTTGCTTTTATATTTTTGGTTGCATCATTTCACTTTCTCCTCTGCCATTTCCCAATTCATTTACATAGAAAGCATTATTTCCTATTTTCTCATTCCTAGAATAAGCTGCTGATGAAGACAGCACTAGTCCTCATTTTCATTCTGTACCTTTGAATACGGAGGAAAATCTTTCCCCTGCTCTCTACCAATTCCCTTCTCTCCAGTTAGAATAATTTAGTAAAAATGAAAAAAGAGAAAATAAATAATAGTGAAAAAAACAAATGCAGAAAATTCACCGGATTTTTCTGACCATTTCATCCAATGTGAACTATTGGGAAAATACATGGACAGCTCATTCTCACTGGCACTCAAAGTCTCTGGTTAGGCAATTGCTATGAAGTTGAAGAACAAGATGAAAAAGTGAGAAATGGTATCAGTTGCAAGAAAAAAATGGCGAAGGATTCAAGCAAATTTCTTCTTTGTTCTGTTGAAAATAACCGCCTTACTACAGTGCAGAGACGACTTTCCAAAAAGACCACTCATGTGAATACTAGGGATGACGATGAGTATACCCCTCTTCATCGAGAAGCCTACAGTGGACACTTAGACATTGTCCATGAGTTGGTGGCTCAAGGTAGATATTCCTGGAATAATTGTGAATGGCTGGACACCCCTGCACAGTACTTATACATGGAATAATACCACAGTGGCTTCTTTATTTCATCATGATACAGATACAAAGCCCAAACTAAAGGCCTCTTGACCCCCTTGCATCTTGCTGCTGGGAATAGATATAGCAAAGATATGCTGGATCTCCTTCTGGTGAACCATTATTTCAAACCATGTCTGAAGCACAACTTGGAAGAAGCTGCATTTGATATTGCCAAAAGGATAAGTATGTATTACTACCTCTTTGAAGTTTTGGAAAGCTGTACAAATTGTTCTCCTAAGTCCTAATGAATCAGTTAAGTTTCTTAAATTTCAAAATTGCCAGTCCATCCTATGTGTCCATACAAAATATTTTCACAATACAAAGTAACAGCAATATCTTACTTTAAAAATTCATGGATTCCATGGTATTCTTCCAAGTGAATTGCCTGACTTTGATGTCAAAATATATTCGAGTTGTTTGTATACATCTATAATGATTTCTATAGAGTTTGTGATTTTTTAAATCATAAATAATTTTAACTTATCTGTTGAAATGAGTAATACAGAAAGTAAAGATATTTCTGGTGCATGTCTGAAAAAAGTATATTTAAAAATATTTATTATTCTGTTTGTGTAATGTCCATAACCTATTTCATTCTCTCCTAGATATAATCCTTTGAATTCGACATTGTTTTATAATATATAGGTTAATTAATAAATGTGTCCTTTCAGATTGCATTCCATATAGAAACAGTTTAAGATTCCTTTAATTCCTAGGTCCTTAAAGAATTTTATTTCTTTAGGATAAAATGACAATGTTATCTTATTTCAAAAGTTTTATAAAGGTTATGCTATGTAAAGGAATTTGTAAAAAGTGAAGATTGAATGATGTCAAACTAACTTTTATTTCTATGAATTACATGTATTCTTACACTTGTATATTTGTAATCAACTTTTTAATAACTGTTTTTAATTTCTTGCATCAGAAGAATGAAAAATATGCAATACTTCACAAATTTTCATATCATCCTTGTACAAGAGCCATGTAAATCTCTGTATTGTAATTTGGGTAGACGTGCTGCTGAAGCATGTAGTATCCTGGAAATTTAAGTAGTTAATGATGCAATCTTAAGACAGGCATATATCTTTGGTTGCCTATTTGTAAGAAGGAAACCTTATTGTTCCCAAAATTGCAGTTCATCTTATTTCTGTAAAATTCTGTGTATGGTGGAAAAAACTTATATTGTTTGTTCAATTGCTCACATTTGCAATTTTTTCAATGACTATTTTAAGTCTTTTTCATTTGAAATTGGATCATACTTTGCAGCCTTTATATCTAGGTCCAAAGATGATGGATTTTCAAGTACTTATTTATTAACTGATTTAGCTTTGTGGAGATAATGGAGTCAAAGTAAGCCTTGCTTAAAAGCTATTCTAAACTTCTGCAGCTTAAAATCTCGCAAATGAGGTCTTACTGGCACAAATGTCTTCCTGACCCTTTATCCTTGCTCCATGTAGGAACAGACGAACCAGAATCTTACCCTGACAGCATAGATTTTCTTATTGGAGCAAAACTAATCTGTTACAAGGGATCATAAAGAGACAAACAGTTCAGACAGTACTGTTCAGACTAGAAGGTATTTTTTCAAAATATAATTGTTTATTACACACTAACATTTCAAAAGAAGCTAAAGCCAAGAAGGTGAAAAAATTGTTCATATGTATGATTACCTAATGTCTTGGCCTGTCTACCATCCAAGCAGGCAGGAACTTACACCACTGATTTTCTATGACCAAATATATTCCATAGCTCCAAAAGAAGTCCATATGTTTCTCCTCGTTATTAGGCCTTAAATTGGTAATGTTTTAATCACAGTGTTTCCTCTTGCCTCTAGGCTGTATATCTCGGAATGGTAAAGCTTTAGCTCTAATTCTACCAAACACTGAGGTAGAGGTAATGGAATAATACTTTAAAACCGTTGCCTCTTGTGGCTCAGTGGTAGAGTGCTTGCCTTGCATGCCTGAGGCCCTGGGTTTGATTCTCATCACCACATAAGCAGAAAGAAAAAAAAACTGTTGCTTTTGATACCCTTACCACAACAGAACAATGCCAAACATTTTCTAATATTATATATTATTATATATTTTATATTTATATGTGCTGATTTTATATTTCACACAGTGAATCTTATTAGAATTAATTGATAATTTGAAAAATTAATTGATATTTATTCCAATAAATAGATTGGAATATAAATAATCAGGATTAGAATATATATTAGAATATAAAAATTATCAATGCAATGTTTTCGGTATAAACTTGTGATAACTTCTAAATGTTCTTGGTCTTCTGAATTCACATGGTAAAAAAAACAATGTTGTTTGCTTCTAATCTATAAGGGATTTTACTTTGCTGCTCTGTTTATTGTTTTAACTCGCTGGTCCCAAACTGTTTTTCTCCATGTTTCTGAAGCATTCCTACTGATTATACTCAAATTTTTCTGATATGATGTCTAAAAGCTATTATTCTTCTACAGGATCCACGGGTCCTAGGATCCCAGGTCCCAGTTATCCGCATCATCAGATAACTAAGGCAAGAATTCTCACCTACGTCCATGCAACATGCCAACAGAAAGTAATTGAAGACCCATCTCAATTTCTCATTTTCTATATTTCAGGGCCCCAATTCCTTGAAATGCAGGAATTATCAGTAAGCAGTTGGGAAATGCAAGGCAACTTAAAATGCAAAATGAAATCACAAAATGTGAAAGTACAGTAATTCAAACTTTTAATTTTCAGATGACCATCATATATGATTGAACAAGACCACGAATGTCACTAGATCATTTGTAATACCCCTCTCCTAATGATTAATGAATAATTTCATTCCAGCATCAGCAGGCCAAAAAATAGTTCCTGGAACAATAGATCCATATTTGGTCTACCAATGCTAGGAATACTTGACATAGAGGTCAAATATAATTCAGAAAAACATTAATTGAGAAGATCCTTAGTGCTTCAAAACACTGGTACTTCAGTAAAACTTGGTTCTGTAGTATAAAAATGTTGTCATTGTCAAACAAATGATAACCTACATTTAATCTCCTGAAAGTATATTCCTTTTCAAATAAACTTTTAAAAATCACATTTGCCAAATAACACTTTACAAGTAGATGATATTTAGTGACATAAATAGTTTTTCACGGGGAGGGAGCAAGTTACAATAGAGTTTATTTATTTACCCAGCACTAATGCCAAACAGGTTCATCCATTCATTAAAGTGTAGAAATTATACCCCCCATCATTTGTTTTTTCAGCAGGTGACTTCAAAAATTTGTTAAATAGATCAGCCTCCCATATTTCAAACCAAAACATTAGCTAATAAAGTAAATTTCATCACATACTAAGTACATTTTAAAAAATCACAAATAGTTGCCTTATCATATGGTGTTTTGTTTTCCCTATCTGTCTAACATAGTAAGAAATATGACTTTAAGTCTTGAATACGGGTACTCATCAGAGATTTGACAAACATAAAATCTTTCTTCTACTTCTATCATATTCCTCTACAATAGTAAATTTTAGTTTTCTTCTTTTTCCAAAACTTATTGGTAGTAGAAAATATTATCTCATGTAAAATAAAATAACCACAAACCACAGTGCAAAGCCATTTATAAAACTGGTACTTAGGAATACATTCTAAGCATTTTTTAAACTTTCTTGTTGACTACAGTTCATTAAGCTCTTCCAATCATGGAGGCAGTTAAGATCAATGCTAAGGGTTTCGAGCATCTGTTGAGCATTCAGGGAGTGTAACCCATCTTCCTTGACAGCGGCCCAGTATTTTTGGGTCATGGGGGTACCATTGGTTAGGTCGTGCAGATGTTCGGTGGACGTTTTCAGGGAACATGAACTGGGGTTCAATTATAGGCTTGGCTGTCATTGCCATGGTAGATGTGGGGCCTGTGAACAACTGTTGTATTACAGGGGGAACAACGAGTTTTTGTTCTTGGGCAAAGTTGGATATCTCTGCCCAAGGATACAAAATTTTCTGAGAAGAATTCCCAGGCTTGCCTAAACAGCCAAAAGAAATGATTGGGCAGGCTTCCTGTGACTGATAGTGTGGGGGAGGCGGTTGTACAAGCGTAGCTGGCTGGCCCCCTGGGTCACCTGTTAGTGGAAGTTGTTGGTTATCTGTGTTCTTGCTGGAATTGTTTGCTGTGTCACAAGAAGATGGGAGTGCTAAAGCAGCTTCACAATTTTCCTTTTGT
Source organism: Dipodomys spectabilis (assembly GCF_019054845.1). Lineage (NCBI taxonomy): Eukaryota > Metazoa > Chordata > Mammalia > Rodentia > Heteromyidae > Dipodomys > Dipodomys spectabilis. Next base: position 617,597 of record NW_024871222.1, read on the forward strand.
TCTGTTTCTTCTTGCAGCGAGGTGTTAAACGCTTGCAGAGTTTCCCCTTCTTCTTTCCCTGATAGACAGTCTTGAATAGCTACTACAATGGGGTAAAAGATTAGGGGCAGCTCAGAGCCGTCATGGACTTCCTTTTTATGAACTGCCTGAAGGACGAGGGTCCACCTGTCTGGATCCCAAAGGGCCCCGGAGTCAATCCAGGGATACAATTCATTCACTATTTCCCATATTAATCTAGCTTCCTTTTGTAATACTTTTATCTGCCTACTCCGGAGCAGGGCAACAAATGCTTGTGATTGAGGCTCTCCTGCTGCTGGGGGAAGGCTGCCCATGGAGGCACTAATTTTGCACTAGACCCTCGACCGTCCATCTGCAGAAAGCTATCGAGCCACTCGTTGGGCACCACTTGTAGGGCTAGATCTCCAGCAGGAGGTAAGCATGAACGACTCACACAAGGAACACACGTTGGGAGAACAGGCTTATGCAGGTCTTGTTTATTTCTGCACAAGGGGGGGATTATATAGCCCCAGCTTTCCCAACCTCCTGAGTCCTTCCCAGCCAATTACTTAGTGGGGAGTTGATGTAAGGCACTTGTGATGGGCACTGCTTGGTGACAGGCACTGATTGGTCTTCCCGGGCTTGTAGGGAGCATGGACAGCTCATTTCTGGCAAGCTAGGCAGACATGCCTGTGGGTCACGTCTCTATTAGCAGGAAGTGTGCTTCAACTGCTACTCTAGCTGACTCAACCAGATCTGACCGGCTCTACCCACACTACATCTTCATGGTTTTCCTTTTAAAACTCTTTTATTTGGATGTGGAATTTATTTTCATGTCTTCATTCAATCTGTTCTGCATTGTAGTGAGCTAAATAGGCTCCGTAAAATCACTTTAGGTAGCAAAAATATTGACAATGAATATAAAAAGTTTGGCCTCCCTCCACTCCTGAAGTCAATATGCTTAGCTAGGGCTTCTAAGAATGAGTTTTCTCGCCTTTTCAATTTGCTCAATTATTTTCTGATCCCAAAACTTTTTGGGTTATTTAATAAGTGAAGTCCTCAATATTTCATGTTAATAAGGATATTACATATTGTAAACTACTAAAAAATGTGAAATCATTGGTTTCAAGTATCCAATCAGATTTTTTTCTGTTGTTGAGTGCTTCAAGTGCAAAGACATTGTGGAAAGTATTACAAACAGAAAAGTGTAAACCCAATACCTTCTTTCAATGTTGAGGGTACTTTCTCCCTAAATATTTGGACCCAAATTATCTTTTTCAGAGAATTACTGTTTGGTAATTAAAGTCAATTCACAAATTTTGATGTCTTTTTTTTTAAAGAACTTTTAATTTAAATTCCACTACAACCTTGTTTCACACAGTAAGAGTAGATTTCCTGGATAAGGACAATTCTCAAGGGAACCTACAGGATTTATAGAAAGGTTTCTGAGGTTTGTTTAGTGTGAAAATGAGCCATCTTCACCCACATTGCTCCCTCTCAGCAAAGTCTCCATGGATTACTTTGCATGAACGCCTATTTTCCCAGGCAAATTTAAATTTTCATAATAGGCAAAGTTGTTAAAAAATTTGAACAAATAAAAGTTTACCTGTTATAATTTTAAAACTCTTTTGAAATTCTTTTATTAGAACTGCGAATTCACCAATCCTAACCTCACCTTTACCATGAAAAACAGTTAACATGTTGTTTTCATGATATAGTGTCCATGAAACTATTATTTTCCAGTGGCTTTGTTATGCGTATATAAAACCATATAAGCTGATTCTGAGCAAAATGAACTCCAAGATATGAAAACGAGAATATTATTTGCAGTTGTTGTTTTTAATGTGCTATGTGATTTCTGTTTTCTTTGGGGTTTTTCCCCTGTGCTTTATTCCGTGCTGTATTTGATTTTGGTAGCCTGTGTATTGTGCATATATTTACGTTAATTAGAGAAGGGAAGAGGAACAACAAAATGGTGAGACAAAGGACAAAGGCAAACCAATGCAATAGCAATACTCACAAGACAATATGTTGTAAATATACATTACAACTTGTGAGGAGTATTGGGGTGAAGGAAAACTGAAGAAAATCAGGGAAGGGGTATCAAGTTTGCAAAGTTATTTATTCATTACCTTAAAATTGCTGTAACCCCACTGTACATCACTTTGACAATAAAATTAAATTTAAAAAATAAGCTGCATGAAATAAAATTTCACTGTATTGGTACAGTAAATATTATTCTTTATGTAGTACCTTTTTAAAAATCAATACTATTTGGCGTCTAATTTGAATTAACTATCCTTTTTAATCAGAGGACCATCAACTTGAATGCTATCTGACTAGACAATATTTTCACAATATACTTACCAATATTTTTAAAAAAGAATAAATATAGTACTTTCTCATACTAAAAGCGAAAACAGTTTAATTCTATGGAAACCTATAACTTTTAAAAATAAATAAGTTGTTAAGAAGACAGAATATATGTGTTCTTCAACATTCCAATGACGAATAACTACTCATTTTCAAATTCAGAAAATTCCATACCTGAGAGTTTCAAAACAGTACCGGCTTGCATGTTACGTAATTCTGCAATAGATGCATTTTTCCATGGGGTGTTACAGATTGAGAGTCAACAGAAAAATAACCACATTCTGGTTGAGGATAAAACTATGTACCATAGGTAATAATTCTTCAAGAGTAAGCAATTGTTTATCACAGTAAGCTATTTTTTTATGACCACCAGTCCCAATATTTATGACATAGATTCATCCTAGCCCAACAGTTTAGAACTTTTAGGGTGCACCACAAACTTCCCTTAATTCACATCATGAATAGCTTATCTCTACTGTGAAAAAAATACAACTCTGCTAATGTGATGCCACACATGTTTTGGAAAGAACACCACAATAAACTGGGTTGCATCATTTCCCCCCCACTGTTATTCTTGAGATGGGAACACTTGCAAATATTATTTATATTTATACTTTTTTAACTATCATATAAATTCTGGATGCTAAGGTCAGAAGATTACAGTTCAAAGCCCATCCAGGCAGGAAGATTCCCTAGATTCTTATCGTATAAACTTATCAGCAAAAGTCAAACACAAGTGGCATTGAGGTTGAAGGGGGAGAGCACGAGCCTTGAGCATAAACAGGCTCAGACACAGTGTCCAGGCCCAGAGTTCAATCCCTAGGACAAACCAATAAAACAAAAACAAAAATAAAAAGAAACCTCAAAACTAACATTTTTCTCATTGTATACAGTGGCAAATAATTAAGGAAATTGCTTCCTGTGTTACGTACAGGTAGAAGAAAGTAGATGTCACATGATTATTCTCTTCATACCATGTTATAACAAAGACTCCAAAAATTGCTCTTATTCTAAATTTATAAATTAATATTATCAATTTTTGGCAACTCTGTCTACACCATTCACATTATCATTTTATACATTAATTATTGGAATTATCTATTAACTAAGTTCTAATTATAACTCTCTTGAAAGAATATTCTAGGAAAATAGAATGCAAAATCATTTGTGAATTTGTCAATTAAACCCTCTACTTAAAAAGAAATTTTAGCATCCGATAGAATATGAAATTAAAAACAAAATCAAAATATTTATTTTAAATCTAAATTCTAATTTAGCAAAATCTTCAAAATCCTACATTAGACAAACTTTTCTATTTTTCTAGGCTTAAATTGTTGTAATCCTACATCATTTCTTTGAGATACAACAGAATGATGGTTATTTACTTTTTCAAATTTTGGATGGGAATCATGAGTCATTTTGCATCTAGGAATGATCTGTAATGAAGAGAGAATTTAAAACACAAGTGAGGATTAAGTATGAGTTGCATTTCAACAGAAAATTTGACTTCTCAAAACATAGTGACAAAATTAGCCCAAACGTCCAGTTATGTATTCCTTTCTGGTTTGTTTTTTTTTTTTATTAAGACAAAATTATACTACCTGGTCCAGGGAAGGTATCACTATGTAATTCCACTCTCTAGTCTCCTGTCTTAATCTCAGTGCTAGAATTCTAGGCTTGTATCACATTGCCCTGCCATAGTTTCTTGGTTTATTTAATCTAGATACAGACTACCAATTCTGAACTTCTCCAGGGATATAATACACCACAGTGACTGTTCAGACTGCTTATCTACTATTTTCAAAGATGTTCTCAAATTTGACACAGGATATGAATATTTTCAGATGCACTTGCGGGGTCTCTGATTCGTTCCTCCATGGATGTGATCCCTATAATAATGATTAATTGACTCTCTTACTATGTCTGGACAGTACCTATGTAATATTCTCAAACTTTTTTGAAGGAAGTTCACTTGAGGATTTTCTAATATTAAAAATTAACCCTTGATTCGAGTCTTAATCAGGATATATATTCTGTTGTTTTCTAACTTTTCTACACATTCTGAGAGTTGTTTCATTTGTGTATTTGTGTGTGCACATATAAGTGCCTCTGTGTGTTTGTGTATGTTTCTATGTATGCATGCAAAAGCCTCAACCTCTTATTCAGCAATCTTGCTCATAACTGGTATTCCACCACCTGAGCCATTCTTCCAATCCAGCTTTTGGCTTCTTTTTTATATGTACTGTTGGAAAGACTGTCCTGCCCAAGCTGGATGCAAACTGAACTTCCCAGACTCCTTTTCATTCTAAGGTTTTATTTCTCCAGGAGTATCAACTTTTAAACTACAAACATTTTTCTGAGGGTAATATCTAAGCTGTAGCCCAGATTTTTAACTCAAGAATTCTTTTTTTTTTTTTTGTTTTGGTGGCGGGGGTCCGGTCATGGGGCCTGAACTCTGGGCCTGGGCGCTGTCCCTCAGCTCTTCAGCTCAAGGCTAGCACTCTACCACTTGAGTCACAGCGCCACTTTCGGCTTTTTTCTTTTTGCTTATGTGGTGCTGAGGAATCGAACCCAGGACCTCTTGCATGCAAGGCAACTGCTCTACCTCTGAGCCACCTTCCCAGCCCCTAACTCAAGAATTCTTATAAAGATAGATGAACACACACATTACTTATCCTCAGTTACACTGTTAGAAATGTGATCTAAGCTGGGTTGTATTGAGATATGAGGATTGGGGTTCAAAGCCAGCCCAGGTATGAAAGTCCCAGAGACTCTTTTCTCCAATTAATTAAAGTAAACTGGAAATGGCACTGTGGATAAAGTGGTAGAGCATTAGCCTTGAGCTGAATAGAAGAGAGACAGCTCGCAGGCCCAGAGTTCAAGTGCCAAGACCACCGCCAACAAAAAAATATACATATGCAAGTGAAGAAAAAAAAAGAAATGTGATCTTAGCCACCAGTTCATTGCTAATATAATCCCTGCTCTCACAAGATGGACATTTTTTTTTCAGTTAAATCCATGCTCATATATCTGACTTGGTTTGGGAACAATATTATTCTTCCATTCTACTTTCTACAAAATTGCATGATTAGCAAGCATGATTTAGAATGAGAGTGGCCTCATAATTCATGTTCCATGTAGGAGTCTTGCTTTCTGTATATCACTCCCATAAATCTACATACTGGACTTGGCTTTATTGTTTCAATGTTGTCTTATTTGTAGTTTGCTATATTGTATTGAAGCCTTATACTTAAACACAGAACTTCTCTTTCTCCTATTATTGCTATTGATTCCCTTACTGTTAGCTCATGTACATTTGGGAAATTATGAACAGCACATACACTCACAAAAAGAATGTTCTGAGAACCTTCTTCCCATTTAAAATTCACCTTAATTTACAGAGAACTTACAAAGTTTGAACTCAATGTACTCATACATAATGTATTTATAAGCAATATGAATTTCATATTTTCTATTTACTGAGTTGTCTCTGAAACACGTGTTACCTCAGGTCCAAAGGTGTCCTAGTGTTATTTCAGAGAAGCCAGAAAGCATTCATTATATTTCAAGCAGCACCATCGATTGTTACTGGAAGTAACTTTTACTGGATGTGGAAAATGACACCAGGAGAGGAATAGAACATAGAGGATTAACAAAGTTCAAGTTACCTTGTGCTTTCCTTTTTACTGTACAAGAAAAGTATCCCAAGACTTGAAGGAAACTCTGTCCCTGGCTTTTCCCGAGTGTGTTCTTTACTCATATAAAATTTTTCTGTAAACTTCTAGTTGAGATTATTACAAAAGGAAATAATGTACCATTTGAAGACCAGCATAGAACAAAAGGAAATAACGTTGTTTTAAAAGTGTTCTCCTGCAAAAGAACAAAGAGGTTTTAAAGTGTCATATGGATGGACATTTCACCCCGAGATGATTCTCTTGATGCAGGAGTCAGTTATCAAATCCTTTGGTCTGGTCCTGAGTTCTCCAGAGCAATAAGGATTCCAAAAAAGCAGGATCCAGTGAGTATGATCAGCAAAAGGAGCCTCTTTTCAGACCAATACTCTTTTAAGGAAGGTCCCAAAGAAATATCTGGGATTTTTGTTTGCTTGTTTGTTTAGTTTGTACTGGTTCTGGGGCTTGAATCCAGAACCTGGATCCTCTCCCTGAACAGTTGTCTTTCCTGCCCACCTGCCCCCAAAGCTAGTACTCTACTGCTTGAGCCAAAACTCCACTTCTGGTTTTTTGGTGTTCAATTTACTATAAGAGTTGGACAGACTCTCCTGCCTGGTTTGGCTTTGAATTAAGATAATAAGAAAGCTAAGTGACATCAACTGTATAGACTTCTCCTTTGGAACAAGAAATGTTAGATGAAGTTTATTGTAAAGCTAATATATGACAATTTTTAAAGGAAGAGGATATGTCTAGCAAAGAAGCCATAACTTAAATAACTCAGCAAAAATAGGTGCACTGAATCATTTTGAAATTATTTTTTCTGCTTGGGAAGATTACTGATCTTGTCCGTCCTTTTGGGAAACTTAAAGTAATATTTGCACTTTTTGTTGGTTGTGGGGCTTGAACTCTGATCCTGGGGGCACTCCCTCAGCTCTTCAGCTCAAGTTGAGCACTCTACCGCTTAAGCTACAGCAACACTTCCGGGTTTCTGGTGGTTAATTGAAGATAATGGTCTCATGGACATTCCTGACCAGGCTGGCTTTGAACCACAATCCTCTGGTCTCAACCTCCTGAGTAGCTAGGATTACAGGCGTGAACCACCAGCACCCAGCTCATATTTGCACTTATGTGCACTGAATGACACTATGTAGACAAATAATGGAAATTTGAATCAAATGATGGCATTGCAGCTTTTCAGAAAATGTGAAGTAGCAATAAATATGTCCTCTTTTCCATGTTGTTTCATTAATGACTCATGAGCTATTGGACCCTTACATTAGCATCCTCTGCCATCTTTGTAGTTGTATTTAGTATCAGGAAATGTTCATAGAGGAATATAGAAGACTGAGATTTTTAGAAAGCAAAAAAGATAAGGTATGAAAGAACAGCACAGAAGGAGATACATTTATTACACAGAAATTAAGAAGTAGCCTAAGAGATTTAGAATGCTAAAGGCAATATGGAATAAGACTAGTTGATAACTATTTCTTCAATAACCAAAAATGGTTCTCTAAAACAATTTCTGGTATACCTTATTTACTGTCATTTGTTCATTAACTCTCGAATTATTCCTTCTGTTCTGTCACTACTGTTAATTTGTCTCTGCCATTTTGGTGACATGAATGACCAAAAATATTTCCAAATCTCACTTAGACTACTCCTCTCATTGTGATTAGCAGTGACCATTCAAAAACCTGGAAACTTTGAATTTCCAGAATTAATCTTCACCTGACTTGTAAGCACATTCAAGCCATTAATTGCTGTGACCTAATGAACAAAACTTTTTTTTCAACACAATATCCTAATATAAGTAAAGTACATGAATTAGGGACTATAGTCAGGTGTCAGTGTGACAGACCAGCTCAGCCAGAGCACTGGGACCGATGGGACAGGGATCTTGGGATAGGTGGGTAAGGTGTCGGCGAAGTGACAAACAGACACAGACTCAAAAGTGTTGCATCTGGGTGTATCTTTATTGAGGAGAATTAACATTTTTATACAGTGTGTGATTGTGACATAGATTCTTTGTTTATTTAAGGACATAATCAATTTTTTTAAAGGCAAAGCATTGATGAATTACATGAAAATTGATGACTATCCCACCAACAGTTTAAGCTAAGTGGTGTGAAACAAGTCTAGCATATTGTTTAATAGAATGCATCATCTATTCAGCCTTTTTATGTTTAATAATTAAGAAACCTAAGGCAGGGATGTACTTTTATTGTACTCTTTTTATTTTTATTTTTATCCAACAATTTTCATATTTATAAGCTCCTGTATAAGGAAATGGTTCTTCGGTTGGTTATATTTTGTGTGAAACCACCATCTATTCCCTATAACGTAAGTTGGACTAAACTTAATATTAACTGTTGGGAGAATCTTTCTTTTTCTTTTATAAACAGAGGTCCCTTTTTTTTTAGAACTCTCTGAACTACTGGGATAACTCTTTCTAACTTAGTTTAATTCATTGATTTTGTCTGTTGGACATATCTGGAAATTTTAAGTCTATATATTTTCTATGCGTGAGCTGCAAAACCGCTTGTGAAGTTGTAGGAGTTTCTGGAGGCAATTTAACATCAGATGATAGGTTGATTGGGGCATTGCCCACATTTAAACTTTGGTCTTAGTCTTTATTACTTAGAGAAGCCATCTCTATTGGCCTGGAAATATACAGCATGCTCTGTTCGCGGATCAGTAGAAAAATAGCCGAAACGAGATTAAAGGTAACGAATGTACAGCCAAGAAGAATATAGTAAAAATAAAGGTAGAGGCTATAAAGGTGCAGCGAAGTGTATGGGAAGCCTTGAACCAACACCCCCTCCCTGCAGGCATGCTTCCTTGAAGCTCTTTGTCTAACATGATCTCTCACGCAGACTCCGCAGAAGGTGGCATGGCACCAACTGGCCACAGAAAGATGTACACTCAGCTGGAGATACCAGGAACCACTGGAAGTGCAGAAACTTAAGCGTTTGACTTTGTTTCTCTGGCCAGAGACTATTCATTGAATTAGCAGCCCCTTATTCTGTTGCCGATGTCAAATCAGAAGCCATCTATCCACCACAGGCAGCTTTATTAGATGTTCAAATTGGTTATGGAAGTGCCCCACTCACCTACGCCAGCCTCTCTTTGCTGAACCCAGCTAAGGACTCTTTGCAGACACATCCTCATGGCTGTTTTGCCTGCTGTGATCTCTGCTCCTTTCCAAACGCTTGCTTCAGCAGCTTCCCCTCCATTGTGCCTGTGCCTCTCGGACTGGGTTCCCATTGTGTTTGGATATTGAGCTGCTTGTTAGAGGAGGAAACAAGGGTTGTTGTGTACATTGGCAGGCCTGAACTGGCCTGGAGGCAGGACAGACGCTCTCCCAGGTGGGACTTGTCAGGGCACAGGGCAGGCATCCTGCCACTGGGCCCTGGGTAACTGTGGTGAGCAGCAGTCACACTGGAACTTCTCTTTCTCAGAGAACAACCGGTTAAGTCTAACCAGATTGTCTTCTCTAGGGAATCCGGTTCTTCACCAACTCCTGGGGGATGCCTGGGGCTTGAGTCTATGCCAGGCTCCACTCCTGTCCAGAACCTTTCATTCCAGAAGTTTCAACCAAGTGTATGTGCCATGGCATGTCAGTATGGAGAAGCAATTTTATATTCCAAGTATGGGTTCCTTATTTTGTATTTATTAACTAAATGTTTTTTGCTTTTGTTTTGTTTTGGTTTGGTTTGTTTTTTGCTAGTCAAGGGGCTTAAACTCAGGGCTAGGGAATAATTCCTGAATTTTTTTTTTGCTCAAGTCTATCACTCTACCACTTGAGGCACAGCACCATTTCCAGTGTTTTTCTTTTTATGTGGTACTGAGGAATTGAACTCAGGGTTTCATGCATGCAAGGCAATCACCGTATCATGAAGCCACATTCCCAGAACCCTAAATGACTTTCTTAAGTTGACATTACATTTTCATTCCATAACTATGTACCATAATATTGTCCACATGCTAGAAAATGATGTAGAAAGAATACAATAAAATAAATGCAGTATGGCTAGATGGACAATGAATAACCCTCACAGTCTAGCAAGGGCACAGAGGGCTTACCTCATGGAGATGTATCAACATGCTGAGTGAGACAGCTCCTGACCCACAGCCCACCTCCAGAATGAGTAGGCCATCTTGGCTTCCAGCCACCTGGGGATGTTGGGCCACCTCCTACAGCACGGATTCAACCAGTTCCTGAGAGAGAGAGAGAGAGAGAGAGAGAGAGAGAGAGAGAGAGAGAGAGAGAGAGAGAGAGAGAATCAGAATTAAACTTAAATCGGGTGCCAGTGGCATAAAACTAACCTAACTACACAGGAGGCTGAAATATGAGGATCATGGTTCATAGAGAGCCCAGGCAGGAACGTCTGTGAGAATCTTAACTCCAAAGAACCACCAGAAAACTGGAAGGGGCACTGTGGGTACAAGTGATAGAGTGGTAGCCTTGAGCTGAGGAGCTCGAGAACAGTGCCCAATCCTAGAGTTCAAGACCCACTACTGAAAAGAAGTGGACTTCCCACCACAAGAAGTAGACTGAATAGCACCCATTGTCCTAGGGATCATGGTAGAGAAGTCAGGCTGAGCTTCCTGTGAACTTGAGGTCATAAGTAGGTCACCTGGCTTCTCTGTGCCTCGGTTTCCCCAGCTGCAAAACTGAACAGGTAATAATGAAAGAGAGCCATGTTTAGGTTCATAATCCCACACCTGTTACACTAATAATAACAGGCCACACCTGAGCCCTTTCTGGTATCTTTCAGTCATATACTCACAGAATTGCCAAAACCTTATCTGAAGGCCGCTCCCTCTCTGCCTAGCCATTCTCCAGAGATCTCTCTGTATAAATCCCTTGTTTCCTCACAACTGTCCTGTGAGGAGAATGAGGTTCAATGTCTGAGGCTCTACAAAGAACTTCACGTGTGGTCAAGAATCCAGTGCTGTGGATTGAGTTTGGGATAATCCATCTAAACCAATGACTGAGCATGGTGCCACATGTCTACCATCCCAACTAGAGAGGACCAGGCCCGGTGGAGCATATCTTTCACAGGAGGACTGTGATCCAGCCCAGCCTGAGCATATATTTAGTTTCTATCTCAGAAATGCTCAAGACAGAAAGGTGGCTCATCAGAGGTGAGGAGAGGAAACAATTACGGGGGTCATGGTGCCCCAAGAGGAGTGTTTGACCCCGGTTGAATTGGTGTTGGGGTGGCCACTCACCTGCTGAGAGAAGCTGTTGGCAGCTCTTCCAAGTGCGGCAGCAGCGATGGCAGCAGCATTGCGGACATATAGGCCCAGAGCAGAAGACTAGGGGCAGGGACCAGGTCGGGGATTTAGGCCTGCTGGCAGCACGCCATTGCCTGAGGTTTGAAACCTGGCACCACATGAACAGAAGGAAGGGGCCAGATGGGGGTGGGAGCATCAATTTCCTACTATACTCCAAAGTCACCTCAAGTCTCTTCCTCACCACTCAGCCACCTCTACATTCCTCAACTACTGGTAGTGGTGTAAACTAACAGAGAGAATCCCAGTGCTACCTGGCAGCATGGAATGTGGACGTGGCCAGCATTCTTGTATCCCATTGGTCAGAAAGGAGCATGAAAGAATGGGGGTGTGGCCAGAATCCTGTGAAGCAAGTAGAATGGGTGAGTGTCAACAGGCCATCCTGGGGCAATTTGAGCTGACAGGATGTTCCCAAGACCTGAGAACGAGCCCTAGGGCTTAACAAAATAAGAACAGATTGACATGCAGATGGCAGTATGCTATTAAATATATATCTTTATAGAGTTCCAGAGATGTCTATACATTACTCAGTTATATAGACTATATTCCTACCAATTCCTGAGTATTCATTATGTGTCCATGTAATTAATGTTATTGTTTAAGTCCTTAAACTATTAATGAAAGCACTCAGTGTCCTGAAATTACTGTGTTCCTGTAAGTAATAATATTCTTTTAATGCTTCATAAATATTAAATAAAATCAACCAGCCTTCTGAAATGGTGCTGTTTAATTTTATAGGATCATCATTCACTATCAACTCATTCAACTGTGACATTGACAAAATTCCAGTAATATTGCTTTGGATGGGAACCAGTTTCTTAGTATCTCATGCCATTGGTTGGTGTCAGGACCAGGATTTGAAATGAGGACCTATGTTGCCACATGGGCCTAAGGCTTCCATGATAATCTGTCAGCCTTCAGCAATGGAAGGTGAAGTACCCTTTGCAACAGTGTCATTCAGACCGAGAAGGGTCACTGCAAAGGAAGAAAACATAAAAGGCATTGTTTTCCCTGCAATACCTGGGGTTCTAGGATCACAGGAGCACCTGCGTGTCCAGTGGCTTTACCCCATCCTAGGGTGATTGAAGCTGAAGCAGACTTGCCATGACCTGAGTTCAAGCCCCATGTTGAGAAAAAAAATTAGCTCCCTGGCTTGCAATTCACAGTTTATTCTTACAGGCTTTGGATTTCAACTCAGGATCTGGGTAAATCTGCAGCAATGTGGATAAAGGGGAAGATCACCTTACATGAAGAAAAAAAAGTCATGCCTGTTCACTAGTCCTGAATTCAAGACCCAGCCCTGGAAAACATACTATTTATATATATTGTAAACATAAGATTTATACATACCTATAGATGTTCAGTCCATACATGTTTGGTGTGGTTGTTCCTTGTATCTTTTGTTTTATTCATTTATTTACCATTGATTTTACTATGATGAAACCCATTCTGTTTATTACATTGATGACAACTTATCACAGAACATCTAGATTTGTAGAAATGTTCTCCATCATGCCTCACCCTCAGAACTCACAGAGAAAAGGAAAAAAAGTTTCACACTGTCCTTTTTACTCCACGATCCACTTGTTGGTAGTGCTGGGATCTGAACTCAGGGCAGAGCAAAACCAATTGGCCAATCAGTCAAGATAAACATATGAACCAATGAGCAACTAAGGAGTGTGGCCATTCCCAGAATCTGACATTGATCCCCAGGGTGGTCCACTATAGTCATAAATTCATAATTTAAACATAGGATCTATATTGACATACATGTGTGGACAGCATCTTGTGTTCAGTGCAATTGTTCTCTTTATTTTGTCTCTAAATCATGGAGGTATTGGGTATTTTAATAAGTATGGTGACAGGTATACCTGTGCTGACATGAATGACAACATGTTCCGATGGTTACATTGTTGTTTATGCATTCTCCATCGTATTTGAGACCCAGGACTTTCATAGGAGAGGATAAAAGGCACAACGACTGGCTTCTGACATCAGGATGGAATTTTGTCAGTGCTGGGATTTGAGCTCAGGACTGGGTAACTCTGTTGCACTGTGTGGGACAGGGAAGCTCACCATCTTTGAAGACTAGAATGTCAGGCCTGGTTCAGGGCCTGATTTGAAACCCCAGCACTGGACAAAATAGCAAGCCCACCATTTTTAAACATAGACTTTCTCATTACCTAGAGGTGTGGTATGCATCTTGCATTCAGTGTAGTTATTCATTCTATTTTGTCTTATTCATGGATGTATTGTGTATTTTATTGCACATGGGGTGACAGATATAACTCTGCTGACATGGATGACAACCTATTCCCATAGCTCAGAGTTGCCTATATAGCATTCTCCATCCTCAATGAGACCCAGGACATTGTCAGGACAGGAAAACATGTGCCAACACAGGCTTCTCACATCAGAATGAATCTTTTGGTAGTGCAGGAATTTGAACTCAAAGCCTAGCAGGCACAATTGGTGAATGGGTCATGGTGAGCACACCAGGCTGTGAGCCACTAAGGAACTAGGCCATTCCTGGGACCTGAGATGGAGCCCTGGTGGGGGCCAATATAGACATAAATTCATAATTAAATAGAGCATTTGTATTACCTAACATGGGTGGGTGGCATCTTGGGTTTGGTGTAGTCATTCTCTTTGTTTTGTGTCTTATTCATTGATGTATTGTGTATTTCCTTGAGTATAGGATGACAGATATAACTGTGGTGAACTGGATGACAACCTATTCCCATGAGTATAGAGTTGCGTATACATTCTCATTCCTAGTTGAGACCCAGAACTTGCACAGTACAAGAAAACAGGTGCAACGACTGGCTTCTCACATCAGTGTGAATTTTTGGCAGTGCTGGTATTCGAACTTTGGGCCTAGAAGGCCCAACTGCCCAATGGGTCCACGTGATTGCACCAGACTGTGAGCCACTAAGGAGCTGGGCCATTCCCAGGAACTGAGATCGAGCCCTAGGGAGGCCAAAATAGTCCTCAATGATCATTTAAACATGGGATGTATATTCACATCCGTGTTTGGACTGCATCGTGCATTGAGTGTAGTTATTCTCTTTATTTTGTATGCTATTCATGGGTGTATTGTGTATTTTCTTGAGTATATGGTGACAGATATAACTGGGCTGACATGGATAACAACTTATTCCCATGGCCACAGGGTGGCCCATGCATTCTCCATCCTAGCTGAGATCCAGGTCTTGCACAGAAAAAAAAAAACAAAACAAAACAGGTGTAACAATTGACTTCTGACATCAAGATGAATATTTTGGCAGGGCGGGGAATCTGAACTCGGGACCTAGCAGAACCAAATGGCGAATGGGTCCAATTGAGCACACCAGCCTTTGACCCACGAAGGAGCTAGGCCGTTCCAAGGACCTGCTATTGAGCCCCCGACCCCGCGGGTAGAGCGGGGATCACAACAGTCATCCATTCATAAGGTGAAAGTAGTATGCAAATAAGTACACATTTGAATAGAGTAGGAGAGATGGTAATCTGTGGTGGAATCCAATCTGTGGACTACCGATTCTTGGATCTTTCCTAATGCCTCCATTTCATGATTGTGATGATTATTGTCGTGCTTCATCAACTGTTCTTTACAAATAATCGATACCCCATGAGTCTTGCCTATCATTTCCTACTTGCATCATGCACGAACTACTCATTCAAGGATGAGATCGATCACATTCCATGACTCATCCCAGGTCCACAAACGAGTATCTCAGGATCTCCCGCCATTCCCTCCTCGTAGGGAGGCTGAATTCAAGCTTCAAGCCTGGAAAAGATACTCCTTATATACTTTTTTTTTTGGTCCACTCGTGGGCCTGAACTCTGGGCCTGGGCCCTGTCCCTCAGCTCTTCACCTCAAGGCTAGTGCTCTACCATTTGAGCCACCTTCCCAGCCCTCCTTATATATATTTAAAAGATAAGATTTATACTTCTGGAAAGATGTTCAGTCCATATTGTGTTTGATGTGGTTATTTATTTTATTTCTTGTTTCATTCATTTATTTATAATTTATTTTATTGACTCTGATGACACCTATACCATTTATTATATTGTTTACATCCCATCACATAACATCCAGATGTTAGATGTGTTCTCCATCATGCCTGGCAATGCCAGGATCTGAACTTTGTGCCTAGCAGGCCCAATTCATGATTGGGTGAGATTGAGCATGGCAGCCTCTAGCCAATGAAGATGTCAGGTGGTTCCCAGGCTCTGAGATCGACCCCCAGGTTTGGCCCAAACAGCGATACATGGATAGGCAGACGGAGGTATACAAATAAATATATATTGGTAAAGAATTCCATAGCCATTTCTCTATGATAGAAGGACACCTACTATGTTCCTACCAACTCGTAGGTATTTATTAAACCGCCATTGAAGGATTATTATTCTTTTCATGATTAATAAATTATTAATTAAGATCAATCAGCATTCTAGGATTATTGCATCCAATTTTAGAGTAGACCGATGCTTAAACTACTTTTTCAATCGGTATTCCTATGCATAGTTATGAGTCTCTTGTGATCTCCTGCTATTGGTGTCAGGACTGGGATTTGAACCCAGGGTCTATGTTGACAGGTTGTCCTATGGCCTCATTGATAGCCCAATAACCACCAGCAATGGCAGGACAGGTCCACTTTGCAGGTTTGCCATTCAGACCCAGGATGGTCACTGTGCAAAGAAAAAAAATTGTAAAACCCCAGCTCTCTGCAGCTCACCACTTTTTGTGCTTTCCAATTTTTTTTTCCTCCTGAAAGTCCTCTTGGCCCAGGATCTCATGATTGGCTATGGGTCCAATGAGTGCACCCCAGCCAAGCGAGATCCAAGCTGAAGCAGTTTCCATGACCTGAGTTCAAGCCCCATGGTTGGCCAAAAAAAAGAAAAAAGAACATATAAAAATTAACTATTTAACTAAATTTTAAAAAATGAAGCTCCCTGTTTTGGAATTTTTGCCAGTTTTCTTTCCTAGCCTTGGATTTGAACTCAGGGTCTTGGTAAATCTGTAGCAATGTGAGCAAAGAGTTCCATTACTTGAGTTCAAACCCCATGCCAACCAAAAATGAAAAACTAAGTCACTGACCTCGGCACAGGGAGGTAGTTGTGGAGATGGGAGGGAAGGGATGGTAGGGGAAAAACACAGGAGGAGTAAACAATGCTCAATAGGAAATGTACTCATTACCTTGCTCCTGGAACTGTAACCCCTCTGTAGAACATTTTTACAATAAAAAATGTACAAAAAAAGAGAAACAATGTAGTTCACAGAGAAGCACTTTGCAGGTAAGGGAAGGATGTTTGAATAGCTGTACAACTCTACACTGCTTTTTTTAATGTTCAGTATGGAACTGAATAAACATAACTGCTTCCATTTAAAAAATTAAGTCAGTCTCTTGGAACTGGGGCCAGTATTTCTGCCATTGCTAGTTTCTGAGCTCACCGTAGAGATAACTCTTTTGCACCATGGCTGAATGCGAAGCTCATTGTCCATGAGGAAAAGAAATTCAGGATAGAGTTCCCACGGCCTGAATGAAGGCCCTGCAATGGAAGAAATACTTCTATAAATGTGTAATACATGACCTATATATGCATGTTAATTTCCTATTATGATTTTTATTATTGATTTTGTATTTTATTTTTCTTTGATTCATGTATTGATTATTGTATTTAGTATTGTTATACACATATTATGTTTTGCACATCTATTATAAAATTATACACAATAATTTAGGGCATTGACTCATTTTAATTAACATTTTATTAAGTGTTGAAACATGATACATAATTAAATGGAAGCATTTGTCACAGTCTTCACATGTTTAGAATCTCTCCCAAGTATGAGCTTTGAGTTCAAGCCCCAAGACTGGCAAAAAAAATTGAGCCTGGTGAGACATATTCTTCTGGGACTCAGAGGAGGGCCGAGGTTATAGGTAAGAGGTAGAGTTGAGGGCAGGTGCTGGTGGCTCACCCCTGTAATCTACTCAGGAGGCTGAGATCTGAGGATCCCAATTGCAAGCAGGAAAATCAATATGAGACACTTTTCTCCAATTAAAAACCCAAAGAGCCGGAAGTAGAGCTGTGGTTCAAGTAGTAGAGTGCTAGCCTGGAGCACAAAACCTCAGGGATAGGATGGCATCTAGGCCTGAATTCAAACCCCAGGACTGGCACACACACACATACTCACACACACACACACACACACACACACACACACACACACACACACACACACACACACACACCAATATAGAGCATTTGCCAGTCAGCCTGCACAAGTTCCATCTCTAACAAACCAATATTAAAAAAAAATAAAGTTGGAGAAGGGAAGGAAAGATTTGCTCCTGGAAGTGATATAGCCAGTGCCAAAATTCCACAGTAGTTCTAATCTGTGGGTACAAGACAGAGCGCCTCAGGCAGAAGGTAAAGCATGGGCATAGGTCCTGAGGTGTGCTGCAGAGCAGGTGGTGTGAGTGGTATGAAGGTTCTATGGCTTCAGCAAAGGCAGGCGTGAAATTCAAGGCTGGGTCAACCAGGTCAAAACTAATGCCCCAACACAATGAGGTACTGGCTATACCAATCTCTCATCCCCCAGTTCCCTGGCCCTGGAATCTAAAGTATATGCCTCTGTATTCTGGGCATCCAGAATTGTCTAGAAGGACCTGAGAGGCCCAGCTGGGGCCAGAAGATAGACTTGCCTACAATAAGGTACGTTGACATTTCCTAGACATCGAACAATACATCCACATCCATGCCACCTTGGCCTCACCTCTCATGTAGCCCCAGATTATCCTTGTTTGGGGGGCCTTCAGTCAGCTATCAATGTCTAGCTGGCCAGAGCCACTGGCATCCACCCTTCCTCCACACCACTACCAGATTGCTGGGAGTGGGACATGCAGCCAGGGGTCCAGTTGAGAAAAGGACAGGACACAGCATGACTGACCCTGCCCCCCCCCCCAGAGGCAGGAGAGAACATATGCTAGACAGTACTGAGAACGCAGAATCCCCTGGATGAGGACAAAGTTATGGACACCCGGACTTGGGTCCCAAGGAAAACCTGGAATATGCATTCAGGTCTCTGGCAATTTAGGACTCATTGTAGACCATGACTAAAGACAGGGTTGCTATTGAGGAAGGGCACCATCCAAGGTCAAGAAGAGGGAGACACGCATCCAGGAAGTGGGTAGAGAATGATGAGGGAAAAATACACACACACACACACACACACACACACACACACACACACACACACACACACAAGTAGCCCAAGGCCTCAGCAGTCTCTGAGCAACTGAACTTCCCAAACTCTGAGAAGACGGCACTACCATCCTCAGACGAAATGTTGACAAAACTCAGAGCCTCTCACACATCTGGAATGGCTCATAAAACAGCATGGCATTTCGTACTGTACACACCACTATTAAGAAAACTCAGCCACATTATTTTGATTGTCGGTAATAGGGTTTGAACTTTGGGCCTGCGTGCCATCCCTCAGCTCTTCAGCTGAAGGTGTGCGCCCTACCACTGGATCCACAGCACTACTTCCAGTTCTCTGGTGCTTCACTTGAGATAAAGTCTCACAGACATTCCTACCCAAGCTGGCTTTGAACAGTGATCCTCAGATCTCAGCCTCCTGAGTAGCTAGGATGACAGTTGTGAGATACTGGCAATGCCAGGTTTCAGCCACCTTCTTACAACCAGGGGAAATCCAGCTTGTCAGGCCATAAAGCACATGCAACCCTTCACTTTCAGACTTTGACACCAGTATCCAAAGCCATTCTTCCTTGGTTGGAGAGAATATAATCGACACTACCCTCCAACCCTGCCCAAACCCTGCCTATGATTGGCCACAACCTCTGGAGTTCTTGGTAAGACATGCCCAGCCTGCTTTACCTTCACACTCGGGCAAACTTGGGAAGTTCTTAAAAATGGCTGTACACTGAGGCCAGAACTTGGTGTCCCAACCACAGCAACCCTATTCCTTCACCATCTCTGCCAAGCAAGGGGTGTCTTTCTTTCTTGTTTTTTTGGATGAGGGGCTTGAACTCAGGGATTGGGTACTGTCCCTGATGATGAACTTTGCTCAAGGCCAGTGCTCTTCCACTTGCACCATGGCACCACATCCGGTTGGAGATTAGAAATGAGACTCTCATTGGACTTTCCACCCTGTGCAAGGACACAAGACCTTCTGGATCTCAGCTTCCTGAGTAGCCAGGATGAGCCATCAGCGCATGGCCTATGGTGTCTTATTCTTTACAATTTCCAACTAGTCCTCCTCTAGACACTACCACCTAGACCCTCCTCTACCTCCCTCAGGGACAGCAAAGGGAGGCTCAGAATCAGGGTAGGGCCATGGGCATTAAAGAGTCCCCTTCAAATCACTTCCCTTTTCTAAGCTCCCATCCACTTCCTCTAGATGGCCTGGTTGTCTGGGGCATATCAGACCCACTAGGACTTCTTAGGCCTGCCCTGTAACCCCCCGCCACACACAACTGGTACCTGAGAATTTCTGGGGCCAGTTGCTCCATGTCCCAGTGGAAGCTTTTGGGAGGTTTGCTGATAACCGTGTCTAGGGGTGCCCAGAGCAGAAGGAGTGTCCAGATGCCCTCTGTCATAGAAGGAGACACGAAGCATGGATGGATTTACTAAGTGCTAGAGGGCACACCATCCATCTGTCACCCAGGTCTCTTGGAGTGAAGTTTTACGTTGACAGTGCTAGGGCTTGAAATCGGGGTACAGGCGCTGTCCCTGAGCTTCTTTTGCTTGATGTGAGCACTCTTCCACCTGAGCCACAGTACCACTTCTGGCTTTTTCTGTGTATGTGGGACCTAGGAATCGAACCCAGGGTTTCCTGTGTGCTAGGTGAGCCCACTACTGCTAAGATAAAATCCCAACATTGGATAGCTGTTCTGTGACCCCTTGGGCCTGTTTCAGGACAGACTTGCACATATTTACCGAGTATCTAACCAGCAGCCTTGGCTGGAAAAGAACACGGTCTGCTATGTTGTCCATGATGTATGGCACCTTTTCTCTCTGTGCTTCCTGTCACATCCTCCTTGTTAAGCAAGACACCCTTTCAAGTGCTGCCTCTAAGAAGCCCGCTCCAATCACCCTGGCAGAGGGGGATATTCTTGGCTCTGCAGGCTGCTAGCGTTGTCATGCTCTGCCTCAAGCTGGTGTGGTTGAGAGCGTGCAAAGGTGAAGGCCTGGCTTTCACCACCTAATTTCTGAAGACTCTGATACACTACCCAGGACCAGTGCAGTATCACACTCTGTGAGAGGGCACTTGAGGCCCAGGCAGTCTGGGGGCAACAAATGGGGCCATTTCTTGTGTGGGTTTGAACTGAGGATCTGGGAGCTGTCTCTGTGCGTTTTCATGCTCAAGGCTGCTACTCTACCACTTGAGCCAAAATTCCACGTTTGGATTTTTGGTGGTTCCATGCACAGAAGAACCTTATCGCCTTTCCAGCTTATGGCTGGCTTCGATCTTTGATCTTCCGATCTCTGCCTACCGAGGAGCCAGAATGTCAAGTGTGAGCCTGAGCCAGAGAGGGTCCAGAACCTTTCCTTTAAGCTTCTGTTTATCTTGTATCAACTAGCAAGCCCTACTTAAAATAGTCATTTATAGGGGATCAAGTTCCTCTCCTAGGCCAGTTAACCCAAGGAGATAAAGTATCTTTGGAAAAGGCTAGTCAGAGTTGGCCTAGGTGAGTGTGTGTGTGTGTGTGTGTGTGTGTGTGTGTGTATGAGTTTCAGGGATACCTACTCCACTCTCTCTAGTGCTTCTTTCACCCAGTGGTGAGTACATCCAGGATCCCCACCCCAAGAAAATCGGGCAAGGGAGGGTACTTAAGGTCATATCAAGTGGGATGATCTGAATTCTATCCTGCAACTGAATCCAGGAGAAATAATAGACAGAAGGAGATGTTTAGAGGAAAATCAAGGGACGCCACTTACCTTTGGCTACAAGTACCGGAGAGAAGAATGAATCCATCCTTTTTGGTAGTAAGATAACATGTGCCCACTATTCATTTATTTTATATTTTGTGAGTCCCAGGTCTTGGATTCAGGGACTGGGTGTTATCCCTGAGCTTCTTTTACTTAAAGCTGAGGCTCTATCACTTGTGCCACAGCACCACAACTGGCTTTTTTCGGGGGGTGGAGGAGGTAGTTTATGGGAGATAAGAATCTCACAGACTCTCCTGCCTAGGCTGGCTCTGAGTCACGACCATCAGAACTCAGCCTCCCGAATAGCCAGGATGACAGGCAAGAGCCACTGGCACCTGACCACCACCATCCATTTATAGTCCGCTAGGGCCAGTGCTGGGCTACCTTCACTGCATTCTCCTTTTTGTGATTGGGAAGCAGACATGGGTCGGTTTGATACTTCAATAGCCTACCTACCTTTGAGCATTGTTCTGGCTCAGTCTGATGCTGGCTTTCTTCTTATCCACAGCAATGACTTCGTGCTGTCACAGAACAAATGTCCCCCAGGAAGTGTCGGATCTGTGGTCTTTCCTCTGCACACTGCTCCCTATCCCCGAAACGACACACTGCAGCAATGTAAGGTAGACATAGAGTGAAATCAGTTTCTTATAATCAGGGTCTGGCCAGATAAGTGGCAGTGAGGATCAGAGGCTCGGGATAGTGCTGTGCAGTTGGACAATGCGATGCCTCCTCATCCACTTTCCTTAAAGTGACTTAGCAGAGGGTAGTGGGGAAGGACTCACCAGACAGACTGACAATGAGCAACCATCACGGTCTACCCAAGGCACAGAGGGGCTTACCTAAGGAAGCTAATTCCACAGTCCAAGCCAAAATGATCCTGACCCACAGCCTACCTCCAGAATGAGAGGGTCACCTTGGGTCCCAGCCATATGGGGACGCTGAGCCAAAACCTCCAGCACACATTCAACATGTTACTGAGCGAGAGAGAGAGACAGAGAGAGAGAGAGAGAGAGAGAGAGAGAGAGAGAGAGAGAGAGAAAGGGAAAGAGAGAGAGAGAATTACACTTAAGCCGGATGCCAGTGGCACAGGCCTACAGTGGTAACTACACAGGAGGCTGAGATATGAGGATCATGGTTCATAGCCAGCCCAGGCAGGAACGTCTGTAAGACGCTTATCTCCCAGAAGTGGTGTTGTAGCTCAAGTGGTAGAGCCCTAAACCTGATCTGAGCAGCTTGGGGAAAGTGTGCAGGCCCAGAGTTCAAAACTCACGACTGACAATAAGTGGAATTCCCACCACAAGAAATGGACTGAATAGCACCCATTGTACTAGGGAGCATGGCAGACAAGTCAGGCGGAGCTTCCTGTCATCTGGGGGTCATGAGTAGGTCACCCAGCTTTTCTGTGCTTTTTCCCCAGCTGCAAAGCTGAATAGTGAATGATCCCCTTCCTCATGGGGATAGGGTAAGGATGAAAGAGAGCCATGTTTTGTTTCCTAATCCCATACCTTTGGCATGATAAATAACAGGCCCCTTCTTAGTCTTTTCCAGGTATCTTCCTGTTATATGCTCACAGAATTGCCAAGAAACTTATATGATGACCGTTCCCTCTATGCCTGGCCCTGCCCCAGATTTCCCCTTGTATTGATCCCTTGTTTCCTCACAACTGTCCTGTGAGAAGACTGAGGACCAATGGTTGAGGCGGAACCCAGAGCTTCAACTCTGGTCAAGAATCGGCTGCTGTGGACTGAGTTTAGGACAACCATCTAAACTGATGACTGAGCATGGTGCTACATATCTACCATCCCAAATACAGAGGACCAGGCATGGTGGCGCATGCCTGTCACAAGAGGACCATGATCCAGCCAAGCCTGAGCATAAATGGAGTCTCCATCTCAGAAATGCCCAAGACAGAAAGGCTTGGCTCCCATGGAAGAAGACCTGACTGGAAAGCCTAAGCTCTTGAGTACAAACCCTAATATACCAAAAATATCTGAGGCCCGGTGCCAGAGTCTCATGCCTATAACCCTACCTACTCAGGAGGCTGAGGTCTGAAGAACACAGGTCAAGATTTAAAATAGGTTTGGCCTTGCCCATCAGAGTCATGATGAGATGACCCAGAGGCTGACCCATGCCAATAAGGTCCATACTAACAGGGCTCACAGCCTTACTAAGTGCTGACCATGTTCTCTGTCCTCCTGGGGAGTCAACCCCTATGGGCCCCACCCCCTGGTCCTCCCGTGCTCCCTCTGCCACCAACCAGGTCCAAGGGAGTAGACAGTTCCAGGTCACAAAATCCCTTGCTCTTATAATTTATAGGTGCTGAGTCCCCTTCAAATGTCTCACCCTTCCAGTCCCCTAGAACTCAGCCACAAAGCACATGCACCCCCCAAAGACAGTGATAAGAAGTTACCAAAGGCTCCAGCACTCCTTGTTTCAACCAATATCTACACACACACACACACACACAGAGCCATAACGGGTGGCTCCTTTCTGTCATCCTAGTTACTCAGGAGGCTGAGGTTTGAGGATCCCTGTTCAAAGCCATCCACACAAGAAAGTTTGAGGCTCCTATCTACACTGAACCACCAAATAGCCACAGGTGGACCTGTGGCTCAAGTGTCAGAGCTCTAGCTTTGAGCAAGATATCTCAGGGACAGCAACTAGGCCGTGAGTTCAAGGCCCAGGTCTTCTACCTCCGAACACACCCAGACACAGACACAGACAGTCAGACAGACAGACGGACAGACAGAGAGACTGACAGACAAACACACACACACACACACACACACACACACACACACACAGGATAGCCCAAGGATTCAGCAGTCCCTGAGAACAGAAACATGAACTCCCTCAATTAGCATCAGATCTCAACCCCTAGAAGGTGGCAGTACCGACATCAGACCCACTGTAGACAAAACATTGAGCCTTACACATATCTGGGATGTCTCATACACCAGCATGGCATTTCCTATCATACACATTGCTATGTGGAAAACTTAGTCACCTCTTTTTTTGTTGTTGGTCCAGGGGTTTGAATTCTGGGCCAAGGTGCTGTCCCTCACCAATTCAGCTGAAGGTGAGCATACTCCCAGTTGAGCCAAAGCAACAATACCTGTTCTCGAGTGGTCTATCATCAATTTTCACAGACTATTCTGCCCAAGCTGACTTGTAACCACGGTCCTCACATCTCAGTCTTCTGAGTAGCTAGGATGAGAATTGTGAGCCACCGGTGGCTTCCAGCTTCAGCCACCTTCATATACACAGAGAAAACCCATCTCGTCAGGCCACAAACTTTTTGCAACCCTTCACTTCAGATTTGGTACCCAGCATCCAAATCTATCCTTCAATGGAGGAAATAAAGACACAACAATCTCACACCTGCACCCCTTTGCCCACTCCCTGCCTGTCACAGGACATGTCCTCTTGAAACTGTGGCTTTAAACTGGGGCAAACTTGGGGAGTTCTTAAAAATGTCTGTACAGCGAGGCCAGCACTTGGTCTCCCAAACACAGCACCCTCCCCACACCCCCACACCTCCACCATCATTTGCAGGCAAAGATGTCTTAATTTCTTTCTTTTTTATGTTGTGGGGCTTGAATTCTGGGCCTGGGTGCTGTCCCTGAGCTCTTTAGCTTAACGCAAGCATTCAATTGCGTGAGCCACAGCACCACTTCTGGTTTTCTGGAAATTCCTTTTAGGTAAAACTCTTAGGGTCTTTCCTGAGCAGGCTGGCTTTGACTCGTGATCCTCAGATCTCAGCTCCTGAGTACCTAGGATAACAGCCATGAGCTACTGGCACCCAGCCAAAAAAATTTTTCCATTCCTGTCATCCTTTCCCCTCAGGAGACTGAAATCTGAGGACTGCAGTTGGATGCCACTTAGCAGCAAAGCCCGTGAGAACTCTTTATCTAATTAAACACCCAAAAAAGCTGGAAGTGGAGCTGTGATTCAAATGGTAGAGTGCTATCTTGGAGCATAAAAGACAAGATCCACACCCTAGTTTCAAGGTTTTTCTAGCGTGGACCCACCCAAGAAAGGGAAGCAAGTGGGCACACGGGAGCTCAAAGCCAACACATAATACTCAAAACTCCCAGAACAGACCCCATCCAGCTCTGATTCCCTAGATATTATGTCCTACATCATGGCAGTCTTAGATAGGACTGACCATGCACCAATTTGGGACATTCAATTACAATTTCATACTGAATTTCCCATGACCTTATCAAAGAATCAGGATCTTTCACTGTACTGCCTAAACACTGGGCAGTGAGGTAAGGTCTAGTTATCCAACCATAATATATGGGAACCAAAGGGATTCCTGGTCAAGGGACAGAGACTGGGGGGATGTAGGTCCTCTTGGGGAGGTGAAAAGGGCTGCTCTATCCCAGAAATGTTCCTACGTTGTGAGTATTATCAAAGAAACAACCTTGCTCAAAGCCCAGTCACTCTGGTTTTCCCACCAGCCTCTACCCAGCTCTGCTCCACCTTCAGCCTGCCCTCTCTGAATCCCAGATCTGCCATCTAGACTAAAGACTGAGCCAGCCAAGAGACCCATTTCCTGCCCTCATTCCCACACTGTTCTGTGGCAGTGGCATGCTTACCTCAGTCTTTGGAGAAGGAAAGAACACCGGGGGTGGTATCATCAGATTGAGCCCTGGAATGTCCTAGTCCCTAAGGATATACTGCACAGGCATCCTGCAGTGAACGGCAGCCAGGTTGTCAATGATGAACCCAAGGTGCCAGGACTTCTAATAGCAGTGTGGCTGGATCAAAGGCTGGTAGTCTTTGTTGTCAGGCGAGGTCATGGCTCCAATGTCCTTACACACCTGACCTTTCTCCCTCTTCAAATTCCTACTTATGCTTTGCCCCCCCCCCCACCTTGAAACTCTCTCACTCCAATACCTCCCTAGATCTTGGAAACTTTCTTCTGATCTGACCAGATGAGGCTGGGGTTAATTGAAACCTGGTGACCCACCCTGAGCCCTAGGTTCTACCCGAGGCTAGTTCCCTATATAGTCGGTGATCACACAGCTCCTGGCTGTCATGAAGTTGCTGAGGGGTCAGTGGCTTGGTCCTACATACTGACTTTAGGCTCTGAAACTGTCTCCACATAGAATGTGAATAGTTGGCTCCCTTGATCCATGGACTCCAAACCAAGGCTTGCATGTTCCCTTTCTTCTTTCTTTTCCTCGTTTTCTCCCTCTGTCCTTCCCTCTTCTCTCTCTTCACTTGCTTTGTGTCAGTCCTGGGCCTTGTACTCAGAGCCTAGGTGCTGTCCCTAAGCCTTTTTACTCAAGGCTAGCAGTCTATGTTTTGAGCCACACATCCACTTCTGGTGTTTTGTTTTTGGTAGTTAATTGAAGACAAGAGTCTTACAGGCTTTCCTGCCTGGGCCAAAAGCCTCAATCCTCTGATCTCAGCCTCCTAAATAGCTAGGATGACACGCTTGAAGCACTGGCATCCAAATCAATCCAAAGTTTCTTCTTGGGCTGTGGAACCAGTCCTGGAACTTTTCATTGTCTATGACATCCCAGAGTCTGTTGCACACTGTAATGGTTTGTTGGATAAATAAATGAGCATCTCTCTATGACAATACTACAGAAAAGTCCCATCTGATTCAGGTAAGAATCCTCTGTGGGGGAGGGGGGGACGAATCCTGATGAAGCTCTCCCACAGTTCTCCCTCCTCCCTCTTACCCCATCCTGGTGCCACAACACTGAATGGTTTTTGTCTCTGAGAGTGTGAGCCACTATGTACTCACTACATTCCAGGGCCTCTGGAATGACTATCATCTCAAAGATCTCTGTCCAGCAGCTGACCAGCACTGTGGCACTCAATTCCCCACATAGGTGTGAATGAGGTTGCTGTGAGCTGAATGCCTGGCTCAAGGGGCCTCCTGTCCTCCCCTGGGACCAGTCAGGATCCTCCACCACATCTGGCCCCTAAGTTTCATGCTGCCGAGGAAGGATCCTTGAGGCAGCCTGGGTTCTCTGAATCTCCCAGAGTCCAGTACAGGTGCTGGGAATCATCTATGCTCATAGCTGACAGGCTGAGCATGGTGAGGTCACAATCTCTGCCCCCCTCAATGTCCGCGAGTGGGGTGGTCACTCTAGAGAGATTCAACAGCTGCCAGAGAAAGGCAGTCAAGGCACAACGTTCAAAGCAGGACACAATCTGGCTTGGGAACTCTGCCTGTGTCGCTTTGAACCTCATTGTTTGATGGCTGAAATCATACATATAATTTGATCCATAATCCCAGGCATTAGTCGAACTTGCCAGCTTAAATTAAAAAAAACCTGGAAAATGTGATATTTAATTTGTCCCAATCAAACTTAAAGGGTTCCAATGTCAGTGGTCCCCTTTTCCTTCGGACAACCTATAGCAGGTTACAGATACTAGCATTCAGCGAGACCTAGCTAACTGCCACTTCCTGATACCGAGCGGGCTCCAGCAGGGGGAATGGATTTGCCAACTACTGCCCAGCTAGAAACAGCCCAGGCGGGACACAGATTGGATTCTGCAGGACTCCAGGGAGGATTGACACTGGGCACTGCCCCAGGAGGGTATCCTCACCACCAGTGGGGCCCAGAACCCTGTGCCCGGATGCCCACAGAGACGGTTAATGCCCTAGATATGGTTCTCCTCTCATCCACTCTCATGGTGAACCATCTGCCATGTCACATCGTACGCCAGTCCCCAAAACCTCATAGCTTCACAGCCCCTGCCCTATCCTTTCCCTCATCTCGTTCCCTAATTATGTTGGGCAGACATATTCCACACTCTTGAATTATCTCCAACTAAACACACAAGAGTAGAGTGTCTGGCTGGAAGAATGTGGCTGTGATCTCATTTGCCTCACCAAACTTCTGGCTGGGGATAGAAGGACAGACATCCACTCCAGTCCAGGGTTTACACTGTTCTTCTAAGGGAGGCCCACTCAGGCCCAGCAGCTACTGTGGGCTACAGGAAAGGGGGAAGAGAGAGGTGGAAAGGGGAGGAAAGTAATGTCTACTGAAATCTTCCATAAAGGAGCCATAAAACTGTGAAGGAGAAAACAAAAATTGTGGCTGGGCTTGTATTTGGTATTGATGAAGAAAGAACAACAACAAATACACACAGAGAGAGAAAGAAAATGCTTTTGTTGTTTTAAACATGGTGACTTAAATATATTTTCATTGTTCTCATTTCCTTGCTCTCCCAACACACACACAGACACACACACACATTCACACACAGACACACACACACACACACACACACATACCTCTCCAGAATGGTGAAAGTTGACTTTTCCATGCAGCACCTGCAATTTGCCAACTAATCACTCACCTGAGGATGGTCAGGCTGTACAAGGAGAAAGATTCTCCCTCTCTCTCTCTCTCTCTTTCTCTCTCTCTCTCTCTCTCACTCTCTCTCTCTCTCTCTCTCTCTCTCTCACACACACACACACACACACACACACACATACACACACAGAGACTCAGAGTAGTACCTCTCCTAAGTTTGTTGATTCCTCATCTGGGACAATGTATTAGCTGGAGCATGCCGGTTCCCACTCTCTGTTCCCTTGTCAGAACCAAGGGCTCCCACCCAAGGGGAGCACCACCTCTAATGACACAGCACCACCCCGCCTCTCCCCTTCTCCAGGGCCAGACTTTTCTCCTTGGGAACAATCAGCCTTAACTTCCCATTCACCAAAACCCTAGGCCTGGACGCTGGGTGAAGGAAACCCCAGACAGGTGGCTCCTCAGAGCAGGACTGAAACAAGCAGTGGGTCATGGGGTCCCAAGGCGGGTGTCTGACCCAGGGTGGGGGCGGTGTTGAGGACATGGATGTGGTCCTAAAGGCTACATACATGGACAGACTCCTACTTCCAGCCTAGATTCTTCTGGGCAACTGGGCAAATTCTTGTGGAGGACAAAGAGACCAGATGGACAGGGAGCACCACCAGACGCTGGCAGAGATGGGAAATGTGATCACCCTGTGAGTACTGTTAACAGCTGGGGTGGGGGATAGACCAGGTATATGTGTGTCTGAGGGCCTGTATTCCACCCATATATTCATCTACTATCTGACCCCCAGTGCCCTCACCTCCCTAGTGGGCTTTTCTGGGACCCTCCTCAGATGAAAGGGTGACTGAGCACAGAGGACAAGGGCTCACACAGCAAGGGAGGCCTATCTTCTGCATCCAACACCCCCTACTCCCAGAAAAAAAGAAAAAGACCCAATAAGGCAGGTGCAAAGGTGCTGTTCCCCACCTCTGCCTAAAGCCACCAGGTTCCCACCAGGGAGAGGAAGGGTGAAGATGTGGGACTGTGTTGCTCCCACTACTCCAGCCAGGGGCTCAGTGGTGACCCCTTCTCACCCATTCCTGCATCTCCCCATTTCCAGGGATACTGGCCACTAGGGATGGGTGTGAGTTCCCAGAGTCAACACCCAATCCCTCACCCCCCCACTCCTGGGGCGCATTTGTGGCAGAGTCAAGGCTGGCCTGCCTGGTGCTGGGGAGGCATGGTTGGGACACAAGAGGGGAGGCGGGATTTGCAGGGTGGCAGAAGTAGTGGTAGGGGGAGGTGGCAAGGTGCTGACCTGCGGGTGGCCACTCACTTGTGCTGCTGGGAGAATCTGTAGGCTGTGGTTCTGTGTGCAGCTTGCAGCGATGGCAGTGGCATGGTGGATGCTTGGCCCCAGAGCAGAGGACCAGGGGTCTGTACCGGGTCCGGACCTTAAACCAGTTGAGGGCGTACCATCACTGGATGACTCCAAGAGGTGCCGCAGGTCTGAGCCAGAGGTGATGCAATGCTGCAGGGAGCGCAGGAGATGGGGCAGGGGCAGGGGCTGGTGGATGGCTGGGCTGAGCATGCCCCTTCTTCAGCTGAGCTCCCAGCCAGGGGCCTAAGACTTAGGGCATAGCTAGCCTTTGAGCCTCCCTGGGGTGGTGCGAGGAATGTGCCTGATGTGCTGGCTTTGTGTGCTCTGTGCTCCTGGCCCAGACCCATGCTCCTACAGCAGCTCTGTGCTCCTGGCCCAGACCCATGCTCCTACAGCAGCAGAGGCATTGAGGCTGCCACCCCTGATGTATGTGCCTGCTCTTATCTCTGCAAGTGCTCCACCCCCTGTGTGCCACTGGTTTCAGCAGATATGTGCCCCCTCAGCCATGCCCTGTCCTCCCTGGGTCACGCCTCTTCCCCCCTCAGCCACGCCTCCATCCCTGGTTTTGTGCTGTCCTGACTCTGCCCTAAGGCTATCAGGCTATGGCAGAAGAAGCCTCACCTCAGGTCAGGGCTTCCCCCCAACCCAGCAGCTGTCCAGGGGGTGCATCGAATCTCCCCTCAGCCCAAATGCTGGGGGACTCTTCTCCATCCACCCCATACACCAAGCAGGTACACGGTGACCCTCCATGTGTGTGTGTGTGTGTGTGTGTGTGTGTGTGTGTGTGTGATTGTTGGGATACCTACCTCTCAAGGACTCAGAACAATTTTAAAAAATAGCACAAAGAACCCTGTGTAATGCACTCAGCACAATGAGCCTTTTGAAGGACTCAGCACATAGCAACCTTTGGGATCCTCATAGTAATCTAATGACAAGATAAGACATGCCATTTTGACATCACTAAACTTACATA
Source organism: Dipodomys spectabilis (assembly GCF_019054845.1). Taxonomy (NCBI): domain Eukaryota; kingdom Metazoa; phylum Chordata; class Mammalia; order Rodentia; family Heteromyidae; genus Dipodomys; species Dipodomys spectabilis. Next base: position 648,524 of record NW_024871222.1, read on the forward strand.
TCATAGTATTATGACATCATATGTCATAGTGACATTATAGACATATTGTGAATGCCTATTCTGTGATTTCATTCTATTTCAAGTGAGCAATATTGGTGGATATCAGAAATCCATTATGACCTCAAAGCCATTGTGACATGAAAATCCCTTTGTGACATCACAGTGCCATTGTGATAGTAACCTGTTGTGACATCACAAATTGGTCCTGTCCATTGTGACCTCATCACCAATGTGACATCACAAAGCCATTGTGATATCACGTTGCTGTTATGACATTACAATCACCTAGAGACCTCCCAAACCCATTATGACATCTTTAGCACCTTTGAAAAAACACTTGGTCTTTGTGACATGACAGTCCCTTTGTGTATCCATATCCTTAATGTGAAATGTCAATTGAGATCAGATATGCCAAAGAAATATCACAAAGTATTTACAATATAATCATCGATGTGACAGCACATTGTCATTATGACAACATCAGCTCATTGTGACATCACAAATCTGTAATGACATCATACCACTATGACATCACATTGTCATTGTGACATCATATATACATTATGAATGCCTATTATGTGATTTCATTATATTTCAAATGTGGCATGTGGGTTTATATCAAAAACACATTTTGACTTCATAACCATTGTGACATCACAATCCCTTTGTGATGTACCATTGAAATTGTGATATCTAAACAACTGTGACAAAGGAGGAGGCTGCAATGCTTGGTAAGAAATGTATGCATTATCCTGCCCATGTAGTTGTAACCCCTCTGTACAGTATGTTCTCAAATAAAATAAAATTAAAAAAAAAATCAAGCGGAAAGGGTCAGATAATGTGATGTCAGGAAAATGAACCCTTACATGTGTATTTTAATGTTTTTTTCTTTCATGCATGTGTTTCTAACACATTTATAAGATTATCTCTTTGTTGCTTTGTATGTCCCTCCCCCACAGTATAACTCTTGCTTTCACTATATTTGATGTCAGTATAACTTGTGGAGGAGATGGGGAAAAACCAGTTGTTTAAGGATACTGGTGGACCTGTTGCAACAATGAGAAGTACAAGTTGTCATGTCCAAAACGAACTTTACAACGTTGGTGCGGGGGGGGGGGGGGGCTGGAGGGGGGAGGAAGGAGAAGGATTGGGATTAGGGGGGGAGGGGGGAGGCTGGGAAGGGATGTGAAGGGTAAACAAAGGAGGAGGCTGCAATGCTTGGTAAGAAATGTACACATTATCCTGCCCATGTAACTGTAACTCCTCTGTACAGTATGTTCACAAATAAAATTAAATTAAATTAAAAAAAATAAAAAAAAAAAGGAAATGCAACATAAAAAAAAAAAAAAACAACTGTGACAACTCAAACATGTCCTCTCCTCAAAAGTTTTGTGACATGTTGCCACTGTGCTATGTTAGGCCCATTGATAGCTCAATCTATTTTTGACCTCATATTATTTCAGGAATGTCATGAAATATTAGAAATATACTTTGACATCATGAGCATAGTGATATCACACTGCTAGATGTAATGACCATTGTGTCATATTGTCACATCACAAAACTGTTCTGATTTCATCACATTTGTGCCAACAAATGCTTTAGAATCCTCACAAGCCCGTTCTAAATTTATATACTTATTGTGAGTTAATGAAAATTGAGGTCTGGAATGCCATTGTCACATCACCAATCTACTGCGACATCACAAAACAATTTTGAACTCATCACTATTATGGTATCACCAATTAATTAGAATTTGACATCATATAGCAATTGTGATATTACTGTACCATCATGCTTTCACAATCCTATTATGACCTAATCACATCTTAGAAAATGCATGGCCTTTGGGACATCAAGCTCCTTCTGTGAACTTGTATCATTGTGAACTTGTAGCAATTGAAATTTGAAATAATATGTGATATTACAAAATAGTTTTAACATCATTAACCCATTTTTATATCATTAACACTTTGACAACCAAAACCTGTTAGGAACTTTAGCACTTTTGACAAAAAAACATGGCATTTGTGTCATCACAGTTAATTTGTGTATGTCATGGTGACTTCATTCTCATGTCCTCACTGTAAACTAATAGCAATTAAGATCTGACATACCATTGTGAAATACAAACCATTTGTGACATCATCACCAGTTTGACATCAATCATTATGACACAATCAGCACATTGTGACATCAACAAGCTACAGTGACCACATAGAATGACACTGCATTGCCATTTTGCTGTCTTAGACATATTGTGAGTGTATATCCTGTGATTTCATTTTATTTAAAATGTGGCATATCAGTTGATATCAGAAACACATTGTGACCTCATAACCATTGTAACATTATAAACCCTGTGTGACATCATAACTGGTGTAACATCACATTTTTGTTATGACATCTTTTGCTCATGGTGACATCACAAAATGGCAATGACATTATAACATTTGCCATTATGTCATTGTGATATCAGAGTCACATTATGAATGCCTAATCTGTGATTTCATTGTATTTGAAATGTGGCATGTGGGTTGATATCAGAAACTCATTGTGATGTCACAACCATTGTCACATCAAAATCCCTTGTGATATCAATTTGGCAATGTGACATCACAATGGCAACGTGATGGAACTAAGGCATTGTGATATCAAAATAGTCATGAACACACAGTGGGTTTCTGATATCAACCAACATGCCACATTAGAAATAGAATCAATAACATAATAGGCAAACACAACATGTCTATGACATCAGAATAACAATGTGATGTTGAATTGCTATGATGCCATTGTAATTTTACATGTCAAAATGAGCTTCTGGTGTCATAATGGCAACATGATGTCACAATTATCATGTCAGAAAGCATTTGTTATGTTTCCTTGGTATGTCTGATGTCAGTTGTCATTAGTTCCCCATGAGGTTATGGATCCAAAAAAGGTTCGGTGATGTTACAGAGGCCATGTGTGTTTTCAAAGGTGGTTATAAGTCATAATAGTTTTGTAATGGCACAATATAATCCATAATGTCACAATGGAAATGAGATGTCCCATTGGGTTTTTGATGTCAAAGTGGTGATGAGGTCACAATGGCTTTGTGATATCACAGGTTGTTTGTAATATCAGAATGATATATCCAATTTCAGTTACCCATAATTCAATATGAGGGTACCAGTTGATAGAAGAAGCTTCATAGTGTGAGGTCATACTATGTGAAAACCCAACGGGACAGTGATTTCACAATGACAATGTGATGTTTCAACATCATGTTACAATAATGGTTTGATGTCACAACTGGTGATGCCATACTGATGTGGAGGTCATAACTTAGTCATAACTTGTGTGATATGCTGCCATTAGGATATTTTAGGCTTTTAGTAAGCTTATAATCAGTTTTGAAACTCATAATAATTCAGGTATGACATATGATATCAGAAATTGACTCTGACATCATGAACACTGTGACATCATGACCATTGTAACATCACATTGATAGATATCAAGACCATGGTGGCACATTATGAACTCACAAATCTGTTAGGACTTCATATTTGTGAAACACATGTCTTTAGAGACAACACAGTCCCTTTGTGAACTCATATCTTCATTGTGAATTAAGGACATTTGAGATCTAGCATGCTATTGTGACATTTCCAACCAATTGTGACAGCCCAAACCTATTATACTAGAAACACATTGTGATCTAATAGCCATTGTGATAGCACAATTCCTTTGTGACCCCACATTTCCATATTGATAACACTAACCCACTGTGAAATTGCAATGCTTTCAAACCCAATCCAGGTATGAAATGTGATACTAGAATCCAATGTGACATCTAGATTATGGTGACATCACACTGATAGATGTTATGAGCATTTTGGCAACACACACCTGTTAGGACTTCATCACTTTTGTGAAAATGCATGCCTTTGGAGACATCAGAGTACCTTTGTGAGCTCATGTACTCATTGTGAGTTAATGACAATAGAGATCACATGTGTCATTTTGATATCACCAACCCATTGTGACATCACACACTTCTTGTGAACCCATCAGTGTGGCATCACAAATTGTGATATCAAAATATTATTAAGTCATCATATTGCAACATCACATTGCCATTGTGATATCACTGTACCATTGTGTTTTCAAAAACCTAGTATGTCTTCATAGCATTTTAGAAAATTCATGGCCTTTTATACTTGTCTTTTTCTGTGAACTCATACCTTATTGTGAAATTGTAGCAACTGAAATTGGACATGTGATTATGAGATGTGACTTCACAAAACTATTTGATTTCATCACCAATGTGTCACAAAAGCATTGTGAGCTTTCATTGCCATTTGGCCTCACTATCACATTGTGACAACACAAACTTATTAGGACCTCTTAGCACCTTTGAAAAAACACATGACCTTTGTGACAACACAGTCCCTTTGTGGAACTATGCCCTCATTATGAACTGACAATTGATATCAGACATGCCAATTTAACATAATGAACCCTTTGTGACATCACCAGAGTGACATAACATTGTCATTATGACAGCATCAACTACTTTTGACATGACAAAACTACAATGACAAGACAGCATTATGTGATCACATTGTGATTGTGATGTTATAAAAAGATTGTGAATGCCTAAATTTAATTTTTTTTTGTCAGTCGTGGGGCTTGAACTCTGGGCTTGGGTACTGTCCCTGCTCTTCAGCTCTAGGCAAGCTCTCTATCGCTTGAGCCACAGAGCCACTTCTGGTTTTCTAATGGTTTTTTTTATTGGGAATAAGATTCTCATAGACTTTCCAGCCTGAGTTGGCTTTGAACCACGATCCTTAGATCTCAGCCTGTGGTGTAGCTAGGATTACAGGCATGAGCCACCACCACGTGGCTTTTTCATTCTGTTTCAAAGTTAACGTGTGTTAGTATCAAAAGCATATTGTGACCTCATAACCATTGTAACACCTTAAATCACCAATGACATCAAATTGTCATTATGACATCATCAGTTCATTGTGATGTAACCAAACGACAATGGCATCATAGCATTATAAATCACAGTGACATTGTGACTTAACAGTGTGAAGGCCTATTCTGTGAATTCAATCTATTTCAGAAGCCCATTTTGACCATATAACCATTGTCATATCACAATCCTTTGTGACTTCACATTGCCATTGTCATATCATTAACATGCTGTGCCATCACAAACAAGTCCTGTCCTTATAAGTTTTGTGACATACTGCTATTGCCATATATTAGGCCTTTTGTGAGCTGATAATATGTTTTCAATCTCATATTTCTGGTTTGACATGTGATATCAGAAATCCCCTGTGACATCAAACTGCCAGATTTCATGACCATTGTGTCACATTTTGACCTCACAAGACTGTTAGAAAGGCATCACATTTGTAACAAAACATGCCTTTGTAGACATTACAGTCCCTTTTTGAACTGATATATTCATTGCCAATTAATGACAGTTGAGATCTCCCATGCCACTCTGACATCGTGAACCCATTGTGACATCACAAACTTATTGTGACCTCATCATGAGAATGGCATCAACAACTAATTGTTGTATCAAATCAAAATTTTTCATAATATTGTAGTATTGCTCTTGTGATATCACTCTCCCATTGTGTTTTTACAAACCTGTTATTGCCTCATCAGATCTTAGAAAATTCATGGACTTTGAGACTTCAAGCTCTTTCTGTGAACTCATGTACATATGACCTCTAAGGAAAGGAGACAAATCATCGAGTCACATTTAATATAATAAACCTTTTTTCACTAGAAAGGGGATTGTGATTACCTTATTCTGGACTGGATACCCAGGTTCAAGAGCAGCCTTGACCACCAAACCTCAGACCTCCAAGGGGCAGCCCTGCCCTTTCTTAATTGTTCTGCAAACAACCAATCACAAAATTATGATCTCCAAAGCTCCAAACCTCAATGGGCAAGGCTTTTTTTCTTTTCCATTCTTCCCTCCTCTACAGACATGTCATTCCTTCCTGGTCTTTCCCTTTTTCCCTTCCACCACTTCCTTCTTCTCTTCAGGCCTCTCCACTCTCCACAGGCCTGCCCTACTCTGACCCAGTGACCACTTGCCAACCTTCTGCTCTCCCTCAGCTTCCTCTCTTCTCAGGCTTTTCCTTTCCTGCTGTCTCACCACTTTCTTCCATCCGGGTAACTCCCATTTTTATCTCCATTACAATGCTCTGAAAATGCAACTTATATATAGGTTGTATCCCTCCTTCTTCCAACGGATCTCCTGCCTAACAGTTTTCAACCATCACTTCCAAAACTGCCCAATGCTCAATCACTTCTTGACAGCTCACCGTGTGAGGCTTGACACCTCCACCTTTAGCGGCATTCCCCACAATCTCCGGTGGGCCAAGCCAAGAATTTACAATGAATATCGGCTCCCACAGATAATTCTGGCCCCACTGGTTATTATAGTATCCTCATAGTGACTTAGAAGAAATTGAAATTGTATATGTCATTGTTATATTACAAACTTGATGAGACATCCTTAACTCTTTGTGACCTCATCACCTCAGAGGCATCACAAACTCATGGTGTTATCACATTCCCATTGTACCAACATGATCACATTGTGAATTCCCAAAACTATTATGACCTCAGAAGCTTTGAAAGAAAGCATGGCCTTTGTGACATGACAGGCCTTTTGTGTACTCATATCCTCATGTTGAGCTAATGACAATTGAGATCAGGCATGCCATTTTAACATAGCAAAACCTTTGTGACATCATCACCAGTGTAACATCACATTGTCATTATGATAACATCAGCCCAACATGACATCATAAAACAACAATGACATCAAATCACATGTAATTGTGATGTCACAGATACATTGGAATGCCTATTCTGTGATTTCATTCTATTTCAAATGTTGCAGGTGGGTTGATATCAGAAATACATTGTGGCCACATAATCATTATAATATCACAATACCTTGATGACACCATATTACCATTATGATATCACTAACCCACTGTGACATCACAAAACAGTCTTATCCTCATAATTTTTTTGACATTCTGCCAGTGTGATCTCTTTGGCCTCTCTGAGTACATAAATTGTTTAACTCATAATACTTAAGTCATGACATGTGATATCAAAAATCCACTGTGATATCATGACCACTATGACATCACACTGCCAGATGTCATGACCACTGAGTCACATGAGGACATCGCAAACACGTTAAGACTCATTACACTTGTGCCAACATAGGCCTTTGGATACATCATTATCCCTTGTGAACTTATATAGTCATTGTCAGTTAGAGATCTGGCATGAGATTGTGACATCACCAATCCATTGTGAAATCACAAACTTAAGTGACCTCATCACCTGTAGGGCATCATTATTTGTGACTTCAAAACAATACTATCTCATGTAATGGTAGCATCACATTGCCAATGGGATATCTCTGTCTCATTGCATTTTCTTTTTTTAATACCAAAATTAAGTATGATGTATTTTTTATTTATTTTTATTGTGTATTGTGAACATATTGTACAGAAGGGTTACAATTACATGGGCAAAATAATGAGTACATATCTTATCAAGCATTGTAGCCTCCTCCTTTGTTTACCCTTCACATCCCTTCCCAGCCTCCCCCTGCCCTCCCCAATGCTCCCCCCCCCCACCAAACTTGTAAAGTTCATTTTCGACATGACAACTTGTAATTCTCATTGTTGCAATGGGTCCACCTGTATCCTAATTTAAACGACCTGTTTTTCCCCTTCCCCTCCACAAATTTTACTGACATCAAATACAGTGAAAGTAGGGTTATACTGTGGGGGAGGGACATACAAAGCAACAAAGAAATAATCTTATAAATGCGTTAGAAAGACATGCATAAGAGAAAAAACATTAAAATACATACCTAAGGGTTCATTTTCCTAACATCACATTATCTGAGCTTTTCTGCTTGACTCATACATATACTAAATATTGCAAATAAGGGATACCATGGGACCTATGTTTCTTTGGGCTTGGCTTACTTCAATTAATATATATTTTTCCAAGTCTTTCCATTTCCTAACAAATGGGGCAATGTCATTCTTTCTGATGGAAGCATAGAATTCCATTGTGTATCTATACCACATTTTCTTGATTCATTCATCTACTGAGGGGCATCTGGTTGGTTCCATATCTTAGCTATAGTAAATAATGCTGCAATAAATATAGTTGTGCTGGTAGCTTTAGTGTGGTCTTGTTTGTAAACATTTGGGTAAATGCCCAAAACTGGAATTGCTGGATCATAGGGGAGCTCAATGTGAAGGCTTTTGAGGAACTTCCATACTACTTTCCAAAGTGGTTGAACAAGTTTACACTCACAACAACAATGCAGTAAGGTTCCCTTCTGTCCACATCCCCTCCAGCATCTGTTGTTATTAGAGTTCTTGATTTTTGCCATTCTAACTGGGGTGAGGTGGTATCTCAATGTTGTTTTGATTTGCATTTCTTTTATGGCTAGGGAGGTTGAGCATTTCTTCATGTGTCTATTGGCCATCCTTCTATCTTCTTCAGAGAAGTTTCTCTTTAAGTCGTTAGCCCACTTATTTATAGGGCAGTTGTTTCTTTGAGGATTTTTGGTGGAGTGATTTAATTTTTTGAGTTCCAAATATATTTTAGATATGAGAACCTTGTCCGTTGTATGGCTCGTGAAGATCTTCCAATCCGTAGGCTTTCTATTGATCTTGCTATCTGTGTCCTTTGCCATGGAGAAGCTGTGCAGCTTCATGCAATACCATTTGCCCAACCTTTCTTTGATGTATTGTGTTTCCGAGTCTCTATTAAGAAAATTTCAGCCCGCGCCAAGGAGACATAGGGTTCCTCCTATTCCATCCTGTAATGTTTTCAGAGTGTCTGCTTTGTCTCTGAGGTCTTTGATCCATTTGTGGTTGATTCTGGTGCAGGGTGATATATAAGGATCTAGCTTTAGTTTTCTACAAGTAGTTAATTTTGCCTGCACCATTTACTGAAAAGTCTGTCTTTCTTCCATTCTATTTTTTTAGCTCCCTTATCGAAGATTAGATGGCTATAGGTCTGTAGGTTCATTTCTGGGTTTTCAATTCTATTCCATTGGTCCTGAGGTCTGTTCTTGTGCCAATACCAAGCTGTTTTGATTACTATGGCTTTATAGTAGAGTTTGAAATTTGATATTGATGTTCCTCCAGCAGTGTTCTTTCCGTTGAGGAGCGTTTTTGCTATTCGGGGTCTTTTATTGTTCCATATGAATATTTTGATTGCCTCCTCTGTTTCCTTGAAGAATGAGGTTGGAATTTTGATAGGTATCACATTGAATTTGTAGATAGCCTTGGAAGTATTGCCATTTTCACAATGTTAATCTTTCCAATCCAGGAGCATGGGAGTTTTTCCCATTTTCTAAGTTCTGTTTTGATTTCCTTTTTCAAGTTTTTAAAGTTTTCATCATAGAGATCCTTCAATTCTTTGGTTAAGTTAATTCCTAGGTAATTTTTTTGTGGTGCTATTACAAATATAGTTAATTTCCTAATTTCAGCCACACTTTTTTCATTGTTGGCATACAGAAAAGCCATTGATTTTGGGGGGTTAATTTTATACCCTGCTACTTTGCCAAAATTTTGAATCAGCTTGAGTAATTTGGGAGTGGAGTCTATGGAATTCTTTAAATACAAGATCATGTCATCTGCAAAGAGGGAGAGTTTTATTTCTCCTTTCCCTATTTGGATCCCCTTTTTGTTTGCATCTTGTCTTTTTGCTGTAGCTAGGCATTCTAATAATAGATTGAAGAGAAGTGTAGAGAGTGGACATCGTTGTCTTGTTCCTGAGTTAAGAGGAAATGGCTTTAGTTTTTCACAATTAAGTATAATGCTGGCTGTAGGCTTGTCATATACAGCCTTTATTGTATTGAGGAATGTTCCATGGATTCCTAATTTTTCCAAAACCTTCATCATAAAGGGGTGTTGGATCTTGTCGAATGCTTTTTCTGCATCTATTTCTGTCTCATTGCATTTTCACCAGCTTATTATGTACTCATATTTTACAAAATTCATGGTCTTTCTGTCTTCTAGCTCCCTACGTGAACTCCTATCTTCATTGTGATCTAGTAGAATGAAATTGGACATGTAATGGTGATATTACACATTCGTTTTGACATCCCTATCCAAGTGTGACCTTATCACCACTTGACATCACAAACCCATTATGACATCATATTGCCACATTGATATCATCATAACCTTGTGACATCACAAACCTGTTGTGACTGCTTAGCACCTTTGAAAAAGCTCATGGTGTTTGTGATATTATGGTCCCTTTGGTTTATCATGTCGTCATTGCGAACAAAGACAACTGACATCAGACATGCCAGTGTACCATTACAAACGCGTTGTGACATCTTCTCCAGAGTGAGATCACATTGTTGTTATAATACCATCAGCCCATTGTTACATCCCAAAACGACAATGACATCATGGCGTTATGACATCAAATTTTCATTGTGAGGTCCTAGAGACAATGCAATTGCCTATTCTGTGATTTCATTCTATCACAAATGGGGCATATAGGTTGATTTCAGAAACCCATTGTGACCACATCATCATTGTGACATTACAATCCTTTTGTGACCTCATATTGACATTGTGATATCATTAATGCAATGTAACATCACAAACCTGTCTTGTCCTCATAAATTTTGTAACAAACGACTACCTTGGCCTGGGCTGGATGCTGAGAGCTAAATTCAGTCTCAACCATGAACCCTCCAAAGAGCAGTTCAGCCACTTGTTAACTGGTCTGCAAACAACCAACCCCCAAAATAATGATCTCCATATCTCCACACTTCAAAGGACAAGGCTTTTTCCTTTCTCTTCATTATCCTTCTCTACATATCTGTCCTACCTTTCAGTTCTTTTTCTTTTCCTTCCACCATTCAATTCTTCTCTTCAGGCTGCTCTGCTCTTGACAGGCCTGCCCTGCCTTGTCCAGGTGGCCAATTGCCGTCCTTCACCTCCTGCTCTCTCTCAATTTCCTCTCCTCCCAGGTCTTTGCCCTCCAGCAGTCTCATCACTTCTTTCCATCCAGGCCTTTAACCTTTTTCTCTCCCCTTCTCTTGCTCTGAATATGCAGCTTATATAAAGGCTGTACCCTTCCCCAACTACAATATGTTTTTTGCCTTCCAGTTTTCAATTATCACTTACCAAATGTCCATTCCCAATCACTTCTTGGCAGCTCACCATGTGGGGCTTGACATCCTATCTCCTTCAGCAGCATGCCCTGCCCCCTCCAATGTCATGCACCCCTCTCTCCATTGGTCCAGACTAGAGGGGCATGATGACTATCTGTTCCCGTGGATTATAGGGGCACTTCTGGTTATTACTGTGTCCTTATGGTGAACTAGTAGCAATTGAAATTGGACAAATAATTGTGATATTACAAACTGTTGACATAACTAACCCATTGTGACCTCATCACCACTGTGACATCACAAACCCATTGTGACTTCACATTGTTGTTTTGATACCAGGATCACATTGTGACATTCCAAATCTATTTTAACCTCTTATAACATTTGAAAAATACATAGCTTTGTGATATCAGAGTCTCTTTGTGTACCCAAAGCCCCACTGTGAAATACTGACAATTGAGAATCAGACATGACATTTTGACATCCAAAACAATTTGTGAGATCATCATAATTGTGACATCACATTATCATTTTTATACCGTCTTCTCATTGTGAAATCACAAAACTAAAATGATATGATAGAATTAAAACTTTACATTGTCATGGTGACATCATAGACACATTATGAATGCCTTTTCTGTGATTTCATTCTATTTCAAATGTGGCATGTACATTGATATCATAAACAAATCAGGAACTCATAACCATTGTGACATCACAATCCCTTTGTATATCATGTTTCCATTGTGATATTACTAACCCGCCATGATATCACAAACCTATCTTCTCATCATAATTTTGGGACATGCTGCAATTCTGATACCTTAGGCCTTTTTGTCCTCAGAATCTGTTGTTGACCTCATTAGATTTCACAGATGACATTTTATATCACAATTCCCAGTGACATCATGACCATGGTGGCATCACACTGCCAGATGTAATATCCATTGTGTCAAATTCTGACATCACAAACCTTTTAGGATTTCAGTATATGTGTGACAACACATACTTTTGGAGAAACCACAGTCCCTTTGTGAACTAATATACACATTGAAAGTTAAGACAATTGAGAATCATCATGTCATTGTGACATGCCCAACACAACAATATTTTGTGACCTCACCACAACTGTGGAATCAACTAATTGTGACAGCAAAACAATAATAATGAGTTGACATTGTCATGGTGATATCACTGTCCCATTGTATATTCACAAACCAAAATGACCTCCTAACATTTTTAAAATTTCATGTCCATTATGACTTCCAGCTCATTCTGTGAACTTGTATGCACATTGTGAAATAGTAACAATTGAAAATGGACTTGTGTTTGAGATATTACAAATCATTATAATATCAAAAGCCCATTGTGACTTCATCACAACTGTGTATCATAAAGCTATCATGACCCCAAGTACCTTTGAAAACACACATGGCATACGTGACATCACAGGCCCTTTGTGTACCCATATCCTCATTGTGAACACATGAATATTGAATTCATATATGCTATTGTAACATCACAAACCCCTTGTGATCCCATTGCCAGTGTGACAATATATATTCATTATTACACAAATACCTTCTTGCAACATTACCAATTTACAATGATCTCATAGCATTATGACATTATATTGTCATTATGATGTCATAGACACATTGTAAATGCCTATTCTCTTATTTCATTCTATTTCATATGTGGCATGTGTGTTGATGTCAGAAATATATTGTGATCTCATAAATATACGGCATCACAATCACTTTGTGACATCACAGTGCCATGGTGATATCACTAACACACTGTGATATCCAAAACCTGCCCAGACCTCATAAGTCTTGTGATGTGCAGCAATTCGGATGTCTTAGGCCCTTTATGAGCTCATAATCTGTTTTCAACCTTATAATATTTCAGTTATGATACATGGTATCAGAAATCCACTGTCACATCATGACCATTGTGACATCACACTGACAGACATCGTAAACATTGTGTCACAATGTGACATCACAATCCTCCTATGACTTCATAACATTTGTGAAAACACATGACTTTGGAGATACCACAGTCTGTTGTGAATTCATATTCTCTGTGATTTTATAACAATTGAGATCCATTATGCCATTTGGATATCACTAACCAATTGTTACATCATAGCCCCCTTACTGTATGGTATCACCAATTAATTGTGATATCAAAACCTTTTGTGATATCACAATGTGACATGATGATCATGACATCTGTCAGTCTGATGTCACAATAGTCATGATGTCAGAGTTGATTTCTGTTATCTGAAGTCATAAATGAGATATGAGGTTGAAAACAAATTATGAGGGCAAAAAGTCTAACATATCACAATGTCAGCATGTCACAAAAGTTAGGAGGACAGGAGAGGTTTTTGATGTCACATTGTGTTAGTGATATCACAATGGTACTGTGATGTCACAAAGTTAGTATGATGTCAAAATGGTTTGTATGCACAAAAATGCATTTTTGATATCAACTCTCATGCCACATTTGAAATACAATGAAATCACAGAATAGGCATTCCCAATGTGTCTGTGATTTCACAAGAATTGTCATAATGCGATTCTGTCATTAAGTTTGGTGATGTCACAATGAGCTGATGCTCTCATAATGAAAATGTTATGTCACACTGTTAAGGATGTCACAAACAATTTTTGATTTTATAATGGCATGTCTGATCTCAACTGTCAGTTCACAACAAGGATATGTGTACACAAAGGGACAGTGATGTTGAAAATGGCATGTTATTTTTCCAAGGAGCTAAGAGGTCATAATAGATTTGAGATGTCAAAATGGAATCATGATGTCACAATGACAATGTTGTTACAAGGGGTTTGTTATGTCGTGGTAGTGATGATGTCAAAATGGGTTTGTGATGTCACAATGAGTTTGAAATACCACAATCAAATTTCCAATTTCAATTGCTACTTGTTCACAAGGAGGATACTGTAATAATCAGCAGGGCCCGATAATCTATAGGGTGTGATAATCAGCATGGACCCATTTCCTGGCCAGCTGGAGAGGACAAAGAATGCCACCAAAGAAGGTGAGGCATCCTGTGGGAGGGACTGGTGCATTAATCACCACGAATTGAGCTGTTAAGAAGTGATTGGCTGTGGGCAGTTTGAAAACAGGCAGTTGGAATGGAGAAGGGGTACAGACTTTATGTAGGCTGCTTGTTCAGAGCAAGAGAAGGTGACAGAAAAAGAAAAAGTCCTGGAAGGAAGGAAGTGGTGTGATAGCATAAGGGGGAAAACCTGGGTGGAGAGGAAGTTGAGGGAGGGCAGAAGGTGAAGGATGGTAACTGATGAGCCTTGCAAAGCAGTTCAGGTCTGTGGAGAGTGGAGAGTCCTAAAGAGAAGAAAGAACTGGTAGAAGGGAAAAAGGAAAAGACCTCGAAAGAAGTATTGTCTGTAGCGAAGGAGAGACAAAGAGAAGGGGAAAAGAGGCTTTCTCTTTGATGTTTGGAGCTTTGGATATCATAATTTTGGGGGTTGGTGGTTTGGAGAACATTTATTATATAAAACGTGTCTCGATGGATTTTTTTGAACTACAGAGGTCCTTATTTTTGAAGACTATCGAGATAATCCATTTGGATTGCATCAGGCCTTGGCCCCACGGAAAAATACCCATAGGTGAGAGTGTCAGCCCTCAGGGTTGAGAGTCTACCTCGAGTGTTTGTCTCCGGAGGTCCAACATGGACAAAAGTCATTTATGTACCTCTAGAGGTGCATCTTCGCAAGCTTGCCAGCTTGTTTTGTACCCCTCTGGAAGCTACTTGTGGCTTCCTTGGGATGCCATCTAGAACCTACTTGAGAGATAATGTAGGGCTTCTGTGGGAAGCCATCTGGAACCTTATCAAGAGTACATCTGCGACTTACTTGAGAAGACCTCTGAGACCTACACTGGAGGTCATCTGGGTCCTTCTCCAGGGGCCATGTTGGATTCTCTCCAGAGGTCACCTGGGGCTTCCTCAGGAGGCCACCTGAGACCTCTTCAAAAGTAGTCATTGGGGCTTTCTTAAGAGGCAATCTAGGACCACCTCCTGAGGTCATCTGGAGCCTCTTTGGGAGGTCACCTCAGGTTACCATGATGAGAAATCTATGACCATCTTTGGACATCATCTGGGACTTCCTTGAGAAGCTATATAAGACCTTCTCTGGAGGTCATCTGTCGCTTTCTCAAGAGGGTTATCTGGAACTTTCTCTGGAGTTCATGTAGCCTGAGTGGCCATCTGGGAGCTACTTGAGAGGTAATCTCAGTCTCATTGAAAAGACATCTGGAAACTCCTTTGGAGGTCATCTGACACTTTCTTGGGAATCCATTTGGAATCTCCATGAGAGGTTATGTTGGGCCTCCTAGGTAGTATATATGTGACATCCTCCAGAGGTCATCTCTAGCCTCCTCAAGAGGCAATCTGGGACGTTCTCTCTGTCATCTGGGACCTCCTGTAGAGGTCAACATTGAGAGGTATGGGACATGTGGGTTGTCTATGGATCTTGGTCTTTGTATGTATGCTGATAGTTCTATCTATGTCCTGTATGCACCTGTTTACTCATGTTCTCAGGATGGGAGAACAAGGCCTTAGGTTGTCATATCCAAAAAATATTCTTCCCCAGGTTTACAGAATCCCTCAGAGGAAGATGCACTGATGTACTCTCTCTCCTATTCTTTTTCATCAGCAACTTTAATGAGTCCTCCCATACTAAAAGTGGTTACTTGTACCAGACTGAGGTGGTACAATATGGTATGTTACCTTTATTACCCTTGAGACAGGAACATGGAGGAGATGGTGGGCAGGACCCCTTTCTAATATATGTTCCCTTTACAAGTAATGACCTGTGTAACTGGAAACAGAAAAATCCATCCTTTTCAGAAAAAAAAACAGGGGCTCATTACCTCATTAGAGACAGTAATTTTCACACAAAAGCACATCTGGGATGACTGTCAGCAAATTTTACAGGTGTTTTTCACCTGGTAGAAAAGGGAGTGATTACTGTCGTTGACTTGACGGTGGTCCTTGAACCAGACAATAGCCCCACTATTGACCCAGACTATTTGGAACAAGTCTTTCTCCAGACTTACCCAAGCTGAGGCTTACAGCAGTTGAGATATGGAGGTGTTTACCAATTATTTCCAGGTTCAGCTAGCAGGGATACCGCAGTGGCTAGAAAGCCCAGTCTTCAGTCTAAGGTTAGTGAGATGGTACTGTTCCCCAGTGAGTACCCTAATGCTTTTTCTGAAAATTCTGCCAAAAGCCTATAGAACCTATAGTCTATAGATCTTCAAATCCTGGAGAATCAAAGAGCCCTAAATATGGCCTTTGTTACCCAGTCAGCCACAGATATTAGAAGAAAGCTTGAAAAGTTAGAAGGTTTTGAGGTAAAGTGGTTGCTAAGTTGGTGTTTGATAACAGAGACACCCTGAAAAAAAACGAGTCTAATAAAAGAGTTTGAGTTTTGGTAGGAGCACCAGAATAGGGATCAAGAAACCTTTGGCAAATACAGTACAGATCATTTGCAAATGGCAGTAGGGAACCTCTAGGACTAGATCAGTGAGCTTAATGCAAGCAAAATGGACATTAGAAAAAGGAATGTCCAAGGAGGACACATTCACCACCTGGAAAATGTAAATGACAGGTTAAGTAATCACATTAATTACAAGGAAAATGTGTTCATTGCTCTGGAGAAACATGCAAAGGATCTCTGAATTCCATTAAGAAATTATGGCTATGTAAATGGAGCTGGGGGGCTGGGAATGTGGCTCAGTGGTAGAGTGCTTTCCTTGCATGCATGAGGCCCTGGGTTTGATTTCTCAGCATCACATAAGCAAAAAGAAAAAAGCCAGAAGTGGCAATGTGGCTCAAGTGGTAGAGCACTACCCTTGAGCTCAAGAGCTGAGGGACAGTGTCCTGGACAGAGTTCAGGCCCCACGACCAGACCCAAAAGAAAAAGAAAAGAAAAAAAAAGAAAAGAGCTGGACCTGATATAAGAATATATTAGGTTGAAGTACATGTCGATTATAAGCTTTGAAAAGTGTCACCAGAAATTCAAAGCAACAGAGAAAGTAGGAAAGAGTAGTTAGCAGAGAAGACGGGAAAGTGCTGTGTCATAGAAGAAGAGGCCAAGAAAAGAGAACAGGAAAATATCAGGCTCAAGAAAGAGATTGTTTCTCTTCAGAAAGAGTTAAAAGACCACTTGCTTTGATAGAGAATGCCATGGAAAGGGAAAGACCATTAGGAAGAAAAGCAGAAATGCTAAACAAACAGTTGAAAGATCTGTCACAAAAATACACTGAAGTGGAAAACTAGAAAGAGAAACTACTAGAGTAAAAGCCCCAAAAGACTGCTGAGATCTTCACCAAAAATGTAATGCAGAAGCATCGTGTCCCAGTGGAACAGGTGGAGGTGGGAAAAATACCTCTCAATGGCACCTTTGTGAACTTAAGGGAGGAGCTGAAGAGCAAGCAAAGGTGTTATGAGAAGGAGCAGCACTTGGCCAGTCAAGGGAACTCTCCGGTGACCCTGCCAAAACACATGTAGGTTAAGGAGCACATTGAGAAGGAGAGTGGGAACATGAAAGCAAGTTTAAGATAAAAGGAGGAGAATAAAATGGAAGAAGTCTCCAAGTTTCAGAGTACTTTACAGGAGTTAAAGAAACTAGAGACCCTAAGATACAGGGAAACATCTGAGCTGATGAGGTAGCTTGGGAGACCACTCTAAAACTAGTTGTTTCTCTAGAAATACTGGTCATCAATATTAAAGGAAGAAGCATAAACAGTGGTAATAAGTGTGCAAATGTTGATACTGAACTTGTGAAAAATGCATACAGGCTCAAGCTTTCTGTCAGTTTACATGTAGATATTTGCAGCCTGGTAAATTGCCCGAGGACACTGCCTAAAACTGTTCTGAAAACCGGTGGGGCCTCAGCCTGACAATACTTTGTAATGTGTGTAGGTAATTTCCAACAGGTAAATGCTGAAATGCTGGAACATATGAAAATAATTCATATTTGAGGAACCTCAGATGGTGAATTTGGGAAAGTGGACTCCACAGAGGTAAAGCCTGGAAAGTATGGCTATTGGTATCTGTTAGTAATAATGGACATTTTTTCAGGCTGAGCTGAGGCATGTAATAATACTTTGATTTGGCTTACCCTTAGCTGTGGGGTCCAAAAGATGGCCCAGCATTCATGGCCCAAGTTCTCAATTATTAACTAATGCCCTAATAAATTGGAAGTTACAATCCTTTTATAAGCCTCAGAGTTCAAGCATTAGAAAGAATGAAAATGACCTTAAAGGAAACTTTAACTAAATTAAATACAGGGACTGGCCATAGCTAGGTAAGCCTCCTCCACTTCACTCTCTTTCGAGCAAGATGTAGCCCTTATGTTAAAGGACTCAATCCCTTTGAAATACTTTAGTGTAGAACACCCCCTTGGCTTCCTAAAATTAGGAAGGCTATATTAACAGAAGTGTCTAACTTCAATCTGCAGGCTTTACAACATATTCTTTTATGTACCTTTCTTTTGGTAACCAAGGCCCACTGGCTGGCTAAGAAAAACTCCACCTGAAGGGGAGGGACCAAGAAGGTGATGGAACAGCAGGGAAACACCACAGCTCTCTCCAACCAAATATAGAGTTTGTATTTCAATGCTCTGTTTCTCCAAGTGACCCACAAACAAAGGCAATTACTCAGAGATATAAAGGAAGTGCAAAAAGAAAAGGGAAATCCTACACAGACAGTAAAGTGGGAAGACCCTTCCCTCACTCTTTGTTGGTGATGGGGCTCCACGTTGCAGAGCTTAAGTGACAGGGTTTTGTGCCAAGTTGCTTAAGTGCCCCGGGTCTGGACCCTCTGAGGACCACACACCCACAAGCTTCCCAAGTCTCCCAGGAACTCCCAAGAGCTGGGCCAACCCAGAATATACAAACAGAAATCTCAGAAGGCAGAGCTGGAACAAAGACTCCCCTCAACCTCCCTGGAACAGCGCCTCTGCCTGGCTGGTACAAGTAGCCCAGCCCAGTCAGGAGCAGTAGCAGCTGTCAACAGTGGCAAAGGATCTTAAACTCTCAGGGTGGCACCTCTGTCCTGCTGGTGTAAATAGGCTAGCCTAACCTGAAACAGCAGCAGCAGCTGGCAGTGGTGGCAAACCACCCAGAATTGGGGCACAATGCCTCTTGGCACTTGCCCAGACCAGCCAGGGGTGGCAGCAGTGGCTGAGGTGGGGACAGCTGCAGTGAACAAGTCCAGACCCGTGGTGGTTTCTGCCTCTCCATACTGGCATGCATAAGCAGCTCATGGTGGCAAAAGTGGTGAACAACCCCAGACTTGAGGCAGGCTGTGGTGCTGAGCAACCCCAGAAAAGCCTCATGACCTTTCCTACCTGGGCTGGCTTTGAACCTAAATACACAGATCTGAGCCTCCTGAGTATCTAGAATTACAGGTATTCACACCAGTAGGGTCTTCCTCTTGCAACCCCCCTAACTTTTTCTAAAATAGATCATTTCTTAGTTCATACATGGAATTTAAGCAAATACAAGAGGATCGACATAATACTCTGTATTCTATCTGAGCATAGTGTAATCTATCTCATTCTCAAGAACAAGGCATAAATAGAAAAAAAACACATGGAAATTAAACAGCACTCTGTTGAACAATACATGGATCACAGAAGAAATTAAAGAAGAAATTTAAAAGTTCCTACAATTCAGTGAAAATGAAGAAACATCACAAAGAAACCAATGGGACACAGCGAAAGCAGTCCTGAGGGGCAGATTCATTGCTCTCAGGGCACACATCAAGAAAACATAGAACAAGTAAACGATCTTATGATGCAACTAAAACTACTAGAGAAACAAGAAAAAATTGAACCTAAAGTTGCTAGACAGAAAGAGAACCGAAATAATAGCTGAAATTAATGAGACAGACTATGAAAATTATAAATAAAATTAATTTTTAAAAGCTGTTTAAATAATAGACACTAAAACTGAGGGACCACTGGCAAGAGTAACTAACAAAATAAGAGAGGAGACCCAAATCAATAATATCAGAGATACGACAGGAAAAATTACAGCAAACATCCAAGACATCAAAACAATCATAAAGAAATAATTCCAGACTCTACTCACAAAGGAAGGAAAACCTAGCAGAGATGGATGAATTTCTACAGATGTACAAATTGCTATCCCCCTCTTTCCTTTTCAGCCATTCTTCTCTACCATGTATGGTGGGGGCAGCAGTTCGGTAAATAAACTTCTTTTCATGCCTGAATAGCGTGTGGTGTTCTCTTCATGGGCTACTTAATGAAATCTACCTATTTCATATACCTTACAAATGGTGCCATGACTGGGATGAGGTTTTTGAGTTGGAAATGCTAGAATTTCCTAACCACCCCTTTTCTGCAAACCAAACTGCCTTGATAAACCATGTGAGACTTTTCAGCAATTGGTGAAAAGTCAATACCATTGCTGGCCTTCACATCCATGTGCACACCACTTCTCTACTCTGGTGAATGAAACTACTCTCCACGGCTCTCTGTTGCTCAATCTCTGCTCAGATGTGGCGCCATTCCACAGAGCTCCTATGGCCTTTATCAGAAAGGATGGTCATCTCTGAAGTGGAGAATGCCTGGTTTGGGGGGCTTAGACATTTCTCTCTATAGGGGTCTGGGGCAAGCCGGGACACCGCTTCTTCCTAGTCAGCTCTCCTTCACTCACCAAACTGACTCTCTAACACATTTAATGGGGTCCTGTGAGTCATTCCCGAGCCGTGAAACCCCACTGACAAGCCTCCTGCGCTCCCTGGATAGCCATATAACCTAATATTTTTTGCTGTTCTCAGATTTAGACAATTTATGTCTCTTCAATGGTACATTGTGAGAAGTCTCTTTACCTTCAGGATCTCTTTGCTCTCTACTATTCATCCAGATCCAATGTGGCCACAATTTTCCAGCACCTGGCCACACCTCTTCCTGTCCTTGGCCTAGATAAGACTTGATCATAGGTGGGTCTACCCCCTTCCTTTTCAGTCATGCTTTTCCACCATGCATGGTGGGGACAGCCTTTTGGTAAATAAACTTCTTTTCCTGCATGAAAAAAAAAGAAATACAAATTGCTCAAACAGAACCAAGAAGAAATACATCAATTACAAATGTCAATAACCTACAATGAGATAGAAGTAATAAGAAATCTTCCAACAGGAAAAGCCCAGGACCTGATGGATTCACTACAGAATTCTATAAGACCTTTAAAGAGGAACTAATACCCATACTCCTCAAGCTCTTCAGAGAAATAGAAACAGAGGAGGTAATCCCAAACTCATTCTATGAACCCAATATCACATTCATCCCCAAACAAGGCAAAGACCCAACAAAAAAAGAAATACACACCAATCTCTTTGATTAAGACAGATGCAAAGCTGCTCAATAAAATTGCAACCAACAGAATCCAGAAACATATAAAAAAAATCATACATTATAACCAAGTAGGCTTCATCCCAGAGATACAGGGATGGTTTAACATATGTAAGTCAATAAATGTAATCCATCACATCAACAGTTCCAAGGTCAAGAACCACATGATTATCTCCATTGATTTGGAAAAGGATTTTGATAAAATACATCACTCATTCATCTTAAAAGCTCTGGAAAAAATAGGAATAGAAGGAACTTTTCATAAGACAATAAAAGCCTTACATAGTAGATCAAAAGCCAATATTCTGCTTGATAGGGAACAACTACAACCAATTCCCCAAAAAACAGGAACAAGGAAAGGATGCCGACTCTCTACATTCCTCTTCAATATAGTTCTGGAATTTTTAGCCAGAGCAATAAGGCAAGAAAAATACATTGAAGGGATCCACATAGGAGAGGAAGAATATAAACTCTCTCTTTTTGCAGATGGCATTATTTTATAAATTAACGATCCCTAAAGCTCCATCACCAAACACTTAGAGCTTATAAACCAAATTGGCAAAGTAACAGGATACAAAATTAACCCACAAAAATCAGTCGGCTTTCTGTAAACCAACAAAGTACAAACAGAAATGGACATCAAGGAAACAACCTCATTCACAATAACCTCAAAAAAAAGTATTTAGGAAGTAACCTAATCAACGATGTAAAAGGTCTATTTCATGAAAACTATAAAAGCCTAAAAAAAGGAATCTTAGAGGATACCAGGAAATGGAGAGACTTCCCATGTTCCTGGATAGGCAGAATTAATATGGTGAAAATGGCCATACTGCCAAAAATAATAAACACATTCAATGCAATTCCCATTAAAATTCCAACCCCTTACTTTACTGAAATAGAGAAAATAGTCCAAAATTTCATATGGAACAACAAAAGCCTTAACATAGCCAAAAAATTTTAGGCAAAAGAAAGGATGCAGGAGGGATCATGATACAGGACTTCAAGCTCTACTATAGAGCCATAATAACAAAGACAACTTGGTATTGGCACAAAAAAAGACCCAAAAATCAGTGAGACAGGTTAGAGGACCCAGAAGTATAGCTGAACATGTACAGTCAGTTGATATTTGACAAAGGAGCCAAAGACATACGGTGGAAGAATCATAACCTCTTCAACTACTGGTGCTGGGAAAACTGGCCACATGTAGAAAACTAAAAGTGGACCCTAGCCTATCACCAGACACTAACATAAACTCAAAATGGATTAAAGACCTTAACATCAAGCCTGAAACTCTGAAAATACTGCAGGACCGAGTATGAGAGAGACTTGGACTTATAGGCAAAAGCAGGAACTTCCAGAACAGATTCCCAGGGTCACAACAAATTGGAGAATTACTCGATAAATGGGACTACCTTAAAATAAAAAGTTTCTACACAGATAAAAAGTAGCAACTAACTAGAAAGAAAGCCAAATAATTGGGAAAAATATTTACCAGCAATATATCAGACAAGGGTCAAATATCCATTATATATGGTAAACTCAAGAAACTAACCCTTTACAAACCTAACAAACCAATTTTGAAATGGTCAAGGGAGCTAAAGAGAGACTTCTCAGAAGAAGAGGTAAAAACAGGAAAGAAACATTGAGGAAATGTTCATCATCCCTGGCCGTAAAGGAAATGCAAATAAAAAACAACTCTTAGATACCACCTTACCCAGTCAGAATAGCCCACATCCTAAATTCAGCCAATGACAAATGCTGGAAGGGATGCAAAGAAAGAGATGCATTACTTCATTGCTGGTGAGAATGTATACTAATACAACCACTTGGAATGAAGTCTGGAGGTACCTCAGAAAGCTAAATATCGACCTGTCCTATGAACTCGCCATACCACTCCTAGGCATCTACTCAGAAAAACAGGAACCAGTATACAAAGACACACACCCCTTTATGATTATTGCAGCACTGTTCACAATAGCTAAGATATGGAAACAACCCAGATGAGCCACTACTGATAAGTGGATCCAAAAATTGTGGTACCTATATACAATGGAATACTATGCAGCGATTAGACACGATAAAATGATGGCATTTGTAAGGAAATGGATGGAACTAGAAAAAATTATTTGAGTGAGGTAAGCCAAGAACAAAGAGACAAATGGCACAGGGTCTACCTGATAATGTGGATTCTAAAGCCAAAATGGAAGAAGGTATGACAAAGTAAACAGAACTCGAGAAAAAAAGGACAGCCACTCTTTTTGTTGTATCACCGTTAATGACTTCATGTTCTTGACTATGTAGATGGTAGAAATATGCACACAATGGAGGGAAGCCAGGAGGAGGAACAGAATAAGTGGGAAATGGGACAACATACAACAAAGGTGTCCATCAGCTGCACTGGACATAGAAGAAAAATAACTAAGTAACCCAAACACACTGATGGGAAGGGAGGAATGAGAGGGAAAGAGGGAATAGCTTACACTAAGCAAAAGGGAAAAAATGTAAACATCACCTGAGGTAGGAAAAATAATTTGGATTGTCAAAGCTCATAGAATTAACAAACTTTAGACCATGATAACGATACTTTGCCTTGTCAAGTTTAAAATGTGTTTGTGACTTTAACTAAGTATCACAATTCCACAATGTTGTGAAATATGTGAAATATATGTAATCACCTATCGCAATTTTTACAAAAAAGTGTGAGATGGGAAGGGTTATGAGGGATGGGTGACAATGTTGTCAGACAGCTTGTATTCATATACTGTTTTGTAGAATGGGAACTTCTTTCTACAACTACTTAAAAATAATAACAGTACAAAGTATTTAAAAAATAAATAATCATGATGGCAACAGATAAGTTCAAATATAAAATAAGAAATTAAATCCAATTGGAAGGCAAATTTCTTTGGGGAGAGTGATTTAGTTTATTCTATAGCAAGTCTCCTTCAACAATAAATTCAAAAGCTAGACCTTAAGTAAGTGAAATAAACTAAGAAATGGAGATGAAAAAAAGAAAAACTTTACCCACTCTTTCTTGACAGGACAGCTGGTGTAAAAATTCATCATGCTCCTGAATTAGAACCAAAGTGACAAGGACCATATTTGGTAGTGCTGGGACCAATATACAGAGAAGGCTGCAAGATGAACTGTTCAGAGAAACTCAGATGATCCTTTAAGGATAAGACTTACTAAGTGTTAATTACTGCTAACTAGTGTGTTTCTATAATTTACTTGTTTTCTATTAAATTTACATTTTAAGCCTGTTCATTGGGTGGAGAGAAGGGAATTTTTAGGATTTGGTAAGAAGGAATCAAGGATTTGATTGGACATGAAAACCAGTGGGGGGGTGTATAAAGCAGCGGGACCCTAATAATCAGCACTGCCCACTAATCAATGTGACCCCATGTCCTGGCCCACTGGAGTGCATGGGACATACCACCAAAGGGCCAGGTATGTTGTTGGAAGGGGTAAGATGTCATCCTCACTTGATTAGCTGTGAAGAAGTGATTGGGGAATGGGCAGTTTGTGAAGTGATGGTTGAAAACTGTTAGGCAGGAGACCCACTGGAGTGATAGAGGGGTTCAAACTATGTATACGCTGCATGGTCAGAGAAATGGAATTGGAGAAAATCAAGGGAAGGAAGTGGTGAGACAGCAGGAGGGGAAAGTCTTGGGAGAAGAGGAATTTGATGGAGAGTAGGAGGGAAAGTATGCCAGTTGGCCACCAGGTCAGAGAAGTGTAGGACTGTGGATAGTGGAGAGGCCTAAAGAGAAAAAGGAAGTGATGGAAGGGAAAAAGGGAAATGAAGGAAAGTCTATAAAGAAGGAGGGAGTAAGGGTAAAGGACAAAGCCTTACCTATTGAAGTTTGGAGCTTTGGAGATGATAATTTGGGGAGTTGGTGCTTTGTAGACCAATTAACTATGTGTGGCTGCCCACTCACTGGAGGTCTGAGATTTCGTGGTTGGTGCTGGCTTGTCACTGAGTGTACAGACCAGCACAAGTTAAATGCAGGCCCATTTTGAGTGTAAATAAAGTTATTTTCAATGTGCCTTATTGGATTGTCTTGTGTTTTATGCATCATAAGTTTAATAGTTCATATTAGTAATCTCAAAGGCCACGAAATTTGTAAAATGTTATGAGGTCATAATTGGTTTGCAAATCCGAATTGGACAGTGATGGCAATATGATGTCACAATATCAATTCATAATAATATTTTGATATAATAATTAGTTGGTGATTCCATAATGGTGATGAGGTCACAATAGGTTTATGGTGTCACAATTGGGTTGATAATGTCACAATGGCATGCTGGACTTCAATTTTCATTAACTCCCAATGAGAATATGATTTCAGAATGGGATTGTGAGATCTACACAGTCATGCATTGGCCCAAATGTGATGAACTCCCAACAGGTATATGATATCACAATGTAACACATGCTCATGACATCTGACAATGATGACACAATTTTTATGATAGAGTGCGTTTCTAATATCACACATCATACCTGAAATATGAAGTCAAAAACATTATGAGATCACAAAGGCCTATGTATCACAAGGGTATCGTGTCAAAGTTATGAGGAAAGGACAGGTTAATGATGTCACACTGGTGATCCTGCCTCCAAGGGTTTGTAAAATTACAATAGTATAAATGATCTTTTTAGACCACAATGATTATATGGGTAAACAAGTGAACTTTGATGTCGCAAAGGCCATATGCTTTTTCAAAAGAGCTAAGAGGTCATAACCGATTGAAATGTCACAATGTGATTGTGATGTCACAATGGCAATGCGGTGCTGCAATAGGTTTGTGATATCAGGTTGGTAATGAGGTCACCCATAGAATAGTGATGTCACTTCTAGTTTGTAATATTAAAATCACATGTCTGATTTCAATTGCTACTAGGTTACAATGAGGACAAGAGTTCGAGGAAGGAGCTAAAAGTCCTAAAACCCATGACTTTTCTAACATGAGATGTCATAATAGGTTTGTGAAAACAGAATGGCACAGTGATATCACAATGTCAATGTGATGTCACAATATCATGTCATAATAATGTGTTAAGGGAGTTCAGAAGAAAATAGCTGAGGAGAGGTAGGATTTGAAACAAGTGCTCACATAGAAAGCAGTTTTAGTGTTCCTGTGAACAGTCTTAGGCTATAGAATCATACCCAAGTGCGCCATCACAGTACAAGGAGTATGGCCAGAGAGGGAAAATCCAGGCAAGGAAAGAGATCTGAGCACTTGCCAGTAGCCGCAGCTGCAAGGGCTGTGGTGGCAGCGGTGGCGGCCATAGACACCATACCTACAACCTAGAGTCCAGGACAAAGGAGCCAGACACAGTAGACTGGTGGATTCTACTCAACACCAGCAAGAACTGAGAAGGAGCAAATATCTTCGTCCTGCAGATTTCAGACCAGAGTGGGTCCAGGAACCAAGATTCTGGTGTGAGTAGAACCCTGACTTCCTCACTCCTCAGGGAGCAGAGGTGGGAAGGCCACCCCTCCCCTCACCACCACTGGAAGTCTCCATCTTTGATACTGACAAAGGCCCGGTTGAGCAGATAGCTCCTAGTCAGGCCTTGGAAAAAAAAACAAAAGAGTCATTTTGCAGGTCACAGGAACTAGAAGTGACCTGCCAGGCTCAGTTACACCCAGGGGAAAGTCACTCTGCCCAGGCAGAGTAAACTGTCCTCGGAGAAAAGACTTTCTTCACCGGGTAAACAGAGCCAGAGGCTGCCCCATCCTACAGAAGCCTAAACAACAATTGAAATTCAGTAAACATAAACCCTGAGAATGGCTCTAAGCTGGGCTCTGTGAATGTCTCAGGTGCTAGCCCCTCAGGGAAAAGCTACTGTTTGCTGAAAGGCTTCAACCCAACCCAGAACCTAGCCTCACCACAGCATCTCCAAACTAGAGGAAACCATCATCTCCCTCTTTTGTGATACTCAAAGATCTCCCTCCCACTGAACTAGCCTGGGAGGAGGATCACAAAATCCTGCTTTACACCGGGCATTTTCTGCCTGACCAAATTGACTTAAGAAACCAATCAAGCCATAGGAAAACCAAACATCACAAGCAGACCAGAGACTCCACCAAGACACTGGTTATAGACACAGGGGAGATACAGGCTCTTCCCATCCCCCCTCCAAAAAAAAACCCCCAAAACAAAGAACTCTTTTTTGAACATATTTTTTTAATTTTTCATTTTTTTAAAGTGTTTTCTGTTGATCTTTATTTTCTCATATTTTTATTTTTGGTGTGTGTGTGTGTGTGTGTGTGTGTGTGTGTGTGTGTGTGTGTGTGTGTTTAATCTCTTTGACCTTTTGGTCCTTTTTATTGGTTTCATTTTTTCTCTCTTTCTTTATTTTTTGCATGACTTAATTGCTGTTCTGCTCAACTCCAGATACATACCTGTTGTCAATTGTTAGACCTTCTCCCCCATTATGTACTTACTTAAGCCAGAAATTTATTACTCAGTTCACAACCTCTTAGGCTTAACTTCGTTAATAGCAGTATTATCTCTTTATACTTACATAATTTTCAAGTTACTAATTTTAAAAAATTTATTTTTTAGTTTTCACGTTTCCTTTCTATCCCTCACCTCCTCTCATCTTATCCTTTTCTTCTCTCAATATCATTTCTTTAAACTTACATAATTTTTACGTGTTTCATTTCTTAAATTTAAATTTTTGTTTCTCCATTTTTTTCTTTTTTAAAAAAAATTCTCTCCTATGATTCTGTCCGGAATTGGTTATATTTACTCTCATTTTACCTCTCCACATCCCTCTAGTCCTATTTTGACCCACATTTCTCCCTGAAGCTAATAATTTCTGGTTTGCCAAATCCTTCTTCGTTGTTCTTAACCCATTAATGCATGGTTGTTTGATTTAGAATAGATTGTATCTGTTGAACTAGATTGTATCTGCAACCATTTTGGTTGTGCAACTGAAGGACTCTGGTTGATGCTTACCTTAAAATAGTGTTCTAGCACAAAGTTGCTGTTTCTTTCATACCAAATGGGCAGAACAAGCCAGAAAAACACAAGAAAAATGGCAAGTCCAGGTATCTGAACTCCCACTAATGATAATCAGGTGACAGAATAATTAATGATAATAATAAGAAGAATAGTTAATGAGTAAAATAATAATTAATATTTCCCCAAAAGCTCTACAAACACTACTGATAAACAAGGTGAATGAAATGATTGAAAATTTGCAAAGGTCTCAGTGTGAGCGTGAAAGGGACCAAGAGGAGGCAATCCAAAGAGTAGTACAGGAATCTTGTGAGCATTAGGAAGCTACTTAAAAATTAATAAAGGAATTACATAAGCAGGCTGAGAACAGTTATAGAGAATTACAGGAATTGCTTTAATGTGAGGAAACTAATCAAAGAGTAATACAGGAATTGCGAGAGTGTGATCATAATAGACAGAGATAAATAGGGGCATTCAAAAAATTCATAAAGAAACAGCTGAAACAATTCAGGGAGACCACAAAGGGAAGGCAGAATAAAGCCTGCCAAAAGGAATGGGAGTCCAAGGAAACCATAACCAATCAACTAAGTGATCTGAGAATAAACACTGAACACAAAATTAAGTAAGTAAAGCTCATACAAGATCTAAACCAAAGCTCCAACAAAGAATTTGAAGCCATCAAAGCCGACCAACTAGAAGGAAAAGAAATTAAAAACAAATAGAAAGTCTTGATAGTAGGTTAGACCAGGCAGAAGATCAAATCTCGGGGATTGAAGACAGCCTAGATATTATAGAGAAATAATGTACAACTATCCAGTATAAATCCAAGAAATATGATCGATCTATCCAGTATTTGGAAGACACCATCAGAAGGCCTAATCTGAGGATAATGGGCATAGAGGAGCACCTAGAGACAGAAGTTAATGGTCTAGGAAATTTATTTAACAGAATCCTAGCAGAGAACTTCCCAAACATGCAAAAAGATAGGCCTATGGCCTGTTCAGATACAAGAAGCTTTCAGAACCCCAAATAGAACAGAACAGCACAGGACATGTCACTGTCACATTATAATCCGCACAGGATCAACTCAGACCAAGGAAAGGAACCTTAAAGCTGTCAAGGAGAAAATACCAATCACCCATACAGGGAAACCAATTAGAATACCATCAGATTGCTCAGCAAAGATGATTAAAGCAAGAAGAGCCTGGAGTGATGTAGGCCATGCCCTAAAGACAAACCACAACAAAGAATAGTGTACCCAGCTAAACTCTCCTTCATAACTGAAGATCAAATAAAAATTGTCCATAGCAAAGAAAAATTGAAACAATATATCTCCACAAAAACCATCCCTACAAAGTTACTTAAAGATATCCTACAGATAGAAAACTAACAAGACAAAGGCCAAGAAATGGCATCTAAGGGAAAAGAATTAGAACTCCACATGAAAAGCGAACAAAGACAGTCCTCTAACACATGGAGGCTGAACAACACACTGTAGAATCACCAGTGAGTCATGGAAGACATGAGAAAGGAAATGCAAATGTTCATGATATTCAACAAAAATGAACACACAAATTACCAGCTCTTCTCAGACACAACAAAAACACTACTCCGAGGCAAGTTTATAGCTCTGAATTCCTACATCAACAAATTAGAGAAATCTGAAACCACAATTTAATAAGACATCTGAACCTCCTTCAAAAAGATCAGCAAAATAAACCCCAATGCAGTAGACAGAAAGAAATAATTAAAATTAAATTAGAATTAAGTAAATTAGAATCCAAAAACACCCTAAAAAGAATAAAAAAACAAAGAGTTGGTTCTTTGAAAAAATTAACAAAATCAGGGCTGGGAAGGTGGCTCAGAAGTAGAGTGCTTTCCTTGCATGCATGATGCCCTTAGTTCAATTCTTCAGCACCACATAAGCAAAAAGAAAAAAGCCAGAAGTGGTGCGGTGTCTCAAGTGGTACAGCACTAGCCTTGAGCTGAAGAGCTGAGGGACAGCGCCCAGGCCCAGAGTTCAGGCCCCACGACCGGACCACCCCCCCAAAAAAATAACAAAATTGACAGACCCTTAGCAAATATTATCAGAAAAAGAAGTGAACACACCCAAATAAACAAACTCAGGGACGAGAGTAGGAACATCACCATCAGAACATTATAATGGAATACTTCTCAAAACTGTATGCTAATAAGTTTGAGACATGGCAGAAATGGACCTTTTCCTATCAAATATCGACATGTTGAAACTCAACCAAGAGTTAACAACTTAACATGCCCATATCAAGTATAGAAATAGAAACAGCAATAAGAGACTTCACATCTAAGAAAAGCCCAGGACCAGATGGATTTGCAGTGGAATTCTGCAAGGCATTCAAAGCAGGGCTCACACCAAACCTCCTCCAATTATTCAATAAAATTGAACGAGTAAGTTCACTACCGAATTCATTCTATGATACCAACATAACCGTTATCCCAAACCAGGCAGTGACTCATCAAAGAAAGAGAACTATAGACCCATTCCTTTGATGAACATGGATGTTAAACACCTCAACAAAATTTTGGCCAATCAACTTCAACAATTCATCCAAAAAAATCATACATACGATCAAACAGGATTTATTTCAGGGATACAAAGCTGGTTCAATATATGCAAATCAGTTAATATACTTCATCACATCAACAAGAGCATTGATGAGAACCACATGGATATATCAATAGTTGCAGAAAAAGCATTTCACAAGATCCAACACCCTTTATGATGAAGACTCTGGAAAAACTATGAACCCAGAGAATATACCTCAATACAATAAAGGCTGTATATGACAAACCTACAGCCAGCATTATGATTAATGGTGAAAATCGAAAGCCATTTCCTCTTAACTCAGGAACAAGACAAGGATGTCCACTCTCCCCACTTCTCTTCAATTTAGTATTAGAATGCCTACCGACAGCAATAAGACAAGATGCAAACATAAAAGGGATCCAAATAGGGAAAGATGATGTAAAACTCTCCCTCTTTGCAGATGACATGGTCTTGTATTTAAAGAATCCCAGAGACTCCACTCCCAAATTACTCATGCTGATTCAAAATTTTGGCAAAGAAGCATAGTATAAATTAACTTTCAAAAATAAATTTCTTTTCTTCATGCCAACAATGAGAAGTGTGGCTGAAATCAGGAAAGCAACTCCATTCATAATAGCCCCCCAAAAAAATAAAATACCTAGGAATTAACTTAATCAAAGAACTGAAGGATCTTTATGATGAAAACTTTAAAAACCTGAAAAACAATGTCAAAACAGAACTTAGAAAATGGAAAAACCTCCCATGGTCCTGGATTGGAAGGATCAACATCGTGAAAATTGAAATACTTCCAAAGGCTATCTACCAATTCAATGTGATACCTATAAATATTCCAAAATCATTCTTCAAGAAAATTGAAGAGGCAATTCAAAAATTCATATGGAACAATAGAAGACCCCGAATAGCAAAAATGTTCCTTAACAGAAAGAACAGTGCTGGAGGAATATCGCTACCAAATTCCAAACTCTACTACAAAGCCATAGTATTCAAAACAGCTTTGTATTGGCACAAGAATAGACCTCAGGACCAATGGAATAGAATTGAAAACCCAGAAATGAACCTACAGAACTATAACCACCTAAATTTCGATAAGGGAGCTTAAAAAAATAAAATGGAAGAAAGACAGCCTCTTCAGTAAATGGTGCTGGCAAAATTGGTTAATCACTTGTAGAAAACTAAAGCTAGATCCTTATATATCCCCCTGCACCAGAATCAACCCCAAATGGATCAAAGAACTCGGAGTCAAAGCAGACACCCTGAAAACATTACAGGATGGAATAGGAGAAACCCTCCATCTCCTTGGCAAAGGCCGAAATTTTCTTAATAGAGACCCAGAAATATGAAAAATCAAAGAAAGGTTGGATAAATGGATTTCATGAAATTGCAGAGCTTCTGCCTGGCACGGGACAAAGCTAGCAAGATCAATAGAAAGCCCACAGATTCGGGAGAGATCTTCACTAACCGTACAACAGACAAGGGTCTCATATCTAAAATATACCTGGAACTCAAAAAATTATATCCCCCAACAACAAATCCTCAAAGAAAGGATTCCCCAATAAAAAATAGTGGGCTAAAGACTTACAGAGAAACTTCTCTGAAGAGGAAATAAGGATAGCGAATAGACACACGAAGAAATGCTCCAACTCCCTAGCCATAAAAGAAATGCAGATCAAAACAGCATTGAGATACCACCTCACCCTAGTTAGAATGGCTATAATCAATAACTCTAATAACAACAGAAGATGGTGGGGATATTGGTGGGACTGTATACTTGTTCAACGACTTTGGAAATCAGTATGGAGCTTCCTCAAAAGACTCTACATAAAGCTCCCAGATGACCCAGCACTCCTACTTTTGGGCATTTAACCAAATGGTTACAAACAATACCATACTAAAGCTACCAGCACAACTATGATTTTGCCTCATTATTTACCATAGCTAAGATACGGTACCTACCCAAATGCCCCTCAGTAGATGAATGGATCAAGAATATGTAGTTTATATACACAATGGAATTCTATGCGTCCATCAGAAAGAATGACATTGCCCCATTTGTTAGGAAATGGAAAGCCTTGGAAAAAATTATATTTAGTGAAGTAATCCAGGCCCAAAGAAACATAAGTGCCATTGTTTCTCTTATTTGCAATAACTAGTATATGTCTGAGACAAACAGAAACTGTTAGACAAGTTGATGTTAGGAGAAATGAACCCTAAGATAAGGACTCAAATTTTTTTTCGTTCTTGCTATTGTTTCTGCCATATTTATGATGTGATTTATTTGTTGCTTTTTATGTCCCTCCCCTACGGTATAACCCCTGTTTTCACTGTATTTGATGTTCATATAATTTGGGGATGGCAAGGGAAAATCCAGTTGTTATACAGGTGGACTAATTACCACAATGACATGTATAAATATTATGTTGAAAAATGAACTTTACAACTTTGGTGCAGAGGGGGTGGTGGGGTGGTAGAAGGGGAGATATGAAGGGATGGGAAGGGGAAACAAAGGAGGAGGCAAAAATGCTTGATAAGAAATGTTCTCATTACCTTGTTCATGTAATTGTAAACCCTCTGTATTTTCAACATAAAAAATCATAAAATAATAAATTAAAACTCATGTCAATTTTGTTTTGTCGGTCGTAGGGCTCTAACTCTGGGCCTGCACACTGTCCCTCCTCTCTTCCGCTGAAGGATACCACTGTATCTCTTCAGCTACAGTGCCGTTTCTAGTTTTCAAGAGATATCTTGGAGATAAGAGTCTCACAGCTTTTACTGCCCAGGCTGACTTTGAACCACTATCCTCAGATCTCAGACTTTTGGGTAGCTAGGATTATAGGCATGAGCCAACAAAGCCCAGATCTAAGACAATTTTTAAAAAGTAAGCTTATTGAAACTTCTGGCTTTTTCCAATAAACAATCTTTCTTTTTCAGCATTAGTTTATATCTATGATTTATTTTTAGATGTAACTGTGAATTTTTTAATTGAATTATATATGTTTTACTATTACTCAGTATCTCACAAAAATCCATAGTTATTGACTTTCCCCAAAGTCAATTATTACATACTATATTACTTACTATTATTATTACACTCTATATTACATATAATGTGAAGTGAAAATAGTTTGGATCATTTAAGATAAATTAGTAGCTGCTATTTTAGCATTATAAATTCACATCTGTGATTTTAAACGAAGATTTAAAAGGAAAGATTTTTGAGTTAAAATGAAGTATGAATGTGTAGTGTGTCCCAATTGAAACAAAACTTCTGAATTCATACAGACAAAATTATTTTCTTTCCACTTATGACTTTGCAGTAATACTATTGGAAATAGTGAGGCAAGAGGAGGAAGAATTCAATCTTTTTTTTTTTTTTTGTCAGTCGTGAGGCTTGTATCCTGGGCTAGAGCCCTGTCCCTGTGCTCTGAAGCTCAAGGCGAGTGCTCTACCGCTTGAGCCCCAGCTCCACTTCTGGTTTTCTAGTGGTTTATTGGAGACAAGAGTCTCACAGAGTTTCCTGCCCGGGCTGGCTTTGAACTGTGATCCTCAGATCTCCGTGATCCTCCTGAGTAGTTAGGGAGCTAGGGTGACAGGTGTGAGCCACTGGTGCCCAAAAAGGAGGAAGAATTCAAATCATATCAAACAATGTCTTTGTATGAAGACCTGCCTATTCCCAGTTGTCACAAAATTTCAAGTGTGTATCTTAGAATTCCATTTGGAAAAGTTCTAAATCATTGATTCTTTTTGTAGTTTCTGTTATAGGAAACAAAATATAGACACAAAACTATTGAAATAAAATGCACACATATGTTGAAGTCACAACTGAAAAAACAACCAACAAAATAGAACTCCCCCAGGAGCAAAAATATGTTGTGCCCAGTTTTTTTTAAGCACAAAAACCTCAAATACACGTTAACTTGGCGTAGAGCCAAAAAGATAACTGTGTCTCAGAAATACAGTTGTGTTAATTTGTAATTAAATTCATCTAGATGAACCTAATATAGCAAAACCCTTGAATGGATCAAATTGTTTAAAACAAATGTGACTGTATGCAGAGTGAGATCTGCACATATTTAAAAGAATAAAATAACAAAATCATGACATACTTAAAAAATTCAGAAATGTAATGAATAACTCCAATAGTATCCATATTGAGAACTAATTCCTACTGATTTAACAAGAAAAAATATGCAAATAGTAGAATCTGAGCATTGTACATGAGTGTACATAATTTTAAACTACTCCAAATTACACTTTGTAGAAGACTGAATGTGGCTTATCTAAAGGAAAACATCAACACATAATATGAATGAAAATAAAAGTCTCATGAAAAGAGAGAAGTAGTTTCTGAAGAATAATAGTTTAATAAATGGTGGTCAAAATCTTTCTAGTACTGACAAAATTGCATATCTATTTATTTAGATCCAAAAAAGACCCAAGTTACTCGCGCAGATTTGAAACTTTGGCAAAGTATCAGTATACATCTGTAACATTATTATGGGAGTTGACTCTGGCAAGGAATTCACTTCCTCTTCGTTCTGACAAATGAATATATGAAGGAACTTC
Organism: Dipodomys spectabilis; assembly: GCF_019054845.1. Classification (NCBI taxonomy): domain Eukaryota; kingdom Metazoa; phylum Chordata; class Mammalia; order Rodentia; family Heteromyidae; genus Dipodomys; species Dipodomys spectabilis. The sequence continues at coordinate 684,303 of NW_024871222.1, forward strand.
TCCAACTAAATATCAAGACCTAACTAAATATATAACCAGAAAAGTCATCATGTAAGCCATATTGCAACTTAGGTAGAAGAAAAATCAGTCATACTGATTCAGTATTTATTGTAAATGTTGATTTTTTACACAAATTATTTCCTTTAGCTTGCATTTTTAAAACATTGTGTAACATGATGTACGTCTTAGTAACTAATTTTGGATGCCTCGTTAAATTTTGTTCTGAGTATAATGCTCACTTCAGTTCCTAACCCATGAAATGATGTTGATTACAAAAATAAATTCTAATAACCACTGTTTATAATACGCAAAATCTCATAAGCATGACACTAGTAAGTATTGGTTAACATTTTGATATCATGGTCTCACGACTGATGAGGCCTATCTGCATGAGTATCATTGTACCTAGATTCCTCAGCCTGAATTTTGCTACTGTTAAAAAAATATTTATAGCCAGGCGCTGGTGGCTCACGCCTGTAATCCTAGCTACTCAGGAGGCTGAGATCTGAGGATCACGGTTCAAAGCCAGCCTGGGCAAGAGAGACTGGAAGTGGCGCTGTAGCTCAAGTGGTAGAGCGCTTGCCTTGAGCTGAAGAGCTGAGGGATAGCGCCCAGGCCCAGAGTTCAAGCCCCATGACTGACAAAAAAAATTATATCTTTATTTGTCACCGATCAGATACTAAATCTGAGTGTAAAGCCTAAGGAAAATGATAAAGTAAGAATTTAGTTTTTCTGGATATAAAATAAACAAAATTCAGCATAGATTAACTCACTGGTTTCAAGTCAATTAATTTTTCCAAAACATTCTAAACATTTCCTTACAATGTGTATTGTTATCAAGAAGGGAATGGGTAATGTGAAAAGAGGACTAACCAAGCATTGTCTTCGAATATACATAATTTGGATTACCCTGTACATTTGGATATAAGCATTTCTGATAAAAAAAAAAAACTGTTTGAATAATTGATTTTCAGGTCAGTTATAATATATCCTAGATTCATATACCAAACTACATTCAAAAAATGGTATATACCAATTAACTAAAGAACTTCCTGGCAGAAAAATGGCATCTCTATACTATGTGATGCCCAATTCTTAGGTATTTCATTATGCCTCAATTTAATGAATGTGATTGTTTAAATGATTCATGAAGTATTAATTAAAATTGATCAGTGTCCTATAATATAATTGTGTATAATTTTATGCTAGGATCATTCAAGAACGGCCCATTCAATCATGACATACATCACATTCCACTGGTATTCATATGGATAGGAATGAGTTTCTTAGGATCTTTTGCCATTTGGAGATGGCAGGACCAGGATTCGAACTATAGGCTCCAGCTCCTACCACTTAAACCTGAGGACAGGGAACTCACCGGTCTGTCCATGAACATCAACAAGACCAGTGATTAGGCAGTCACCAGTGGCTCTCAGCAGTCCTCCTTGATACTTACAAGGCTGTGATAAGAGGATCATAGTCAAAGTCACCCTAGGCAGGAAAGTCCTTGAGACTCCTGTCCACTTTCAGTTCCGACAAAGCCAGAAGTAGAGCCATATTGCTACAGTGGTAGATGGCTAGCCTTAAGCAAAAGCAGCTCATGGACTGTGCCCAGATCCTGAGTTCAAGGTTCGGGACTGGCAACAAACAGACATACACAACAATATGTGCAGCTATCCAGCTAAAGCATGTCACCCTCTTGTCCCCAGCTGGATTGGACAATGTTCCCTGGGAAAGGGGCTGGGGTAGCCGCTGTCATCTTAACTCCACCCATGCTGCTTACATCACAGGATTCCGGCCACACCCCCATTCTTTAATGTTTCTTTCAGAACAATGGGATACAAGAATGGTGGCCACACCCACATTCCATGATGCCCAGCACCAGTATTCCCTTTGGTGGTTGACACTACCATCAGCAGTTGAGGAAGGAAGAGGTGGCTGAGTGATGAGCATGAGACATGAGGCGACATTGGAGTAGAGTGGAAAATTGATGTCCTAGTCAGATAGCGAGAGAATAGAGTATTTCCCAGAGCCTGGGAAATGGCCAGCCCATCTTTGCCATCCCAGCGCCTTAATGTCTGAAACAACAGGACTCCGTGAAAGAGCTACAGGCAAGAAACTACTTCCAGAACACCAGCAAAAGTATCCTCCCATCAGACCTGCAACATTCACGAAAACAAAGAACACAAAAAAGGGAGGGATCCCCAAGACAAACACCACTGGGGAGAGTGATTCAATGCTGGCCAAAGGTGATGCAGACCATGGGCCTTCCCTGCCTTTGCACACAGTCACAGCTACCAGGAGCCAGAGTGTCAAGGGTCCTGATACCATCAAGGATCTGCAGAGGTGCTAGTGACACGTGGTGCCCACTGGACTGCAGCAAAAGAAGAAACAAGGCACTCAGTGCCAAAATTCCACCACTGAAGCAGGAGAATACAGACCTGCAGGATCGACCAGAGAAAGAGAGTGAGAAGATAGGCCAGTTGCATGAAGCACCACAAACAGAGCTAGAGATCCACAAGTCACCCATAGAGAGGTTGGTTTCAGCAGAAAGAGATTTACAATCTGCACCGGCCCAAGTGAAGCAGGTGGCCAATGACAGATAAATGGAGCACGAAGCTCTTACCAGCCACCTGCAGGCCACAGAGCGGTGTGTGGCAGAGCTGGATATGGTGGCTTCTGCGGTCACTGCTGCATAGAAGGAGACTGAAATGTTCTCTGAACGGCTGAATGGTGTGACCTTTCAGCTTGAGGAAAAGACCAGAAGCTTCGATGACCTGCAGCAAGTGAACACAGAGTTTCAGAAGCTGGAAGTGCTCTGGACACAGAACACCACCGAAGAACAGAATCTGCAAGTTCCAACTAATGCTGGCGGGGCATGAGTTACTGAAGAGACTACTGGACAACCTGAGCTGGATGGGGACCTCAGCAAGTCTGGTGAGAGACACGTTCACAGAGGACCTGAGCATTGAGAGGTCCGCATGGAAAGAGGAGACTCAATGGCTGCCCGAGCAGGTGAACCAACTGACAGAGGAGGAGAAAAGGGAGAGGCAGGTGCTGGAGAATGAGCTGGGGTAACTAAGAAAGAAGCTGACAGAGCCATGGCCCCCCGCAGGACCATCTCAGGTGCAGCTGCAGTTACAGGCCTAGGCCTACTGCACACAGATGGAGTTGAAAAACCTGGAGTAACAACTTCACAACCAGGTCCAGGAAAACCAGAAGCTCTGTCTCCAGAACACAGAGCAGCAGGAGCAACTGCAGACTGGAGGATAAGGCCAAGGATCTACAAGAGATACCCTAGACCCCACAAGGTACATGTGTGTTTGTGTGATCCATAGCCAGAGGAAGAGATGCCCTGCTGTGGGACACTCACCGCAGGGGGAGCAGTGAGAAGGAGGAGCTCACCAGCATCCTGGACTCATAGCAACAAGTGAAGAAAGAACTGCGGGAACACCTAGACCACTCAGAGGAGAAGATAGAGGAATGGAAAGAGATGTCAGAGAGAGAGAGAGAGAGAGAGAGAGAGAGAGAGAGAGAGAGAGAGAGAGAGAGCCAAGCATCATGGGAGCTATAGGAGCAGCAAGAGCAGTCCCTGGCCCAGCTGCAGGTGCTCAGAGCCACCTGTGAGCATCACATTGCCTCTAATGAGCGGCTGAACTGTGAGAAAGAGGCCCTGCAGCAGCACCTGCAGAGGAAGACCCAGCTGCTGGAGCTGCTGAAGCAAGTGCAGGGCCCGAACACCTGGGGGGACCAGGTGGTGCCCCCAAAGTGGCAGGACACTCTCAAGTGCCGGGAAGTGACCAGACCATAGGAGGAGCGCCCAGCTGAGCTTCCTGGCTTTCCCTGGGGAAGTGGAAAGTGTGAGCCCTGGGGAAGAAAAGGAGAGGAGGTTACTTCCCCCGCCATGACCACCCCAGAGGATGGAGACATGCCCCAGACCTAGAGGGACGTGGATCTGAGAGCCCTCTCAGAGGCTGAGATCCACAGGGGAAAACTCCTGCTGCAGGAGCAGCGGCCCTGCTGCAGGTGTCCGGCATACCTGCAGCGCAGTGCCAGACAGAGCTGGAGCCACATGGCCCCTGCACTTTGAGCCGCCACCACAGCTGGCGTGGGGATGACAAGTGGGACACGTGGGCTTCTGAGAAGAAAATCTGCTTCATCCACGACCTATCTGATGAGGTGGATTTCCAGAGTCCAGTGGATGAGCTCCACCATCAATTTAGCCAGCTGTTGGCACACATCCGCACCACGGAGGAGTCCCTCATGGCATGTAAAGAGCAGATGTCTGTCCTGGATAAGCAGTGTCAGGAGAATGCTGAGCATGTGTGCTGGCTCTACCAGGAGAAGATGGAGAAGAAGAGAGGGCTGCAGGAGCTGCTGTGGGTCCTCGCATGGGAAGGCGTGGACAGCAGCCTCCAGATGCCAACACAGGCTGAGCCTCTCCCCCCCGCCACTGCTTCAGACGCTTCAGGCTCTGGGGTGGGCGAAATGAGGGAGGAGCAGAAAGGTTTGAAGAATTGCAAGTTCAAGACAGCTTGGAAACTCCCAGAGTTGGAGTTCCAACCCCGTAGATGACTCCCTCATGAAGCACATCCTGCAGCAAATGCCCCACATCCAGAGCCACTGACAGCTTGAGGGCTCAGGCAAGGAGCACTCCCTCCCTTTCTTCTGTAGACTGATGTGGATGATAACTCTCTATGTGACATACTGACGCTCAAAAGCCTCGGCAGCCACCAGAAGTAGGTGGCAGGTGGCCTCTCAGGTCTCCATCTGCCACAAGATGGGGGTAAACTGTGGGTCAGGTAGGGCAGAGGCTGCCGGGAAGTGGCCCAAATTCAAGGGACATCTAATGGCCCATTGGTGGCCAGGGAAGAGAACCATGTTATACTTATCACAAAGAATAAATTGTTTTCAAGGGGAAGAAAAGTCTCCAACAAAGATTTGTTCTTCCAGTCCTGGCGTTTGAGTTCAGGGCCTGGCCACTGTCCCTGAGATCTTTTTGATCAAGGCTGGTGCTCTACCAGTTGAGCCCCACATCTCCTTCCAGCTTTTTCTGTGTGGAATGAAACCCCTGGTGTCAGGCATGCTAGGCAACCACTCTACCACTGAGCCACATTCTCAGCTAGGATTATTCCCCCCCCCCACCCCGGCCCAAACCCATATGGCCATTCCTCAGTTAAATAGGAAGTAGGGGCTAGGATGAATATGAAGCACAAGTCTGCTTCACACAGAAATACTCCCCTGCCCCCTCTTGGACCCACTTAGTTGAAGTTTCTCTTCTAGCATTGAGGGATGAAAAAGGGAAGGGGGAGTCTTGAGAGAGGTGTACCAAGAACAGTGGCCCCCTGACTCCACAGCCTACCTCACACAAGTGGTCCTCTAGATTCCAAACTTAGCTGACTCAATGTGGATTCTACACTGTCTCCTCACCTCTTCAATGCTCAGCATGAAATAAATGTCACCCTGGCCCCAGCCCACACACAGGGTAGAAGCTCCTAGTCCCAGACCAACTTCTATCTCTGACTACCCCAAGTTAGGCCAGACCCACCACTCACTACAATGTTGGTGGCAATGACCTCATGTATGGATTCCAGTAAGATGGTCTCTAGCAAAGAGCAGAAGCAACAGAATGAGCAGGGCAGAAGTATGTGGTGGGGGTGATTGCTCTGAGATCTTCCTCCTTGGAGCCCTCCTGTCAAGCCAGAGCCATGCTAACCAAAGCATGGCCAAGTCCAGAGTGTGAGATGATATGGAAGAACACAGGACTAAAGGAGGTACTGCTTTGTCTTGGAGCACTTGAAAATTCCAATTATATTTGACCCATACCAATCTCAAAACCAACATGCAATGCCTCTCCTTGGTATTATTGGCTGTGAGCACTGTCCCTGAGCTCTTTTTCTCAAGACTGGCACTCTACCACTTGAGCCATAGGGACACTTCTTGTTTTCTGATAATTCATCGAGGATAAGAGTCTCACACACTTTCCTACCCAGGCTGGCTTGGCACCATAATCCTCCAGATCTCAGCTTCCTGAATATCTAGGATGACAGGTATGAGCAACCTGTGCCCAGCATGTGATGGCTTTTGAAGGCATCTTGGCGAGTCTGTATAAGGAGCCCCAAAGGGCCTGGATAGACCACAACCCAATCAAGGAGCTGGGATGGGGGAAGGGTGACCTTGTAACCATATGGTTCCCCAAAATTAAAGGTGCCAGAGGGTTTTGTATGCATCAAATACCTAGGCCAACAGCCTTGAGGCTTAGTGGGGAAAACATGGAGAATACCTAAAGATTGCAATATAGAAATCTCTGATTTTGCATGTATGTGGTGTGTGTGTGTGTGTGTGTGTGTGTGTGTGTGTGTGTGTGTGTGTGTGTGAACTCAGGGCCTATGCTCTATCCCTGAGTTTTCTTGCTCAAGCCTAGTGCTCTGCCACTTGAGCCACAGCCCCACTTGCTTTTTGATGGTTAATTTTATGTAAGAGTCTCAAGGACTTTCCTGTCCGGGTTGGCTTCAAAGCATGACAGGGCCCCAGGGCAGTAAGAGTAAACATAACTCACAGGTACAATCCCTATGTTAGGTGACTACTGCTTCCTCAAGGCTAGACACGGGACATGCAGCCCCGTGTCATCGTCCTCTAGAGTTCAATTGGGGGAAGTGAGCAAGGCCAAGCTGACTTTTGCCCACCCTGAGTGCTGATGCCAGAGCAGGTCTGTTCCACCCTAGGGCAAGAGGCTCCCAGAGGCACAAGGAAGGTAGAGGTCAGCTCCAGGCCCAGCTAAGAGCCTTTGCCCATGGATACCCCAAGTTGGCCTTCCTGATCACCGTAAGGCCTGTCAAAGAATAAACCAAAAATAATAATTGAAGCTGTGCCTCCAAGTGCTAGAGTTCTCGCATTGAACCAAAGAGCTCAGGGACAGGGCCCTCAAGCTTTGAATTCAAGACCCTCAGCTGATCCTCCTGCAGTTTAGCTAAATATGAACTAGTAGGATTTGTGAAGTATTTCTGAAGAATGGTGATACTGAAGAAAGCATCCTAATTCTAATGAAAGCTGAACTTGTGACATACAGCTATGTGCTGAGTCCTTCACAGGGTCCTGTTTGATGGGTCCTTCCAACATGGGGGTTTTGTGCTGAGTCCTCAAAAAGTCCTGTTTGTTGAGTCATCCCAAAGGGCCTTATGTGCTGAATCCCTGAGAAGAGTGGGCCCTGCTTGTTTTTCCAAAGGGTGCTGTGCGCAGTGTCCATTACACAGCTACTGTATACTGAGTCCTTCAAAAGGTACAGTGTGCTAATTCATCCCAAAGGGTATACTTCTATGTGCTGAGCCCTTGAGACGAGATGGATAAGGTGAAATTTTCAAGTGCTATGTGCCAAGTCCTTTGACAATGTGGTATGTGCTGAGTATTTCCACAGGGCAGTATGTGCTGTCCATCAAAATTGTGCTATGTGCTGAGTTTTTCAAAGGGTACTGTACACTATTTTACACAGTGTGCTACGTACTCAGGCCTTCAAAAGGGGCTGTGTGTGGTCTTAACACAGGGTGCTATGTACTGAGTCCCTGGGAAAGAATGGTAAGCGTTGAGTTTTTCAAAGCATTCCATGCACTTAGTCCATTACATTGTGGGCTATGGACTCCCTCCTTCAAAGGGTGCTGTGTGCTGAGTACTCTCCACAAGGTACTATATGCTGAGTCCTTCAAAGGGAGCTGTGTGCTGAATCCTTTACACAGGGTGCTTTGTGCTGTTTTTTGAAGTGTGCTGTGTGCTGACTCATCTCAAAAGGTACTATATTCTGAGTCCTTGAGAGGTAGTTATCCCCAACAATCACACACACACAAACAGACACAAACAAACATACACAAACAAACATACACACAAGGGTCACCTTACACCTTCTTGGTGTGTGGATTGGAGGAGCATGGAGGAGAGTCTCCTCCAGCGATGGGGCTGAGGGGAGATTGATACCCCAGACAGGTACTGGGGTTGGGAAGGAGTGATGAGCAGAGGTGAGGCTACAATTTCCATGGCCTGGAAGCCTTTGGTCCCAGTCAGGGCTTGGCTTGCAGCAAGGGGTGGGGGCCAGGACCGAGGCGAAGAGGGGGAGGGGGGCAAGAGGAGGAGGGAGCTGGGCCCAAGGCTCACTCCCATGGCAGCAGTGGCCAGGGGCACGACTCAGGAGAGGACGAGGAGGTGGGCATGCCAGGCGGGTGCAACACAGCCCAGGAGAGGAGTGGGGGCAGATAGAGAGCAGAGAGAAGAGCGAGTACACATAAGGGCAAGTGGCTTCATCAGCTGGCGGCCTCGCTGATCATAGTGCAGGTTCTGGTGGGGAGCACAGAGCACGTGGAGCTGGCACAGCAGGCACATCGCCAAGGGCAGCCACGTGGAGGCAAGGTGCCCATGGCAGCCCTGAGACTGAGGTCCCCACAAGGGGGGCACAGGAACGGCTGAAGTGGGGGTGGTGCTGGCTGAAGAAGAGGAGTAGAGGTCACAAGCAGCCCTGCCATGCGTTCGCAGATGCCCCTGCCCCCTCCCAGCAGCATTGCATTTCAAATATGGCACTTTCAAATCCGACCAGCTGTACCTCTCACAGTCGCCCAGAGGAGATGGCGTGCTCCTGGCAGGCTTGTGGCCCTGAACTGGTCGCTAGGCCCTGGTCCTAGGACTCTGGGCCCATGTGCACCCGGGGCCTCCACTGAGAGCTTCTCCGATTAGTACATGTGAGTGGTGGCTCTGAGGGCCCACAGCCTGGAAACACTCTGGCCAACCAACCACTGAAACGGACCTGTACCTCCTGCCTCCCCTTTCCTGTCTCCTCCTCAAGTCCACCCTCCCCCCCCAGTCTGCCATGATCCTGTCACAAATGTGCCCCAGGGGTAAGGGGTAGGGGTGTGTGTTGACCTGGGGATCCCACCCCCATCCCTAGTGGCCAGTGTCCCAGGAAACGGGAAGATGCAGGAATGAGTGAGGAGGTGTGCCACAGAGCTCCTGTCCTGGAGCATTGGGAGCTACACAGCCACACATCTGCACCCTTCCTCTCTCTGGTGGGAACCTGGTGGCTTTAATTAGAGGTGGGGAGCAGCACCTTCACACCTGTCTTCTCGAGTTTTTTTCTTTTTGCTGGGGTTGGTGGGTGTTGGGTGCAGAAGATAAGCCCTCCTTGCTGTGTGAGCCCTTGTCTTCTGTGCTCAGTCACCCTTTCACCTGAGGAGGGTCCCAGAAGAGCCCACTAGGTATGTGAGGGCACTTGGAGTCAGACAGAAGGTGAATATCTGGGAAGAATATACCCACTCCGACCCACATATACCCAGCCTGTCCGCCCTCCCCCCATCCCAGCTGTCAACCGTACTCACAGGGTGATCACATTTCCCAGCTCTTCCAACATCTGCTGGTGCTCCCTGTCCATCTGGTCTCCTCGTCCTCCCCAAGAATCCACCAAGTCACCCAGAAGCATCTAGGCTGGAATTAGGGAGTCCATCCATGTATGTAGCCTTTAAGACCCCATCCATTTCCCCAACACTGAACAAACACCCCCCTGGGGTCAGACACCCCCCTGGGGCACCATAACCCCATGCTTGTTTTCAGCCCCGGCTATGAGGAGCCATCTATCTCGGGACACCTTCATCAAGTGTCCTAGCCTAGGGTTTTGTTCAATGGGGAGTCAAGGCTGGCTGTTCCCAAGGGAAAGTGTCTGGCCCTGGAGAAAGGGAGAGGCAGGGTTGTTCTGCGTTATTAGAGTGGTGCTCCCTTTGGTTGGATCCCCTGTTCTGACCAGGCCACCCCCATGCTCCAGCTTGTATCTTGTCCCAAAGAAGGAACCAACAAACTCAAGAGAGGCACTGCTCTGACTCTGTGTGTGTGTGTGTGTGTGTGTGTGTGTGCATGAGAGAGAGAGAGAACATGAGAGAGAGAGAGAGAAAGGGAGGGAGGGAGGGAGAGAGACAGACAGACAGACAGATAGACAGACAGATCATCTTTCTCCTTATACAGCCTGACTGTGCTCAGGTGAGTGATCCGTTGGCAAATTGCAGGTGCTGCATGGACTAATCTTCTGTCAGAGTTCTGGATTTGTGTGTGTTTGTGTGGTTTGTTTGTGTATGTGTGTGTGTGTGTGTGTGTGTGTGTGTTTGTGTGTGTGTGTTGGGAGAGCGGGGAGATGAGAGCAATAAAACATATTTAAGGCACCGTGTCTACAAAGAGCAAAAGCATTTTATTTGTGTGTATGTGTGTGTGTGTGTGTGTGTGTGTGTGTGTGTTTGTGTGTGTGTGTGTTGTTCATTTTTCATCAATGCCAAGTATGAGTCTAGCGATAATTTGTGTTTTCTCCTTTACAGTTTCATGGTTCCTTTGGAGAAGGTTTCAGTACACGTTCCTTTCCACCTTTCTGTTCTCCCTTTCCTGTAGCCCATAGTAGCTGCTGGGGCTGCGTGGGTCTCCCCTAGAATGCTTCTGTGAACTCCAGACTAGAGTGGACACCTGTCCATCTGTCTTCAGCCAGAAGGCTCTTGAGGCAACTGTGACCACAGCCATACTCTTCCTGCCAGACAGTCTGCTCTAGTGTGTATAGTTGGAGCAAAGTCAAGGGATGGGATTGTGTCCTCCAAACGTAATTAGGGAACGAGTTGGGAGGGCAGTAGGGCAGGGGCTGTGAGGCTAGGAGGGTATGGGGGGTAGTGAATGTTGTGACATGGTAGATGGTTCACCACGACCGAGAATGAGAGGGGAAACTTACCCAGGGCATTGACTGTGTCCATGGGCATCTGGGCAGGGGACTCCAGGCCCCCACTAGTGGCACGGATTCCCTCCTGGGGCAATGTACTGGTGGGCAGTTCTCCCTGGAGTCCTGCAGACTCCAGTCTCTGTTTGGCCTGAGCCATTACCAGCTGGGCAGTGGTAAGAAAGTTCATTCCCCCTGTTGGAACCTGCTTGCTAACTGCTGTGGCAGTTAGCTAGGGCTCTCGGAATGCCACTTTCTGTAATCTACTGTAGGCTGTCTGGAAGAAAATGCAGACCACTGAATTTAGAACCCTTCAAATTTTCCAGGTTTTTTTTTTTTTCTTGAAGCTGGCCATTTCCACTAACGCCTGGGATGATGGGTCAAATTAGACAGACGATTTCAGCCTCCAAACAATGACGTTCAAAGCAGCACAGGAAGAGTTCCCAAGCCAGACGGTCTCCTTTAAAGAACGTCATGCCTTGACTGACTTTCTTCGGCAGCTGTTGATTCTCCTCTGGCTCTCTCTAGGGTGACCACCACAGTCAAGGATGTCGTGAGGAGCAGAGATTGTGACCTCACCATCCCTAGCCTGCCAGCTGTGAGCAGAGATGATTCCCAGCACCTGAACTAGACTCTGGGAGATTCAGAAACCAGGGATACCTCGAAGATCCTTTCTCTGCAACATGAAACTTGGGGGCCGGATGTGGTAATCCTGACTGACCCCAGGGGGAGGAGAGGAGGCCCCTTGAGCCAGGCTTTCAGCTCACAGCAACCTCATTCACACCTACATGGGGAATTGAGTGCCACAGAGCTGGTCAGCTACTGGACAGAGATCTTTGAGAAGACAGGCATCCCAGAGGCTCTGGAGTCCAGCGAGCACATAGTGGTTCACATCCTCAGAGCCAAAACAGTTATGTATGGTGGCATCAGGAAGGGGGAAGAAGGAGGAGGGAGAACTGAGGGAGAGCTACATCAGGCTTCGTACCTGCTCCCCCACAGATGATTCTTATCTGAATCAGATGGGTCTTTTCTGTAGTATTTTCATAGACAGATGTTCATTTATTTATTCAACAAACCATTACAGTGTGCACCAGTCTCTGGGGGGGACACAGACAAAAGTTCCAAGACTGGTTCCACAGCCCATGAAGAAACCTTGGATTGATTTGGATGCCAGTGCTTCAAGCCTGTCATCCTAGCTACTTAGGAGGCTGAGTTCAGAGGATTGAGGCTTTTGGCCCGGGGAGGAAATCCTGTAAAACTCTTGTCTTCAATTAACTACCAAAAACAAAACTCCAGAAGTGGATGTGTGGCTCAAGCCGTAGACTGCTAGCCTTGAATAAAAAGGCTTAGGGATAGCACCTAGGCTCTAAGTACAAGGCCCAGGGCTGACACAAAGAAAGTAAAGAGAGAGAGGAGGGAAGGACAGAAGGAGAAAAAGAGGAAAGGAAGGAAGAAGGGAGAATATGGAAGCCTTGGTTTGGAGTCCCTGGACCAAGGGAGACAACTATTCACAATCTCTGTGGGGACAGTTTCAGAACCTAAAGCCAGTATGTAGGACCAAGCCACTGATCCCTTAGTAACTTCATGACAGCAAGGAGCTGTATGGTCACCGATGTAGAGGGAACCAGCCTCGGGTAGAACCTAGGGCTCAGGGTGGGTCACCAGGTTTAAATTATCCCCAGCCTCATCGAGTTTATTTTCTGGTCAGATAAGAAGAAAATTTCCAAGGACTAGGGAGGTATTGGGGTGAGAAAGTTTCAACGGGGGGTAAGGGTTAAGCAGGACTTTGAAGAGGGAGGATGGTCCCAGGTCAGGTGTGTCAGGAAATTGGAACCATGACCTCGCCTGACAACATAAACTACCAGTCTTTGATCCAGCCAAAATGCTATTAAAAGTCCTGGCACCTTGGGTTCATCATTGACAACCTGGCTGCCGTTCACTGCAGGATGCCTGTGCAGTACATCCTTGGGAACAAGGACTTTCCAGGGCTCAATCTGAGGATACCACCCCCGGTATTCATTCCTCCACCAAAGACTGAGGTAAGCATGCCACTGCCACAGGACAGCGTGGGAATGAGGGCAGTAAATGGGTCTCTTGGCTGGCTCAGTCTTTAGTCTAGATGGCAGATCTGGGATTCAGAGAGGGTAGGCTGAAGGTGGGGCAGAGCTGTGTAGAGGCTGGTGGGAAAACCAAAGCCACTGGGCTCTGAGCAGGGTGGTGTCTTTGATAATACTCACAACATAGGAAAATTTCTGGGATAGAGCAGCCCTTTTCACCTCCCCAAGATGGACTTAGATCTCCCCAGTCTCCGTCCCTTGACCAGGAAACCCTTTAGTTCCCTTTGGTGGTTGAATAACTAGACCTTACCTCACTGCCCAGTGCTGAGGCAGGACAGTGAGAGAGCCTGAGTCTTTGATAAGGTCAGAGGATTTTCAGTATGAGATTGTACTTAAATGTCCCAATTTGGTGCATGGTCAGTCCCATCTAAGACTGCCATGATGTAGGACATAAAAGCTAGAGAATAAGAGCTGGATGGGGTCTGTTCTGGGAGTCCTGAGTATTATGTGTTAGCTTTGAGCTTCCATATGCCCACCTGCTTCCCTTCCTTGGTTGGGTCTACGCTAGAAAAAGCTTGAAACTAGGGCGTGGATCTTATTTTTTATGCTCCAAGATAGCACTTTACCATTTGAATCACAGCTCCACTTCTAGCTTTTTTGGGTGTTTAATTGGAGATAAAGGGTTCTCATGGGCTTTGCTGCTAAGAGGCATCCAACTGCAGTCCTCATAACAGGAATGGAAAAGTATGTTTGGCTGGGTGCCAGTATCTCATGGCTTTTATCCTAGGTACTCAGGAGGTGAGATCTGAGGATCATGGGTGAAAGTCAGCCTGCTCAGGAAAGACTCTGAGACTCTTATCTCTAAGGGATTGCCAGAAAACCAGAAGCAGTGCTGTGGCTAAAGCAATTGAGTGCTTGCCTTAAGCTGAAGAGCTCAGGGCAAGCAACAAAGTCCAGAGTTCAAGCACCTTAACCAACAACAACAAAAAAAGAGGTGATTAAGTTTTCCGCATAGCAGTGAGTGTGGTAGGAAATGCCATGCTCTTCTATGAGGCATTCCAGATATGTGTGAGGCTCACTGTTTTGTCTACACTGGGTCTGATGTCAGGACTGCCACCTTCTCAGGGGTGGGATGTGATCCTAATTGAGGGAGTTCATGATTCTTTTCTCAGGGACTACTGAATCCTTGGGCTCTCCGTTTGTGTGTGTGTGTGTGTGTGTGTGTGTGTGTCTGTGTCTGTGTCTGTGTCTGTGTCTGTGTCTGTGTCTGTGTGTCTGTGTGTGTCAGTCTGTCTGTCTATCTGTGTCTGTGTCTGTGTGTGTTTGGAGGTAGAAGAACTGGGCCTTGTACTCAAGCCCTAAATGTTGTTCTGGAGATTTCTTGCTCAAAGCTAGAGCTCTGACACTTGAGGGACAGCTCCACCAGTGGCTATTTGGTGGTTCAGTGTAGATAGGAGCTTCACAAACTTTCCTACATGGCTGGCTTTGAACAGTGATACTCTGACCTCAGCCTCCTGAGTAACTAGGATGACAGACAGGAGCCACCATTGATGGCTTTGTGTGTGTGTGTGTGTGTGTGTGTGTGTGTGTGTGTGTTTTATTTATTTATTTTATTACAGACGGGTTACAATTACATGGGCAAGATAATGAGTATATTTCTTATCAAGCATTGCAGCCTCTTCCATTGTTTACCCTTCACATCCCTTCCCAGCCTCCCCTCACCCCCCCCCATCCAATCCTCTCCCCCGCACCAAAGTTGTAAAGTTAGTTTTTGACATGACAACTTGACAATCATAGTTACATCGGGTCCACCTGTATCCTTAAACGACTTGTTTTTCCCCATCTCCTCCACAAATTATACCGACATCAAATATAGTGTGGGGGAGGGACATACAAATCTAGAAAGAAATAATCTTATAAATGAGTTAGAAACAAACGCATGAAAGAAAAAAAAAACATTTAAATAGATATCTAAGAGTTCATTTTCCTAACATCACATTATTTGAACTTTCCTGCTTGACTCATACATATACTAGATATTGCAAATAAGGGAAATCATGGGACCTATGTTTCCTTGGGCTTGGCTTACTTCATTAATATAAATTTTTCCAAGTCTTTCCATATCCTAACAAATGGGGAAAAGACATTCGTTCTGATGGAGGCATAGAATTACCTTGTGTATATATGCCACACTTTCTTGATCCATTCATCTACTGAGGGGCATCTGGGTTGGTTCCATATCTTAGCTATGGTAAATAACGCTGCAATAAACATAGTTGTGCTGGTAGATTTAGTGTGGTCTTGTTTGTAAACATTTGGGTAAATGCCCAAAAGTGGGATTGCTGGGTCATAGGGGAGCTCTATGTGAAGTCTCTTCAGAAACCTCCATACTGCTTTCCAAAGTGGTTGAACAAGTTGACACTCCCACCAACAATGAAGTAAGGTTCCCTTCTGTCCACATCCCCTCCAGCATCTGTTGTTGTTAGAGTTCTTGATTCTAGCCATTCTAACTGGAGTGAGGTTGCATCTCAATGTTGTTTTGATTTGCATTTCTTTTATGGCTAGGGAGGTTGAGCATTTCTTCATGTGTCTATTGGCCATCCTTCTTTCTTCTTCAGAGAAGTTTTTCTTCAAGTCTTTAGCCCACTTATTTATTGGGCAGTTGTTTCTATGAGGATTTGTTGTTGGGGGATATAATTTTTTGAGTTCCAAGTATATTTTAGATATGAGACCCTTGTCCGTTGAATGGCTAGTGAAGATCTTTTCCCAATCCGTGGGCTTTCTATTGATCTTGCTAGCTATGTCCTTTGCCATGCAGAAGCTCTGCAACTTCTTGCAATCCCATTTGTCCAACCTTTCTTTGATTTGTTGTGTTTCCGGGTTTCTATTAAGAAAATTTCGGCCTGAGCCAAGGAGGCCTAGAGTTTCTCCTATTCCATCCTGTACTGTTTTCAGGGTGTCTGCTTTGACTCTGAGGTCTTTGATCCATTTGGAGTTTATTCTGGTGCAGGGTGATATATAAGGATCTAGTTTTAGTTTTCTACAAGTAGTTAACCAATTTGCCAGCAGCATTTACTGAAGAGTTGGTCTTTCTTCCATTCTATTATTTTGGCTCCCTTATCCAAGATTAGTTGGCTATAGGTCTGTTGGTTCATTTCTGGTTTTCAATTCTATTCCATTGGTCCTGAGGTCTCTTCTGGTCACTTCTAAATGCTGTCTTTGGGGGCAGCATGGGATTTGAGTCTGAGGTCTGGGGGCCTGGAAGTGTGAGACCCTTGAAGGGGACTCAGCAACGTTAAATTATAAGAGCAAGAGAACTTTGTGCCCTGGAACTGTCTATTCCCATTGGCCTGGTTGGTGGCAGAGGGAGTTTGGGAGGATCTGGAGGTGGGGCACACAGGGGTTGGCTACCCAGGGGGATAGAGAACGTGGTCAGCACTTAGTACGGTTTGAGTCCTGTTAGTATGGAACTTATTGGCATGGGTCTTCTCATCATGACGTCTGATAGGCAAGGCCAACCCTACTTTAAATCTTGACCTGTGTTCTTCAGATCTCAGGCTCCTGAGGAGGTAGGTTTTTAGGCATGAGTTTCTGGCACCGGGCCTCAGATTCTTTTTGGTATATTATGGTTTGAACTCAAGGCCTTAGGCTTTCCAGTCAGGTCTTCTTCCATGGGAGCCACGCCTTTCTGTCTTGGGCATTTCTTTTTTTTTTTTTTTTTTGTCGGTCGTGGGGCTTGAACTCTGGGCCTGGGCGCTGTCCCTCAGCTCTTCAGCTCAAGGCGAGCGCTCTACCACTTGAGCTACATCACCACTTCCGGTTTTCTGGTGGTTTATTGGAGATAGGAATCTCACGGTCTCTCCTGTCCGGGCTGGGTTTGAACTGCGATCCTCAGATCTCAGCCTCCTGAGTAGCTAGGATTACAGGCATGCGCCACCAGCGCCCGGCTCTGTCTTGGGCATTTCTGAGATAGAGATTCCATATATGCTCAGGCTTGGCTAGATAATGGTCCTCCTGTGACAGGCATGCACCACCATGCCTGGTCCTCTGTAGTTGGGATGGTAAATATGTAGCGCCATGCTCAGTCATCGGTTTAGATGACTGTCCCAAACTCATAATCCACAGCAGCCGATTCTTGACCACAGTTGAAGCTCTGGGTTCAGCCTGGAACCATTGGTCCTCCGTCTCCTCACAGTACAGTTGTGAGGAATCAAGGGATCAATACAAGGGGAACTCTGGGGCAGAGCCAAGCATAGAGGTAACAGTCATTGGATAAGTTTCTTCGCAATTCTGTGAGCATATAACAAGAAGATACCTGGAAAGGACTCAGAAGGGGCTTGTTATTTATCATGCTGCAGGTCTAGGATTATGAAACAAAACATGGCTGTCTTTCATTCTTACCCTATCCCCATGAGGAAGGGGATCCTTCATTGTTCAGCTTTGCAGCATCAGAAAATGAGGCACGGAAAAGCTGGATGACCTACTCATGACCCCCAGGACAGAAAGCTTGGCCTGACTTCTCTGCCATGCTTCCTCGGACAATGGGTGCTATTCAGTCCACTTCTTGTTGTGGGAAGTCCACTTATAGTCAGTCGTGGGGTTTGAACTCTGGGCCTGGGCATTGTCACCAAGCTCCTCAGAACAAGGTTCAGACTCTACCACTAGAGGCACAACACCACTTCCGGTTTTCTGGTGATTCTTTGGAGATAAGCATCTCACAGGCATTCCTGCCTGGACTGGCTATGAACCATGATCCTAATATCTCAGTCTTCTCTGTAGTTACCTTTCTAGGTCTGTGCCACCGGCAGCCAGCTTAAGTGTAATTGTCTTTCTCTCTCTTTCTCTCTCTCTCTCTCTCAGTAACTTGTTGAAAGGGTGTTGGTGGAGGTGCCTCAGCATCCCCATGTGCTGGGACCCTCTCATTCTGGAGGTAGGCTGTGGATCAGGAGCTTTCTTGCTTGGCCTGTAGAACTAGCTTCCTTAGGTAATTCCCTCTGTGCTAGGGGTAGACCGTGATGATTACTCATTGTCAGTCTGTGTGATGAGTACTTCCCCAGTACCCTTTGCTAAGACAGTTGAAGGAAAATGGATGAGGAGGAATCGCATTGCCCAACTGCACAACTCTATCCCTAGCCTTTGATCCTCACTGCCACCTATCTGGCCAGACACTGATTATAAGAAACTGAATTCACTCTATGTCTACTTCACGTTGCTTCTGTGTGTCGTTTCAGAGAGTGGGAGCAGTGTGCAGAGGAAAGACCCCAGATCCAACACCTCTTGGGGGACATTTGTTGTGTGACAGCACGAAGTCATTGCTGTTGATAAGGAGGAAGCCGGCATCAGACTTAGCTGCAACAATGCTCAAAGTTAGGTAGGTTGTTGAAGTATCAAACCCACCCATGTCTGCTTCCCACTCACAACAAGGACGGTGCAATACAGGTAGCCCAGCACTGGCCCTAGGGGACTATAAGTGGATGGTGGCGGTCAGGTGCCAGTGGCTCTCGCCTGTCATTCTGGCTATTCGGGAGGCTGAGTTCTGATTGTCGTCACTCAGAGCCAGCCAAGGCAGGAGAGTCTGTGAGATTCTTTTTTTTTTTTTTTTTGGTCCAGTCATGGGTCCGGAACTCTGTGCCTAGGCACTGTCCCTCAGCTCTTCAGCTCAAGGCTAGCACTCTGCCTCTTGAGCCACAGTGCCACTTCTGGCTTTTTTTCCTTTTTGCTTATGTGGTGCTGAGGAATAGAACCCAGGGCCTCAGGCATGCAAGGCAAGCGCTCTACCACTGAGCCACCTTCCCAGCCTCAAGTCTGAGGTTCTTATCTCCCATAAAATACCTCCCTCCCCCCCTGAAAAAAGCTAGTTTTGGTGCTGGGGCTCAAGTGATAAAGCTTCAGCCTTGAGTAAAAGAAGCTCAGGGATGACACCGAGTCCCTGAATCCCAGACCTGTGACTCACAAAAAATAAAATAAATGAATAGTGGGCACTTGTCATCTTACTACCAAAATGGATGGATTAATTCTTCTCTCTGGTTCTTGTAGCCAAAGGTAAGGGGCTTCCCTTGATGTTCCTCTAAACTTCTCCTCTCTATTATCTTTCACAATGTCAGTTGTAGGATAGAATTCAGATCATCCCACTTGATGTGACCTTATGAACACTCCCCTACCTGCCTTCCTTGGGGTGGAGATCATGGATGTTCTTACCAATGGGAGAATGAATCACGGAAGAGATGGGGGTAGGTATCCCTGAAACTCACACACACACACACACACACACACACACACACACACACTCACCTAGGCCAACTCTGACTAGCCTTTTCAAAAGACATTTTATCTCCTTGGATTAACTGACCTATGAGAGGAACTTGATCCCCTATAAATGATTATTTTAACTAGTGCTTGCTAGTTGACATGAGATAAACAGAAGCTCAAAGGAAAGGTTCTGGAGGCTGTCTGGCTCAGCTTCACACTTGACATCCTGGCTCCATGGTAGGCAGAGATCTGAGGATCAAAGATCAAAGCCAGCCATAAGCTGGAAAGCCGATAAGACTCTTCTCTGCTTGGACCCACCAAAAATCCAGACATGGAACTGTGGCTCAAGTGGGAGAGTAGAAGCCTTCAGTATGAAAACTCAGATAGCTCCCAGATCCTCAGTTCAAGCCCACACATGAAATGGCCTCATTTGTTGCCCCCAGACTGCCTGGGCCTCAAGTGCCCTCTCACAGATTGTGATACCTCACTGGTTCCTGGGTAGTGTATCAGAGCCTTCAAAAATTGGGTGGTGAAAGCCAGGCCTTCGCCTTTGTGCGCTTTCAACCCACACCAGCTGGAAGGCATAGCATGACAAGGCCAACAGCCTGCAGAGCGGAGAAGATCCCCCTCTGCCATGGTGATTGGAGTGGGCTTCTTAGAGGCAGCACTTGAAAGGGGGTCTTGCTTAACAGGGAGGATGTGACAGGAAGCACAAAGAGAAAAGATGCCATAGATGAAGGACAACAGAGAGGAGGGTGTTCTTTTCCAGCCAAGGCTGCTTGTTAGAAACTCGGTAAAGTTGGGCAAGACTGTCCCAAGACAGGCCCAAGGGGTCACAGAAGAACAGCTATCCAATATTGGGATTTTGTCTTAGCAGTAGTGGGCTCACCTAGCACACAGGAAACCCTGGGTTCGATTCCTAGGTCCCACATACACAGAAAAAGACAGAAATGGTACCTTGGCTTTGGGTGGAAAAGGTCTCACCTCAAGCAAAAGAAGCTCAGGGACAGCGCCTGGACCCCGAGTTCGAGCCCCCGCACTGCCAATGTAAAACTGCACTCCAAGGGACCTGGGTGACAGGTGGATGGTGTGCCCTGTAGCTCTTAGTAGATCCATTCATGCTTTGTGTCTCCTTCTTTGACAAAGGGGATCCGGACACTCCTTCTGTCCTGGGCACCCTGGACCCAGTTATCAGCAACCCTCTCAAAGGCTTCCACTGGGACATGTAGCAGCTGGCCCCAGAAATCCTCAGGTATCAGTTGGGTGTGGAGGGGGGATACATGGGCGGGTCTCAGAAGTCCTAGTTGGTCTGATCTGCCCCAGACATCCAGGCCATCCAGAGGAAGCAGATGGGAGCTTAGAAAAGGATAGTGATGTGAAGGGGGCCCTTTAATGCTCATGGCCCTCCCCATATTCTGAGCCTCCCTTTGCTCTCTCTGAAGGATGTAGAGGCGTGTCTAGGTGGTAGTGTCTAGAGGCGGACTTGTTGGAAATTGTAAAGAGTGAGACACCATAGGCCATGCATTGATGGCTCATGCCTGTCATCCTGGCAACTTGGGAGGCTGAGATCCAGAGGGTCTTGTGTCCCAGCACAGGGAGGAAAGTCCAATGAGAGTCTCATTGCCAATGTTGGTGCCATGGCTTAAGTGGAAAAGCACTGGCCTTGAGCAAAAATCATCATCAGGGACAGTACCCAAGCCCTGAGTTCAAGCACCTCATCCAAAAAAACAAGAAAGAAAGACACCATTTGCTTGCCAGAAATGGTGAAGAAGTAGGGTTGCTGTGGTTGGGACACCAGGTTCTTGCCTCAGTGTATAGCCATTTCTAAGAACTCCCCAAGTTTGCCCTAGTGTGAATTTACAGCAGGGTGGGCATTGTCTTACCAAGAACTGCAGAGGTTGTGGCCTGTCAGGCAGGGAATGGGCGAATGGGACCAGGTGTGGGAGATTAATGTCAATTATATTCTCTCCAACCAAGGAAGAATGTTTTTGGATGCTGGTGTCAAAGTCTGAAAGTGTAGGGTTAGATGTGCTTTATGACCTGACAAGTTGGGTTTCCCTGGTTGTAAGAAGGTGGCTGAAACCGGGCACTGCCAGTGTCTCACAACTGTCATCCTAGCTACTCAGGAGGCTGAGATCTGAGGATCATGGTTCAAAGCCAGCTTGGGCAGCAATGTCTGTATAATTTTAACTCAAGTGAAGCACCAGAAAACTGGAAGTGGTGCTGTGGCTCCAATGGTAGAGCGCACACCTTCAGCTGAAGAGCTGAGGGATGGCACGCAGGCCCAAAGTTCAAACCCCATGACCGTCGATCAAAAATAATCTGGCTGAGTTTTCTTCATAGCGGAGTGTACAGTAGGAAATGCCATACTGTTTTATGAGCCATTCTAGATGTGTGAGAGGCTCTGAAGTTTGTCAACATTTGGTCTGAGGATGATAGTGCCATCTTCTCAGAGATTGGGATGTTCAGTTGGTCAGGGACTACTGAGGCCTTAAGCTAACCATGTGTGTGTGAGGTGAAGAGCTGAGAGGCAGTGCCTGGGCCCAGAGTTCAGGCCCACGAGTGGACCCACAAAAAAAAAGTATATAAGGAATATCTTTTCCAGGCCTGAGGCTTGAATTCACCCCCCCCCCCCCCATGCGGAGGGAATGGCGGCAGATCCTGAGATACTCATTTCTGGACCTGGGAAGAGTCATGGAATGTGATCAATCTCATCCTTGAATCAGTAGTTCGTGCATGATGCAAGTAGGAAATGATAGGCAAGACTCATGGGGTATTGAATATTTGTAAAGAAATTGATGAATCATGATAATAATCATCACAGTCATGAAATGGAGGCATCAGGAAAGATCCAAGAATCGGTAGTTCACACAGATTGGATTCCATCACAGGTTACCATCTCTCCTAATCTATATAAATGTGTACTTATTTGCCTATTACCTTCAGCTTATGAATGGATGACTGTTGTGTTCCCCGCTTTCCATTCAGGGGAGGGGGCTCAATGGCAGATCCCAAAGGCTGGTGTGCTCATGTGGACCCATTCGCCACTTGGTCCTGCTAGGTCTCGAGTTCAGATTCCCCGCTCTGCCAAAAGATTCATCTTTATGTCAGAAGTCAATCATTGCACCTGTTTTCTTTCCTTTGCAAGTCCTGCATCTCAGCTATGATGGAGAATGCTTGGCCACCCTGTGGCCATGGGAATATGTTGTTAACCATGTCAGCCCAGTTATACCTGTCATCATATACTCAAGAAAATACACAATACACCCATGAATAGCATACAAATAGAATAACTACACTAAATGCACGATGCAGTCCACACACGGATGTGAAAATACATCCCATGTTTAAATCATCATTGAGGACCCCTCCCTGGGGCTCGTTCTCAGTTCCTGGGAACAGCCCACCTCCTTAGTGGCTCACAGTCTGGTGTGATCATGTGGACCCATTGGGCAGTTGGGCCTCCTAGGCCCAAAGTTCGAATACCAGCACTGCCAAAAATTCACCCTGATGTGCGAAACCAGTTGTTGCAGCAGTTTTCCTGTTCTGTGCAAGTTCTGGGCCTTGGCTAGGAAAGCGAATGTATATGCAACTCTATACTCATGGAAACAGGTTGTCATCCAGTTCACCACAGCTATATCTGTCATCCTATACCCAAGGAAATACACAATACATCAATGAATAAGACACAAAGCAAAGAGATTGACTACACCAAAAGCAAGATGCCTTCCTCCCATGTTTGGAAATATGTATCCACTGTTTAATTATGAATTTATGACTATATTGGCCTCCACCACAGGGCTCCATCTCAGATCCTAGGAATGGCCTAGTTCCTTAGTGGCTCACAGCCTGGTGTGCTCACCATGACCCATTCACCAATTGGGCCTGCTAGGATTTGAGTTCAAATTCCTGCACTACCAAAAGATTCATTCTGATGTGAGAAGCCTATGTTGGCACATGTTTTCCTGTCCTGAGAATGTCTTGGGTCTCTTTGAGGATGTAGAATGCTATATAGGCAATTCTTAGCCATGGGAATAGGTTGTCATCCATGTCAGCACAGTTATATCTCTCACCCCATATGCAATAAAATACACAATACATCCATGAATAAGACACAAAATAGAACAAATAACTACACTGAATGCAAGATGCATACCATATCTGTAGGTAAATAGAAATCCTATGTTTAAAAACAGTGGGCTTGTTATTTTGTCCAGTGTTGGGGCTTCAAATCATGTCCTGCACCAGGTCTGACATTCTAGTCTTCAAAGATGGTGAGCTTCCCCTTCCCCCACAGTGCAACAGAGTTACCCAGTCCTGAGCTCAAATTCCAGCACTGACAAAAGATTCATCCTGATGTCAGAAGCCAGTCGTTGTGCCTTTTATCCTCTCCTATGAAAGTCCTGGGTCTCAAATACTCTGGAGAATGCATAGACAACCTTGTAACCAAGAGAACAGGTTGTCATCCATGTCAGCACAGTTATACCTGTCACCATACTTATTAAAATACACAATACCTCCATGAATTAGTTACAAAATAAGGAGAATATTTGCACTGAACACAAGATGCTGTCCATACATGTGTGTCAATATAGATCCTATGTTTAAATTATGAATTTATGACTATAGTGGACCATCCTGGGGATTAATGTCAGATTCTGGGAATGGCCACACTACTTAGTTGCTCACAGGTTCATATGATCACCTTGACTGATTGGCCAATTGGTTTTGCTCTGCCTTGAGTTCAGATCCCAGCACTACCAACAAGTGGATCGTGGAGTAAGTAAGAAGGAGTGTGTGAAACATTTTTTCCTTTTCTCTGTGAATTCTGGGGGTCAGGCATGATGGAGAACATTTCTACAAATCTAAATGTTTTGTTATAGGTTGTCATCAATGTAATAAACAGAATGGGTTTCATCATAGTAAAATCAATGATAAATAACTGAATAAAACAAAGGATACAAGGAACGACCATACCAAACCTGTATGGACTGAAAATCTATAGGTAAGTATAAATCCTATCTTTACAATATATGCAAATAGTATGTTTTCGAGGACTGGGTCTTGAATTCAGGACTAGTGAACAGCCCTGACTTTTTTATCTTCATGTAAGGTAATCTTCCCCTTTATCCACATTGCTGCAGATTTACCCAGATCCTGAATTGAAATCCAAAGCCTGTAAGAATAAACTGTGCGAATTGCAAGCCAGGGAGCTAATTTTTTTCTCAGCATGGGGCTTGAACTCAGGTTGTGGCAACTCTGCCTCAGCTTCTATAACCCTAGGATGGAGTGCAGCCACGGGACACACAGGTGCTTCTGGGATCCTAGACTGCCACGTGTTGCAAGGAAAACAATGCAAAGAAAAAATGTGGCTTTTATGTTTTCTTCCTTTGCAGAGTGACCCTTCTGAAGGTCACTGTTGCAATGGGTACTTCACCTTGCTTTGCTGAAGGCTGGCAGATTATCAGGGAAGCCATAGGCCCATGGGGCAACATAGGCCCTCATTTAGAATCCCCATCCTGACACCAGTCAATGGCAGGAGGTATTAAGAAACTGGTTCCCATCCAAAGGAATAACACTGGAATTTTGTCAATGTCACAGTTGAATGAGTTGATCATGAATGATGATACTATAAAATTAAAAAGCATCATTTCAGAAAGCTGGTTGAATTTATTTAATATTTATGAATCATTAAAAGAATATTATTACTTACAGGAACACAATAATTTCAGGACATTGAGTGCTTTCATTAATATCTTAAGGATCAAAACAATAACATTAATTACATGGACGCATAATGAATACTAGGAATTGGTAGGAATATAGTCTATATAACTGAATAATGTATACACATCTCTGGCACTCTATAAAGATATATATATTTTTAGCATACTGCCATCTGCATGTCAATCTGTTCTTATTTGGTGAACCCCTGAGGCTGGTTCTCAGGTCCTGGGAACAACCTGTCTGCTCAATTTGCCCCAGGATAGCATTTTACACTCACCCATTAATGAATTTGGCCTTGTAGGCCATGAGTTCAGATGCCAGCGCTCCCAAAAAATGAATCGTGGAGTTAGAAGCTGATAGTGACACATGATTTCCTTTACTGTGAATCTTCTGGGTGTCAGGTATGAAGTGGAATACAAATGTAGACCTATAGCCTATGTAGTCAATGTTCTATGTGCTGTATAATAGTCAATAAAATAAATGGTCAATACATGAATAAAACAAAAAATAATATAACTACACTGAATGCAATATGGAGTCAACATATGTATATAAATATAAAACACATATGTAAATTGTACATGAATAGGGTGTTTTCTAGTACTGGAGATCGATTTCAGGCCTAAGGAACAGACTTGAATTTCTTCACTTCAAGAAGGCAAGCTTCCCTTTCCTACACAGTGCAACAGAGTTACCCAGACTATGAGGTCCATTCCAATCCCAGTCCTGGTAGAAAAAAGGTCACCTTTATAGTATGTGAGACCTAATTCTTAGGTATTTCATTATGCCTCCATTTGATGAATGTGATTGTTTAAAAGCTTAATAAAATATTAACTGAAATCAATCAGTGTCGTGTAATATAATTGTGTATAATTTTATCCTAGAATCATTCAAGAATTGTTCATTCAATCATGACTTAAATCACATTCCATTGGTAATCATATGGATAGGAACAAGTTTCTTAGGATCTCCTATCATTTGGAGGTGGCAAGACCAGGATTCGAATTGTGGACTCCAGCTCCCACCAACTCAACCTGAGGATAGGGAACTCACCAGTCTGTCCAAGAACATCAACATGACCAGTGATTAGGCAGGCACCAGTGGCTCTCAGCAGTCCCCCTTGATACTTACAAGGCTGTGATAGGAGGATCATGGTCAACGTCACCTTAAGCAGGAAAATCCTTGAGACCCCTGTCCAACTTCAGTGCCAACAAAGCCAGAAGCCTTGTGTAGAGGACCAGCCTTGAGCAAAAGCAGGTCATGGACTGTGCCCAGATACTGAGTTCAAGGTCTGGGACTGGCAACAAACAGAAATACACAACAATCTGTGTAGCCATACAGCTAAAGCAGGTCACCCTCTTGTCCCCAACTGAACTGACAGCATTCCCTGGGGAAAGGGCTGGGAGAACCACTGTCATCTTGACTATGCCCATGCTGCTTGCTTCACAGGATTCTGGCCACACCCCCATTCTTTCATGCTTCTTCCTGACCAATGGGATACAAGACTGGTGGCCACGCCCACATTCCATGCTGCCAGGTAGCACTGGGATTCCCTCTGTTAGTTTACACCACTACCAGCAGTTGAGGAAGGTAGTGGTGGTTGACTGGTGAGGAACAGACTCGAGGTGACTTTGGAGTATAGTAGGAAATTGATGTTTGCACCCCCACCTGGCCCCTTCCCTCCCTTCACGTGGTGCCAGGTTTCAAACCTCAGGCAGTGGCGCGTGCTGCCAGCAGGCCTAAATCCCCGACCTGGTCCCTGCCCCTAGTCTTCTGCTCTGGGCCCAAGTGACTGCAATGCTGCCACCATCCCTGCTGCCCCAATCGGAGCACTGCCAACAGCTTCTCCCAGTAGCACAGTTGAGTGGCCGCCCCAACACCAACCTACCCTGGGTCAAGCACTCCTCTGGGGGCACCATGAACCCCCCTGCTTTTTTCTTCTCCAAGCCTCTGATGAGTCACCTTTCTGTCTTGAGCATTTCTGAGATAGAAACAAAATATATGCTCAGGCTGGGCTGAATCACGGTTCTCCTGTGAAAGATATGCTCCACCAGGCCTGGTCCTCTCCAGTTGGGATGGTAAACATGTGGCACCATGCTCAGTCATTGGTTTAGATGGATTATCACAAACTCAGTCCACAGCAGCGGATTCTTGACCACACGTGAACCTCTTGGTAGGGCCTCAACCATTGGACCTCAGTCTCCTCACAGGACAGTTGTGAGGAAACAAGGGATTTATACAGAGAGATCTCTGGAGAATGGCTAGGCAGAGAGGGAGTGGCATTCAGATAAGGTTTGGCAATTCTGTGAGCATATGACTGGAAGATACCAGGAAGGGCTCAGGTGGGGCCTGAAGCTCGGCCTGACTTCTCTACCATGCTACCTAGGACAATGGGTGCTATTCAGTCCACTTCTTGTGGTGGCAAGTCCACTTCTTTTCAGTCGTGGGTCTTGAACTCTAGGATTGGGCACTGTTCCTGAGCTCCTCAGCTCAAGGCTAGCACTCTATCACTTGTACCCACAGTGCCCCTTCCAGTTTTCTGGTGGTTCTTTGGAGTTAAGATTCTCACAGACGTTCCTGCCTGGGCTCTCTATGAACCATGATCCTCATATTTCAGCCTCCTGTGTAGTTAGGTTAGTTTTATGCCACTGGCACCCGATTTAAGTTTAATTCTGATTCTCTCTCTCTCTCTCTCTCTCTCTCTCTCTCTCTCTCTCTCTCTCTCTTCTCTCTCTCTCTCTCTCACTCTCTCTCACACACACACACACACACACACTTGATCTCAGGAACTGGTAGAATGGGTGCTGTAGGAGGTGGCCCAACGTCCCCAGGTGGCTGGAACCCAAGATGACCCACTCATTCTGGAGGTGGGCTGTGGGTCAGGAGCTGTCTCATTCAGCGTGTTGATACATCTCCATGAGATAAGCCCTCTGTGTCCTTGCAAGGCTGTGAGGGTTATTCATTGTAGATCTAGCCTTACTGGATTTATAATATTGTATTCTTTTCTACATTATTTATTAGCACCTGGCCAATATTATGGTACATATTTACTGAATGAAAATGTAATGTCAAATTAAGAAAGTCATTTAGGGATCTGAGAATGTGGCCTCTTGATATGGTGATTGCCTAGCATGCATGAAACCCTGAGTTCATTTCCTCAGTACCACATAAATAGAAAAACACTGGAAGTGGTGCTGTGCCTCAAGTGGTACAGTGATAGCCTTGAGCAAAAAAGAAAAAAAAAAAAAAGAAAAAAAAGAAAAAACGCAATCCAAAACAAAACCAAAAAACATTTAGCTAGTAAATGCAAAATAAAGAGCCCATACTTGGAATATATAATTGCTCCTGCCATACTGACACCTGACAATGGTCCCTAATTCATGTACTTTACTTATATTAGGATATTGTGTTGAAAAAAATAGTTTTGTTCATTAGGTCACAGCAATTAATGGCTTGAATGTGCTTACATGTCAGGTGAAGTTTAGTTCTGGAAATTCAAAGGTTCCAGGTTTTTGAATGGTCACTGCTAATAGTCTAAGTGAGATTTGGAAATCTTTTTGGTTAGTCATGGAACCAAAACGGCAGAGGCAAATTAACAGTTGTGACAGAAGTGAAGGAATAACTCCAGAGTTAATGAATAAATGATATTAACTAAGGTAAAGCAGAAACTGTTTTAGAGAACCATTTTTCGTTATTGAAAAAATAGTTATCAACTTGTCTTATTCCTCATTACCTTTATCATTCTAAATCTCTTAGGCTACTTCTTAATCTCTGTGTAATAAATGTATATCCTTCTGTGCTGTTTTATCTTACCTTATCTTCTTTGCTTTCTAAAAATCTCAGTCTTTCTATATTTCTCTATGAACATTTCCATATAGTAAATACACCTGCACAGATGGCAGAGAATGCTAATCTAAGGGTCCCATATCTCATGAGTCATTAATGAAACAACATGGAAAAGGAGGACATATTTATTGTTACCGCAAATTTTCTGAAAAGCTGCAATTTCCATTATTTGTCTACATAGTGTCATTCAGTGCACATAAACGCAAATGTTAGCTGGGTGCTGGTGGTTCACGCCTGTAATCTTAGGTATTCAGGAGACCAGAGGATTGTGGTTCAAAGCCAGCCTGGTCAGGAATGACCATGAGATGCTTATCTTCAATTAACCACCATAAACCCGGAAGTGGTGCTGTAGCTTAAGCTGTAGAGTGCTCAACTTGAGCTGAAGAGCTGAGGGAGTGACCCCAGGATCAGAGTTCAAGCCCCACAACCAAAAAAAGTGCAAATATTACCTTAAGTTTCCCCAAAAGGAAGACAAGATCAATAATCTTCTCAAGTAGAAAAAATAATTTCATATAGAGGAAGAAGAGAGACATGAATCTCAAGGTGAAGAAAAGAAAGACCGTTTGAAATTCAAAAATGATTTCTATTTTTACAAGTTTTGCACCGTGAATAAATTCAACTCAGCCTAACATAGTTAAGTCACAATGCAACTACTTTTCTAAATATGTAAAGAATGTAACAACACATTGTCTCTCATCAAATGTTTCTATTAAATAAATCTGAGCTTTCATAAATTTAAAAAAAAGAAAAAAGAATTTCAAAATGATTCAGTGCACCTACTTTTGCTGTGTTATTTTTTATGGCTTATTTGCTACACATATTCTCTTCCTTTAAAAATTGTCAAATATTAGCTTTACAATAATCTTCATCTAATATTTCTTGTTTCAAAAGAGAAGTCTATACAATTGATGTCACTTAGTTTTCTTACTATATTAATTCAAAGCCAAACCAGGCAGGAGGGTCTGTAAAATTCTTATCTCAAATTAAAAACCAAAAAACCAGAAGTGGAGTTTTGGCTCAAGCAGTAGAATACTACTTTGGGGGCAGGTGGGCAGGAATGACAACTGTTCAGGGACAGGATCGAGCCTCAGGGTTCAAGCCCCAGAACCAGCACAAATTAAATAAACAAACAAACAAAAATCCCAGATATGTATTTGGGACCTTCCTTAAAGGAGTACGGGTCAGAGAAGAGGCTCCTTTTGCTGATCATATTCACTGGATCCTGCTTTTTTGGAATCTTTACTGCTCTGGAGAACTCAAGACCAGACCAAAGGAATTGATAACTGATGCATGCATCAAAAGAATCATCTCAGGGGTGAAATATCCATCCATAAGACCCTTTAAAACCTCCATGTCTTTGTTCCTTTGCAGGAGAACACTTTTAAAACAACGTTATTTCCTTTTGTTCTATGCTGGCCTTCAAATGGTACATTATTTCTTTTTGTAACACTCTGAACTAGAAGTTTACAGAAAAATTTTATATGAGTAAAGAACACACTCGAAAAAGCCAGGGACAGAGTTTCCTTCAAGTCTTGGGATACTTTTCTTGTACATTAAAAAGGAAAGCACAAGGTTACTTGAACTTTGTTATTCCTCTATGTTCCATTCCTCTACTGGGGTCAGTTTCCACATCCAGTAACAGTTACTTCCAGTAACAATCGATGGCGCTGCTTGAGGTATAATGAAGGTTTTCTGGCTTCACTGAAATAATACCAGAACACCTATGGACCTGAGGTAACACGTGTTTCAGAGACAATTTAGTAAAGAGAAAATATGAAAATTATATTGCTTATAAATACATTATACATGAGTACGTTGAGTTCAAATTTTGTAAGTTCTCTGTAAGTTAAGGCAAATTTTAAATGGGAAGAAGGTTTTCAGAACATTGTTTTTGTGAGTGTAGGTGCTGTTCATTATTTCCCAAGTGAACATGAGCTAACAGTAAGGGAAACAATAGTAATAATAGGAGAAAGAGAAGTTCTGTATTTAAGTATAAAGGTTCAATACAATATTGAAGACTACAAATAAGACAACATTGAAACAATAAAACCAAGTCCAGTATGTAGAATTTTGGGAGTGATATGCAGAAAGCAAGACTCCTGCCTGGAACATGAAGTATGAGGCCATTCCCATTCTAAATCATGCTTGCTAATCATGCAACTTTGTAGAAAGTAGAATGGAAGAATAATTCTCTTTCCAATGCAAGTCAGATATAAGAGCATGTATTTAACTGGAAAAAATGTCCATCTTGTGAGATCAGCGATTACGCTAGCAATGAACTGGTGGCTATAATCACATTTCTTTTTTTCTTTACACACACACACACATATATATTTGTTGGCGGTGGTCTTGGCACTTGATCTCTGTGCCTACGAGCTGTCTCTCTGCTATTCAACTCAAGGTTAATGCTCTACCACTTGATCCACAGTGCTATTTCCAGTTTTCTTTTAGTTAATTAGAAGAAAGAGTCTCTGGGACTTTCCTACCTAGGCTGGCTTTGAACCTCAATACTCATATCTCACCATGATCCAGCTTACGATCACATTCCTAACAGTGTACACTCAGGATATGTAATGTGTGTTTTCATATATCTTTATAAGAATTCTTGAGTTAGGGGCTGGGAAGGGGGCTCAGTGGTAGAATACTTGCCTTGCATGCATGAGACCCTGGGTTCGATTCCTCAGCAGCAGTTAAGCAAAAATGAAAAAGGCCGAAATTGGTGCTGTGTGGTAGGGTGCTAGCCTTGAGCTGAAGAGCAGAGGGACAGAGCCCAGGTCCAGAGTTCAGGCCCCAGGACCGGACCTCCCACTAAAACAAAAGAAAAAGATTTGTTGAGTTAAAAATCTGGGTTACAGCTTATACATTACCCTCAAAAAATGTTTGCAGTTTAAAAGTTGATACTCCTGGAGAAATAAAACCTAAGAATGTAAAGGAGTCTGGGAAGTTCAGTTTGCATCCAGCCTGGGCAGAACACTCTTTGCAACAGTATATAAAATTTAGCAGTCAAAAGCTGGATTGGAAGAATGGCTCAGGTGATGGAATACCAGTCATGAGCAAGACTGCTGAATAAGAGCTTGAAGCTTTTGCATACATACATACAAACATACACATACACACAGAGGCACTTATATGTGCACACACAAATACATAAATGAAACAACTCTCAGAATGTGTAGAAAACTTAGAAAACAATAAATATATTTCCTGAATAAGACTAGAATCAAGTGATAATTTTTAATATTAGAAAGTCCTCAAATGAACTTCCTTCAAATAAGTTTGAGAATATTACATTGGTATGGAACAGAGATAGTAAGAGAGTTAATAATCATTATTAAAGGGATCGGATCCATGGAGGAATGAATCAGAGATCCCGCAGGTGCATCTGAAAATATCCATATCCTGTGCCAAAATTAGAACATCTTTGAAAATAGTACATGAACAGTCTGAGCAGTCACTCTGGTGTATTATATCACGGGAGAAATTCAGAATTAGTAGTCTCTACCTAGATTAAATAAACCAAGAAACTATGGCAGGGCAATGTGATACAAGCCTAGAATTCTAGCACTAAGATTAAAACAGGAGATTAGAGAATGGAATTACATAGTGAAACCTTCCCTGGACCAGGTAGTATAATTTTGTCTTAATAAAAACAAAACAAAGCAGAAAGGAATGCATAGTTGGACGTTTGGGCTAATTTTGTCACTATGTTTTGAGAAGTCAAATTTCCTGTTGAAATGCAACTCATACTTAATCCTCACTTGTGTTTTAAATTCTCTCTTCATTACAGATCATTCCTAGATGCAAAATGACTCATGATTCCCATCCAAAATTTGAAAAAGTAAGTAATCATCATTCTGTTGTATCCCAAAGAAATGATGAAGGATTACGAAAGCTTAAGCCTGGAAAAATAGCAAAGTTCGTCTAATGTAGGATTTTGAAGACCTTGCTAAATTAGAATTTAGATTTAAAATAAATATTTTGGTTTTGTTTTTAATTTTATATTGTATAGGATTCTACAAAATTCTTTTTAAGTAGAGGGTGTAATTGAAAATTTCACAAATGATTTTTCATCCTATTTGCCTAGAATATTCTTTCAAGAGAGCTATAATTAGAAATTAGTTAATAGATAATTCCAACAGTTCATGTATAAAATGATAATGTGAATGCTGTAGACAGAGTTGCCAACAAATTGATGATATTAATTTATAAATTTAGAATAAGAACAGTATTTGGAGTCTTTGATATAACATGGTATGAAGAGAATAATCGTGTGACATCTTCTTTCTTCTACCTGTATGTAACACAGAAAGGAATTTCCTTAATTATTTGCTACTGTATACACTGAGAAAAATGTTAGGTTTGTTTTTATTTTAGTTTTTGTTTTATTGGTTTGTCCTAAGTCTTGAACTCTAGGCCTGGGTACTGTCTCTGAGCCTGTTTATACTCAAGGCTCGTGCCCTACTGCTTCAACCTCAGTGCCACTTGCATCTGGCTTTTGCTGAGAAGTTTATTGGAGATAACAATGTAGGGAATCTTTTCTGCCTGGGTGGGCTTTGAACTGTAATCTTCCTATCTTAGCATCTAGAATTTATATGTTAGTTTAAAAAGTATAAATATAAGTAATATTTACAAGTGTTCTGATCTCAAGAATACCAGTGGGGGGAAAATGATGCAACCAAGTTTATTGTGGTGTTCTTTCTAGAACATGTATGGCATTCCATTTGCAGAGTTATATTTTTTCACAATAGAGATAAGCTATTCATGATGTGATTTAAGGGAAGATTGAGGTGCATCCTAAAAGTTGGAAACTGTTGGGCTAGGATGACTCTATATCATAAATATTGGTATTGATGGTCATAAAAATAATAGCTTACTGTGATAAACAATTGCTTACTCTTGAAGAATTAATTATTACAGATGCTTCATAATCTTATCCTCTATAAGAATGTGGCTATTTTTCTGTTGACTTCTCAATCTGTAAAACCCCATTGGAAACTGTATCTACTGCAGAATTACATAACATGCAAGCCGGTACTGTTTTGATTCTCTCAGGTATAGAATCTCCCGAATTTGTAAATGAGTAGTTACTAGTCATTGGAATGTTGAAGAACACATATATTTTGTCTTACTAACAACTTATTTACTTTTAAATGTTATAGGTTTCCATAGAATTAAACTGTTTTCACTTTTAGTATGAGAAAATACTATGTTTATTCTTTTTCAAAATATTGGTAAGTATATTGTGAAAATATTGTCTAGTCAGATAGCATTCAAGTTGATGGTCCTCTGATTAAAAAGGGGTAAATAATTCAAATTAGACGCCAAACAGTATTGATTTTTAAGAAGTTACTACATAGAGAATAATAATTACTATACCAATACAGTGAAATTTTATTTCATGCAGCTTATTTTTTAAATTTAATTTTATTGTCAAAGTGATGTACAGTGCTGTTACAGTAATTTAAAGGTAGTGAATACATAACTTTTCAAACTTGTTACCCCCTCACTCATTTGCTCCACAGTTTTCCTTCACCCCAATACTCCTCACAAGTTGTGATGTACATTTCCAACATATTGTCTTGTGAGTATTGCTATTGCATTGGTTTGCCTTTGTCCTTTGTCTCACCATTTTGTTGTTCCTCTTCCCTTTCCTAATTAAGGTAAATATATACACAATACACAGGCACCAAAATCAAATACATCAGGAAATAAAGCATAGGGGAAAACCCCAAAAGAAAATAGAGATCACATAGTACATTAAAAACAACAACCTCAAATAATACTCTCTGTTTCCATATCTTGGAGTTCATTTTGCTCAGAATCAGCTTATAAGGTTATATATATGCATAACAAAGCCACTGGAAAATAATAATTTCATGGACACTATATCATGAAAACAACATGTTAACTTTTTTTGATGGTAAAGGTGGAGTTAGGATTGGTGAATTCGCGGTTCTAATAAATGAATTTCAAAAGTGTTTTAAAATTATGACAGGTAAATTTTAATTTGTTCAAACTTTTTAACAACTTAGCCTATTATGAAAATTTAAAATTGCTTGGGAAAATAGGCTTTCATGCAAAGTAATCCATGAAGTCTTACCTGAAAGGGAGCAATGTGGGTGAAGATGGCTCATTTTCACACTAAACAAACAAACCTCAGACACCTTGCTATAAATCCTGTAGGTTCCCTTGAGAATTGTCCTTACCCAGGAAATCTACTCTTACTGTGTGAAACAAGGTTGTAGTGGAATTTAAATTAAAAGTTCTTTAAAAAAAAGACATCAAAATTTGTGAATTGACTTTAATTACCAAACAGTAATTCTCTGAAAAAGATAATTTGGGTCCAAATATTTAGGGAGAAAATGCCCTCAACAATGAAAGAAGATATTGGGTTTACACTTTTCTGTTTGTAATACTTTCTACAAGGTCTTTGCACGTGAAGCACTGAAACACAGAAAAAAATCTGATTGGATACTTGAAACCAATGATTTCACATTTCTTAGTAGCTCACACAATATAATATCCTTATAAACATGAGATAGTGAAGATTTCTCTTATTACATAAGCCAAAAAGTTTTGAGATCAGAAAAGGATTGAGCAAATTGAAAAGGCAAGAAAACGCGTTCTTAGAAGTCCAAGCTAAGCATATTGGCTTTAGCAGTGGAGGGAGGCCAAAGTTTTTGATATACATTGCCATAATATTTTTGCTGCCTAAAGTGATTTTACAAAGCCTATTTATCTCATTACAATTTAGAATGGATTGAATGAAGACGTGAAAATAAATTCCACATCCAAATAAAAGAGTTTTAAAAGAGAAACCATGAAGATGTAGCAGTGGAGAAGGCCTTATAGTCCTTCACCTTCACTAGACTTGAAGCCAAGGATCTGTGATTAGTTGGAAATCAGGCAAGAGCTAAGAGGAGGACAGAGAAATAGGACATAGGAGCATTGTCCTTTTGTAACAGACATTGCCATTCAAGGTATGGATGATTTAACTGTGTTCTTTTCCATACATCTTGCGGAGCAAATGCAAGACAAAGAGAAAGATAATCTATTGAAATAGTTTTGGAAAGAATAACTTCACTGATCCTGATATGGTATCTAAGGAGAGTCTTAAGAGAGAAGATAAAAGTGGAGTATTCTTCTGTTTCCTCTAAGCATCTTGTTAGCAAAATATATCTTTGAGGTTAGAAGTGATTGTGACAAAAAGTGGTGGAGTACTTATTTTTGAGGTCACTTTAGACACAAGAAGAATTTCAAGGTAAAAGAAAAAAAGATAGCTATATATTTGTGATCGCAGCTTCCTGGACTGGTATTTTGGAGACAAAGTTTTACATTAGAGATTGTCCTCATTAACATTGATGCTGGGTTTCCATGCCTACCAACTGAAAGGGGGAAGTTTAATGGGCTCAGTTGGACAAGTAACCAGCATGGTAGAAAAAAATGGCAAATAATAGTAATCAAAACAGCTTGGTACTGGCACAAGAACAGACCTCAGGACCATTGGAATAGAATTGAAAACCCAGAAATGAAGCTACAGTACTATAGACATGTAATCTTCGATAAGGGAGCTAAAAAAAATAGAATGGAAGAAAGACAGCCTCTTCAGTAAATGGTGCTGGCAAAATTGGTTAACTACATGTAGAAAACTAAAGCTAGATCCTTGTATATCACCCTGCACCAGAATCAACTCCAAATGGATCAAAGAACTCGGAGTCAAAGGAGACACTCTGAAAACATTATAGGATGGAATAGGAGAAACCCTAGGTCTCCTTGGCGCAGGGCAAAATTTTCTTAATAGAGACCCAGAAACACAACAAATCAAAGAAAGGTTGGACAAATGGGACTGCATGAAGTTGCAAAGCTTCTGCATGGCAAAGGACATAGCTAGCAAGATAAATAGAAAGCCCACGGATTGGGAGAAGATCTTCACTAGCCATTCAACAGACAAGGGTCTCATATCTAAAATATACTTGGAACTCAAAAAATTAAATCCCCCAACAACAAATCCTCAAAGAAACAACTGCCCAATAAATAAGTGGGCTAATGACTTAAAGAGAAACTTCTCTGAAGAAGAAAGAAGGATGGCCAATAGACACATGAAGAAATGCTCAAGCTCCCTAGCCATAAAAGAAATGCAAATCAAAACAACATTGAGATATCACCTCACACCAGTTAGAATGTCAAAAATTAAGAACTCTATAAACAACAGATGCTGGAAGGGATGTGGACAGAAGGGAAACTCACTTCATTGTTGGGGGGAGTGTAAACTTGTTCAACAACTTTGGAAAGCAGTATGGAGGTTCCTCAAAAGACTACACATAGAGCTCCCCTATGACCCAGCAATCCCACTTTTGGGCATTTACCCAAATGTTTACAAACAAGATCACACTAAAGCTACCAGCACAACTATGTTTATTGCAGCATTATCTACCATAGCTAAGATATGGAACCAACCCAGATGCCCCTCAGTAGATGAATGGATCAAGAAAATGTGGTATATATACACAATGGAATTCTATGCCTCCATCAGAAAAAATGACCTTGCCCCAATTGTTAGGAAATGGAGAGGCTTGGAAAAAATTATATTAATTGAAGTAAGCCAAGCCCAAAGAAACAGAGGTCCCATGGTTTCCCTTATTTGCAATATCTAGTGTATGTATGAGTCAAGCAGAAAAGGTCAGATAATGTTATGTTAGGAAAATAAACCCTTAGATATGTTTAAATGTTTTTTTTTCTTTCATTCATTTTTTTTAACTCATTTATAAGATTATCTCTTTGTTGCTTTGTATATCCCTCCCCCACAGTATAACCCCTGCTTTCACTATATTTGATGTCGGTATAATTTCTGGAGGAGAAGGGGGAAAATAAGTTGTTTAAGGATACAGGTGGACCCGTTGCAACAATGAGAAGTACAAGTTGTCATGTCGAAAACGAACTCTACAGCTCCTGTGGGGGGCAAGGATGGGGTGGGGGGACGGGGGAGGCTGGGAAAAGACGTGAAGGGTAAACAAAGGAGGAGGCTGCAATGCTTGATAAGAAATGTACTCATTATCTTGCCCATGTAATTGTAACCCCTCTGTACAGTATGTTCGCAATAACAAATTTTAAAAAAGAAAAAATGGTAAATAATATATAGTAAATTACTTTGAACAAAGAAGGAAAAATATAATTCAAAATCACTTGACTTAAAATTATGAATAAAAGTAGTCAAGAGAAATGAGAGAAAACATAAAGGACTGTTTTCTTTCCAGTGGAGTAATGGGTTCTTGATCTTGTTTCTTCCATTCTATCTTCACAAGCTATCAAGGGTGGCTGAGGACTGGAGTATCCAGTTCAGACCAAGAGAATTCCCAGAAGAAAATATTTGCAGCAGATGTAGGTGATTTATAACCTTAGACAATCTATTTAAATCTATTAAAAATTCTCCTCTACCCCAAACTGCCCACTTAAAACAACTTTGTAAGCTTTTCCCAAGATTGTCCTTCATTAACTATTTAAAATTTTGAGAGGTCATAATCATACTCTATAGAGATCGCTGTTTCGTTGTGCTTTTTGTGTGTTTTTGTTTTTTAGTTGTGTTTTTTCACTGAATTTAAAAAGGTTGTGCAAGTGTGTTACAATTAAATATGTCCATTTAATTGTCCAATGTTCCGGGATCAGAGTCACTCCTTCTATCATTCTCAACCAATCCCTCGACAAGATTAATTTCCGATTTACCACGTCCTTTCTCACATGTGTACATTGAGTATTCTAGCTGTGCTTGCTCCTTGTTCCATTTTCATTCATTTTATGTCTTTACTATTATTTCTCTCTGGTTTCAACTTCCTGATAGTCATTCTGTTAAACTGTCTGCTACTACTTTGAAAGTTTTATATACATTCCATGTAGTTTATATCCTGCATATACTTGAACTGATGTCAGCTTATATTTCCATAATTCATTCATCTGAATTAACATTTTGCAAGATTGCTGACATGAAGCACCTAGACATGATTTTATTCACCTCCATTTGGAAGATTAATCTGTAGTCAACAAGAAAGTTTAAAAAAGGCTTAGAATGGATTCCTAACTACCAGTTTTATAAATGTCTTTGTACAATGGTTTGTGATTATTTTATTCTACATGGGATAATATTTTCTACTACCTATAAGTTTTGGAAAAAGAAGAAAACTAAAATTTACTAATGTAGAGGAATATGATAGAGAAAGAAGACAGATTTTATGTTTGTCAAATATCTGATGAGTACCCATATTCAAGAATTAAAGTCATATTTCTTAGTATGTTAGAACGATAGGAAAAAAATAAAACACCATATGATAAGGCAACTATTCATGACTTTTTAAAATGTACTTATTATGTGATGAAATTTACTTTATTAGCTAATGTTTTGGTTTGAAATATGGGAGGCTGATCTATTTAACAAATTTTCGAAGGCACCTACTGAAAAACACAAATGGTGGGGGGAACTATTTCTACACTTTAATGAATTGTTGAACCTGTTTGGCATCAGTGCTGGGTAAATAAATCAAGTCTATTATAACTTGCTCCCTACACTTGAAAATCTAGTAACGTCATTAAATATCATCTACGTGTAAAGTGTTATTTTTTCAAATGTGATTTTAAAAAGTTTATTTGAAAAGGAATATACTTTCAGGAGATTAAATGTAGGTTATCATTTGTTTGAGAATGACAACATTTTTATACTACAGAACCAAGTTTTATTGAAGTACCAGTGTTTTGAAGTACTAAGGATCTTCACAATTAATGTTTTTTCTGAATTATATTTGACCTCTATGTCAAGGATTCCTAGCATTGGTAGACCAATTATGGATCTATCATTCTAGGAACTATGTTTTGGCCTGCTGATGCTGGACTGAATCATTCATTAATCATTAGGAGAGGGGTATTACAAATAACAAATCTTGTGACATTTTTGGTCATGTTCACTCATATGGGATGGTCTTCTGAAAATTGAAAGTTTGCATTACTGTACTTTAACATTTTGGATCTCATTCTGTATTTTAAGTTGCCTGGAATTTCACAATTGCTTACTGCTAATTCCTGCATTACAAGGAATTGGGGCCCTGAAATATAAGAAATGAGAAATTGAGATGGGTCTTCAATTACTTTCTGTTGGCATGTTGCCTGGGCCTAGGTGAGAACTCTTGCCCTAGTTTTCTGATGATGCAGATAAATGGGACCTGGGATCCTAGGACCCGTGGATCCTGTAGAAGAATAATAACTTTTAGACATCATATCAGCACAATTTGTGTATAATCAGTAGGAATGCTACAGAAATATGGGGAAAAATAGTTTGGGACCAGCATGTTTCCAAAATGAGAGTTGACTTTAGAGAAACATGATGAGTTGTATGTAAATAGGTGCTTAGCTGATTTTGTTAATTTGTAAACTAATACAGGGAAATAGATTACAGCAAGGTAAAGAAAAAAGAACTTCGCATTGAAGTACTCATTTCTGTGTATATGTGTGTGTGTGAGAGAGAGAATGTGTGTGTACACATGCACACATATAAACGCACTCGCATGTGCAAATGCTCATTCATTCATTCATCATTCCTGAGGCTTGATAGTGCCTGGGCACTCTCCCTAAGCTTCTGTGACCAAGGATAGTGGTTTACCACTTGAGCCATTGTTTCACTTCTGTTTTTTTGGAGATAATCGCATGTATTTTCATGATTGGACTGGCTTGGAACAGTGGTCTTCAGATCTCAGACTCCTGAATAGCTAGCTAAGCTTCTTCAGCCTCTAAGTAGCTAGTTAAAATTGGGCCTGTCCACTATGCTTCACTGTTCTTTTATTCTTGTCCTGAGGTGTTCACATGGCTAAGTCATATGTATGTCTAGTTGCTTTAAAAAATACTCTTACTGCTTGGCACTAGGGGCTCCCATCTGAACTCTTAACTATTGGGGAGGCTTGAGAACAGAACCCAGGCCAAAAGTTTAGTGGACTTCCTTCTCAATCTATAGCTGGGTGCATTTGATTATTTCCACCATCCTGCACTATCTACAGGTTAAGATTGGAAGGACTGCAGAATCCGGGCCAGCCAAGGTAGGAATTTAGACAAGTTGGTGTGCAACTGTTATGCCATTGATAATCGGAAGGCTAAAAAGACAGATCAGGTGCATGTTCTTGTGGAAAGGGAACCCCTATCCTAAAATTAACCACTGATATGACACCAGTTTAACAAAAACAATACACCAAATTGAACACAATTTCCCACAACAAAACTTAGTATAATCTCCTCTTTGTTCTAATATCACCTTCATCTGATTATTATATGTGACAGAATAGTTTCTTCATTAAACATATTATATATTTAAAAAGACCTAGAAAATTCTTTCTCACTTATTAAGTGCAAACGAATGGCAAATTGCCTCATTTCTTACCTATTTGACTAACACTATAAATTCATCTTATGATTATTATTAATAGTAATATATTCTGATTTATTACTTTACTTTGTACCAGTTTTTAAACTTTTGGCTTCTCTGCTGAAGTTGAAGTATTTAAATAGTATCATCATATTATATTACTTGGGCACATAGGGCCATTTTCTAAAAAGTTTTTAACCAATGGCTTCTAGTAATTCTGTTTTTTT
The DNA here is from genome assembly GCF_019054845.1 of Dipodomys spectabilis. NCBI lineage: Eukaryota > Metazoa > Chordata > Mammalia > Rodentia > Heteromyidae > Dipodomys > Dipodomys spectabilis. The sequence goes on from NW_024871222.1 coordinate 725,520, forward strand.
TGTATTTTTTGGAGGGGGAGGTCCAGTCGTGAAACATGAACTCCGGGCCTGGGCGCTGTTCCTCAAGGGTAGTTCAAGGCTAACACTCGACCACTTGAGCCACAGCGCCACTTCCGGCTTTTTTTTTCTGTTTATGTGATGCTGAGGAAGTGAACCCAGCGCCTCAAGCATGCAAAGCAAGAGCTCTGCCACTGAGCCACCTTCCTAACTCTCTACGAATTCTTTATTGGTATATTATTTAGTTTATTTTAAATTTCAATTTAATTTTATTGTAAAGGTAATGTACAGAAGGGATAGTTACATAAGTAAGGAAATGAGTACATTTATTATGGAAGGAACATTGTTATCTCTTCCATTGATTTTTTGCACACTCAAAAAAAACTACTGATATTTTTCCTGTCGCTATTGACCAATGTGTAATTTTCTTACTTTGTTCATGCATTTCTTATTATAAAATTGATATACAGAGGGTTTACAGTTATTTAAGTCAACTAAAGAGTACACTTCATTTTATTTTCCAAATTTCAAATTTTGAACTTATTTTGTCTTGTTTCTTTAGGGTAATTCTTTTTTCAGAGTTGTAGGATTAGTTAATCTAGTTTTGCATAATTTTAACACATGTAAATTATTCAGACATATATTTTTGCTTTCAAAATAGTTAACATGTGAATATTTAAAAATTATTTTCTTAAATTTTATGATTGGTGAATTTAAATAAATTTATTTTATTATAGTTCTAAACATATTTGTCCAGGTAACAAATACTGTATTTTCAAGAAGCACATACTTTATTAAAAAAGGCTGCATTACCTGTTCAGTTTTTGGAAATATTTGTACTTGAATTTTAAAAAAAACTGTTTGAGCTGGGCATAGTGTTTGTAGTTTCCATTTTCTAACTATGGTGGGAAGTGTAAATAGGGTTTGTGATTCAGGAGAGACTGAAAAAATATGAGACCTTATCATAAAATTACCAGAGTGAAATGATTAGAGATATAGCCATCCCTAGCAAGATATAGAGCACATGGTTATCATATTCTAAATCTTGAGTTAAAACACCAGTAAGATCAATCTTTTGTCAAAAAAAAGGACACATAATTCAAAATGTTCATTATTTAAAACTTGTTTGCAAAGTTCTCATGTCTTTTATTTTTTAATTTTCAGTTTAATTAATCTATACGAATCCAAGTATCTTGTGACTATTTTATTTCTACTAAATGTTTGAATAGTATGAGCAATATTATGATTTCATATATTAAAATACTTTTACTATTTGTGATAATTTCCTCTGTTTAATATGATAATAACAAATGTGTGCATGTGGTGTGTCTGTGTGTATATTTATGTGGGTTTTGTGTGTGTGTGTATTTGTGTGTACTTTGTAATGCTTGGGTGATCACACAATTGCTCACATATGTTAGGCCAATGATTTACCACTGAGCTATACTATCTAGTTATAATAAAAATTGTATTTTAAATTATGACTTTTAAGTTTTCATTTCTAGTATGTTTTTTCAAAATTATATATGATAAAATGTGATCCATCTTCTATCCACGTTAGCAATTGTTATTGTTATTCTTTCTCTTATTTCTTTGGAAATTAATTATATTCCTATTACTTCTTTAAATTGTAACAGTTCTATACAATGCTTTTTTTTTATTTTATTTTTCCCATGTTATCTGACTTTCAGTCCAATCTATCAGGTGGATTACAAAGAAACTAGATTCAGGACACTTTATTTTTCTCCTTCTCTTCTCTGAAGTCTTTCTGTTTATTTGAAACAATACCAAAGACCTACAGCTCCTATGTGGTCCACCATTCTTCCCCCTCCCATTCTCTTCGGCAGTACAGCTCAAGTCGTTATCATTCAGCTTTATTATGCTGTACTGTTATCTAAATCTTAACTCATTCCTAAGTTAATTTTAGTTGCATTGAACAGTCTCTAAATACATTTTCTATATATAAAATCCGGGGTTTGTATTTTCACAAGGGGCGAAATATGAGTGAATATCAAATATTTAGATATCTCTGTAGAATATTGGTCCACCTGCTCTATAATCTCCTATGTAAATTCAAGGAATACAGGTCAGTCACGGCAATCTTGTAAAATGGTTTAGCCTGAGCCTTCATACTAGCTTTGAATCCTATTACCATGTTTAGTGAAGATAACATAGTTCTACTTTAAGAACAGACACATAGAAGAAGGTTTTTCAAAAATAAATTCTTAGTCTTATGGTCCACAGGTTTTGAAAAGGATGCTATGACTTTATGAAATAAAAACAGAATCTTAAATGGTTGTAATGGCACTATTGCCTCTCTAGATTTAAAGAATGATCTTAGACTACTACCTCAATCCTTTGTTTGTTTGTTTGTATGTCAGTCATGGAGTTTGAACTCTGGGCTTAGGCACTGTCCATGTGCTCTTCGGCTCAAGGTGAACACTCTACCACTTGAGCAACAGCAAAACTTCCGGTTTTCTACTGGTTTATTGGAGATATGAGTGTTATGGACTTTCCTGCCTTGGCTGGCTTTAAACCACGATCCTTAGATCTCAGCCTCCTGTGTAGCTAGGATTACAGGCGTGAGCCACCAGCACCTGGCCTACCTCAAACCTTATAAAGAATGATTATCAAACTAAATCTGAGGTGTAAAACCCTATAAAACATAAATGTAAAAATTCACGACATTAATCAGTAAAGATTTCTAAAAATTTGACATGGAAATTATTAGTAGCTAAAGAAAAGCAAGAACTGGATTATATCAAGTGATAACCTTTCATAATTCAAGTGACACTATAACAGAAATAAAAACATATCCAACAGAGGGCACATATTTGTTAATGCTACAATGTTAATGCTACAATGATTCTGAACCTTAAGTATTTTTATATCTTCTACTATATAAATTTTTTCCTGAATAGGATATTTCTTTAAATAACATATGTAAATTAATAGTCAATAGGAGGAGCATATGAAATAAGCTCCTCTTTAGTGTCTAAGAAATGATAAAAAGAAAACTCACTAGTATGACCATGATAAAAAAAGAGGACGCAAAATATAGTAATACACTTGTGGAGAAATTCATATACTTCTTGTAGTGATCGATTTGTACAATACTGCAATCATTTTAGCAAACAATTTTCAAGTCTTCAAAAGGTGAAAGAGAATTGTATAGGATCCCGGCATTACACTTCCATTACTGTATTAATCAGAAGTTAAAAACTTTTTTGGACAGAGAATGTAGTTAATTGACAGTGAACTTGAATATTATGTGTGAGTCCCGGGAAACAATCCCCAAAAACAAATTTTGAAAAGACACACTATACAGGATGTATGCTGGGCAAATTCCTGTAACTGAATTTTATATCTATTTTAATGTCTCTTCTGAAATTTACAGCATTTCTCTTTGAAGAAATGCAAGTTTGTGAAAATTTGGCTTTGAAAACCTATGAAGGTACAATTCACTTCCAAAGCACTAAAATATATACAATAAAAGGAGATAATATATTGTAAGTGAATTGCATGTCAGAAAAAAAAAAAAAAACTATTGTTAAAACTTCTTCACCCAAAATGCAGAATAGCTAAAAAGATGTTTTTGGTGTTGGATAAAACTCTTTGTAAACTACTACATTTAAAACAAAGATGTGATTTCTGTTTATTTTGAGGGTATTTTGTCCGTTTGAATTTATACAGAGATAACTCAAGGCAAAACTACATGTGAAAACTGGAATACCTAGGAATTATGCATCATTTCTAAGTAATTTTTTTATTATATATTTTTTTATTGTGAAAATACTGTACAGAGGGGTTACAATTACATGGGCAAGAAAATGAGTACATTTCATATCAAGCATTGTAGCCTATTCCTTTGTTTCTCCTTCCCATCCCTTCCCATCCTCCTCTGCCGTCCCACCCAATCCTCCCCGCTAACCCCCCCAACCAAAGTTGTAAAGTTCATTTTTTGACGTGACGACTTGTACATCTCATTGTTGCAATGAGTCCACCTGTATCCCTATTTTTTCCCATGGTTTCCCTTATTTGCAATATCAAGTATATGTCTGAGTCAAGCAGAAAAGGTCAGATAATGGGATGGTCGGGAAATGAAGCCTAAGATATGTATTCAAATGTTTTTTTTTTTTCATGCGATTGTTTCTAACACATTTATAAGATTATTTCTTTGTTTCTTTGTATTTCCCTCCCCCTCAGTATAACCCCTGCTTTCACTGTATTTGATGTCGGTATAATTTTTGGAGGGGAAGGGGAAAAACTTCTAATAATTGAGAAACTTTTCTGGAAGAAACTTTTAGCAAATGACAGAAGACACAAATCTATGCATCTGCATTTTATGAAAGTTATATGTTACTTGCTCAATCCAATTGCTTATCTTTACTTTGCTAGGAAAAACGTATTCTCAAGATAAGAGCTAAAAGCAGTGAAAAGAACAAAATACACAATCATCTTGATTCATTAGTGAAAGTAACAAATGAAATAAAACAATTCCACTTAAGGGACTCCAATATTAGTGTATGTGAATATGTTCCTGAATGCCAATATCCATTAAATTTTTGGAATTTTAAAGTCTACTAACATATGAAAACTAGAACAAGAAAACAAATATAGACTTAGAGTGAACCAGCCTTGAAATCATTTTCTTAATTGTTTTGAAATTACAAAAGAATTGATACTCCTTTGCTTTGGAAATCATTTAAAAATATTTATCACTTATGATAGTTCAAATACCAACCAAGAATAATTTTATATAATCATTATAAATATCATTTTATTTCTATTGTAAAATAGAATTAAAAAACCAGTCTCAATATATGACCTACCTGTCATTATTCTTAACTTCTAATCATTACCTAAATTTCTTAAACAATCTAAATATTCATGTCTTTAACATAGACGTAAATGTTCTATACATTTTTACTTAATATTTTCCAGGGGTATGTATTCATGTTTCTAAGAAATGTTCACAGCAGTTAATAGATGCTTTTGTCAAATTAATGTGATACAATTTGTTGTTGTGGGTGTTTTTTGCAAGGCCTGGGCATTGTCCCAAGCCTTTTTATGCTCAAAGACAATACTCTACAACTTGAGTAAAAGAACTAATTTCTGTTTTTATTGGTTAATTGGAGATAAGAATCTAAGAAGTACTTTTCTGTCTGGGCTAGTTTCAAAAACAATTCTAAGATCTCAGCACCCAGAATAGTTCGTATTATAAGGATGAGTTACCAGCACTTGGTTTCACGAAGTTTTGTTTTTTTAATTTTAAATATGTTTTAAGATTTTTGTTTCACTATGATGTATATCATTCTGCAAATAAATTTAGATATATGTATATATTTCTGAGGACAAATAATGTCTAAAAATGTACTATTCTACTCATAATATTTATATATATATACATATATATATATATACATATATATATATGACAGACTCCCTCTAAAACTTTTATGTTACTATTTTTGACCTTTTTCATTTCAAAGATATACAGTCTATTTTGCTAAAAGTTTCCTAGAATAAAATAACTATATTTCAACAGAAAGTAAAGTTTATTACTTTCAAGGGAATTTTAGATATACACATGATATTGTAGGAAAATTTACATATATTACTTTAAAAGGTTCTGCCCAAACTCTTTAATATTTGTTTGTTGTTAAGGAGAGAGAGGAAGTTAATTCATACTCATTAGGAATTTGCAATGCTTCAAAAAATCTATTCTATATTTTGTTATAAGCACATAGTCAAGCTACCTGATATGGTTTAGTTTTTTTGTTTATTTGTTCTAAATTTCAATATGGATGCATGCACAGAGGTAACATTAAAATTATTAATCAAAAGACAAATAATAGTAAAATCATAGACAGATATCCGACATTCAATAATTAGCACTTATGATGCTAATAATAATTTGGGTGGAGAAGATGATGACCACAGTGTAGCCTGATAATGACGATGTTGTGATTGAAAAGGAAAAATAAAAACTTTAGATAACTTTGAAGCTAAATTTCCAACATTGAATACATAGTTATAAACATCATTGGATTACATACAAAAACAATAACAAGAGGAAGGCTGGGAAGGTGTCTCAGTGGCAGAGTGCTGGCCTTGCCTACATGAGGCTCTGGGTTTCATTCCTCAGCACCAAATAAGCAGAAAAAGCGGGAAGTGGCACCGTGGCTCAAGTGGTAGAGTGCATTGAGCTGAAGAGCTGAGGGACAGTGCCAGGCCAAGAGTCCAGTCCCCATGACAAACCAAAAAAAAAAAAAAAACAGAATAAAAACAGGAGTGTTTCAATATCAAGAAATACAATCACATAAACAGGTAGTCTTTCTAATGTATACTCACTGTAATTGGTGTTATTATTTTCTTATAAATAAAATCATTTATTTCCATATTTTGATGGACTAAGATGTAGGTTTCAACTTAGTGTGATTAGTTCAAATAACATTCTCATATAGATACTATTCAATAACTAATGTTTTACAATGATATATTAAGAGTGTGTTCTTCATTACAGCTGTAAATACATGACACAATTTACATAATAACACTTACATATATCCAGTTACCATAAAATGACACAAGCTGTAGAGCCAGGAGTTAAAATTTATTTTTATTTCTGCATGAAACTATTTCTGACTTTATACCAACAAACTGAATTTGACACTTTCCTTATTTGTAAGCTAAGGTAGAAAATGTAAGGACTGTTTGCTTTCTTTTTCCTTGCTCTAGAAATCAACAAATATATTCTTCAATATTTCTGGTAGATTACATCCATTTACAGATGAGCAATGCAAGAGCAAAAGTCAATGTTGTGAGTAAATAATGGTACTAGAATTTTTGTCTGAGTTCTTCATCCTGTGTGCTTACAAGGAGAGTCATTGGTTGATGGAGAGGACCAATATGAAAAGACCATGGGGAAAAATGCATATTTTGTAAACAGTTGTTTTAGGACTGAATGACTGGTGATGAGTATTTGCAATAGGTTGGTTTCAGGGGCACAAAAAGGAGTACATAGATATTACATTAGTGACAGAAACTGAGAAAATCTTGATCATTCATCTTATCTAATGGATGGAGGTAGGGTAAAAGGAAATCTAAAATGTTTCCACATCTCGGTCTCCTAACTGTGTTAGTTACATTCTTGGTGATAAGGACTTCAGGTGGAAAAGATGGATTTAGAAGGAAAAAACTCTCTGCTAGTTCTAAGGTTTATGTTAAACAGATGCAAAGATAGTTCTGTTTGAACATCATCAAAATATCCACGAACAGGAATATAAAAAATAATAATAAAATCAGGGAAATTATTAAAGGGAAGAGGAAAAGGAAAGTTCTGACGAAAGTGTGAATAATGTCAGTACGAGTGTGGATAAGATTGGAGGAAAGTGATAAATAAGGTAACAAAAAATTAATAAACACAGATTTACAGAAGAAAAGGAACGAAAGAATTTTCAGGAAGATATTGAAGGAAATCTATTTGGATTTGAAAAGTAAGAGGACATAGACAAGTTCAATAAGAACAGTGTTTTGGTGAAAGTCATATTGATAAAATGTTGAGATATGAATGTGAAGACATAAAATTCTGGATCCATTAATTCAACAGATCCTATTGATTTTAAATGTTGGGAACAAATGCTTTAACAGTGACCTTAAAAATATTATACAGATATAACTGTCATGAACTTTTCTTAGAGGTATTCTGTGAACAATTTTGAAAACTTTATTTAGCCAGGAGATTATAGATTGAACTACAGCACAGACAAGCCTAATTTGTCCTACAGTTCCAATTAGTGACCCATCTATCCATATCATTTTGGGATTTTATTGAAATATATTTATCAGCCTACTCATTATAAATGTAGGACAAGTAACACCAAGTATTAGATTAAACATACAATTTTACTGATGTGACTGAAGACTCCTAGAATTGATTCTTCTTTAGAACAGAAAATGCCTCAATAGACTTTAACAAATCATAACTGCCAAATACTCTATTGAAATCTAATTCTTCTTAGGTATATTTCCATGCTGAATAACCCTGTCAATCAACCTGACACAAATTGTTATATGTAGAAAAATGTTCTTATAAACTTCAAGCTTTTATTGAATGGAAAAATTCAGACATTACACTCACCACTAGGATTAAATGCCCAAAAAGATAAGACATTTTGCTTTAATGCCTTTCTTTCATTTTCACATACACATTGTCAAGTTGTGAAGTTTTCAGATGTAACAATAATACAATCGTGACTTGTATTAACACAACATCTAGAATCTAATGTTAATTTGGATACTTACTAATTAGCTCCAAATTTTGTGTATATTTATATTTCTCCTGTGTAAACTAATGAGCTCCAAGAAAATGTCCCTAAGGAGCCTTTCAATTCTAATATCACTGTTCTCTCAAAATGCTTTAAATTCTACATGCTCTAATGTGGGCATAGGGTTATATTGTGGAACTTTTCTCCTCAGAGAGTGAGTATTACCCTATTGCTTAATATGGACAAAGTACTTTCATACATAGACTGAGCGTGTGCAAACAAGAAGTGGTAGTTGAACAATGTTCTTAGCAGTTTGTACAGATGAAATGGAAATAGAGCAACTATGAACTCAAAAGGAATGTGCAAAGAAGACAAAGACACAAAGGAGAATGTGCCAAGAAAAGCTGAAGTATAATTTCAAATAATGTGCTCAGGTGTGAGGGTGTGTTCAAAGTACATTTTCAGAAAATGTAGTTGGATATCTTGGGAGAAAACTGTTTTAAACTATTTTGGGATAATTGTACAAGTATAAGCCCCTAACTCTGACTCTAATCAGCCAGAACATCATCAACTTAGGGACTATTTTCCAAGTGCAAAGTAAGAAAAAGAGGGCTGATCACAGTTAGTGTTCAAGTTGAAGCAATGGCAATCACAAAAATTTTCTTTTAAGGTTTCATTTATTTTGGAGCATTTAAGTAGGGAAAAGCCAAGTAAATACTTTGCATGTACCTAAATTAAGTGGGACGTATTATATTGTCTCTCTTTAATTTGGAAGTTATAGATTATGTCTTTTCCTACTCTAACTTGGGACAATGATCTGCTGTCAGTTATTTTCTTCTCTTACCTTTCTTTTCCCCTTCCACTTACATAATTATTATTTAAAGAGATATAATTGGGCTTGCATTTCTAAATTCTTCAAAATTATCTGAACTACTTCATACTTTTGGCAGCCTCCTATATCTTTCTCAAGGGAAATATTTTGTCACTATCATTTTAATCCTATATGATATCTTCCTGCCTAATTTAGTGCAAGATATACATTAGACTCATCCAGATATCTCAACACTTGTAGCAACATAAAATACTATCTTACTTGGAAATCATATTAGTATGTCTGGTGAGTTGGCATCTCTCATTTTTGAATGGCCTTAAGAGATACTTACATACAATCATGTTTTAAAACAAAATACCACTCAGTAGATGAACGAATTAACAAAATGTGGTTTATATATGTACAGAGGAATTCTATGCTTCCAATTCATAAGGAAATGGAAAGACTTGGAAAAATCCTACTAAGAAAAATAAGCAAGAAAAAAGAAACAGATTCCATGGTTTCCCCCATTTGTAATAACTAGGAAATATCTAGGATAGTCCTAGCAGATGAGCAAAATGGCTCAATAGCTATCTATAAATGACCGAATAAAATGATGTTGAGCAAAATAAACTCCTAGTTATGGAAAGAGAGGTTTTTTTGTGGTTGTTGTTTTTAATGTACTATGTGATTTCTTTTTTCTTTTGTGTTTTCCTCTATGGTTTGTCCACTGTTGTATTTAATTTCAGTATCCTGTGTATTGTATATACATTTATCTTCATTTGGCAAGGGAAGCAGAACAATAAAATGGCAAGACAAAGGACAAAAGGCAAACCAATGCAATAGCAATATTCACAAGACAATATGTTAGAAATTTACATTACAACTTGTGAGGAATATTGGGGTGAAGGAAAAGTGTGAGAAAAATGAAGGAGGGGGTAAAAATTTTGACGTTATGTATCCACTACCTAACAAATACTGCAACCCCTTCTATATATCAGCTTGACAATAAAATTAAGTTAAAATGAGCTGCATATAATATAATTTCACTGTACTGGTACAGTAAATATTATTCTATGTGTATTACCTTTTTAAAAAAATGAACATTTTGCGTGCTAATTTGAATGACCTCTTTCTTTATCAGAGGGACATCAACTGGAATGTTATCAAACTATACACTATTTTCAGAATGTAGTTGCCATTATTTTGAAAAAAAAATATTATTTTAGTATTGTCTTATACTAAAACAGAAAACAGTTCAATTCTATGGAAACTCCTAACTTTGAAAACTGACTAATTGTTAAGAGGACAGAATATATCTGTTCCTCAACATTCTATGACTACTAACTACTCATATTCAAATTCTGAACATGCCATACCAGAGACATTCAAAACAGTACCTGTTTGCATTTTAATTAATTCAGCAATTGATGCAGTTTCCAATGAGGCGCTACATATTTAAAAGTCAACAGAAAAAAAAGACACGTTCTGGTTGAGGTTAAAACTATGAAATCTATAATAATTAATTCCTTAAGAGTAAACAATATTATATCAGAGTAAGCTATTATTTCTATGACAATCAATCCCAAGGTTTTATGCCGTAAAGTCATCCTAGCCCAACAATTTCCAACTGGTAAGGTGCACGTTAAAATTCCCTAAATTCACATCATGACAACTTTATGACTATTGTCAAAAAATATTACACTTCTGCTAATGTGATGCCATTCTTATTGTGGAAAGAATACTACACTAAACTTTGCTACATCATTTTCCCCGCAGTGGTGTTCTTGAGATCAGAGCACTTACAAATATTATTTATGTTTATTACATATATTTTATTATATATTTTATCTATCATAGATAATCAGGAGATCTGTATATCTTCATATTAAGATTTGAAGAATATGGTTGAAAGCCCACCCAGACAGGAAGGTTCCTTATATTCTTATCTCCAATAAACTCATAATGAAAAGCCAGACCCAAGTGGCACTGAGGTTCAAGTGGTAGTGCAGTAGCCTTGAGCAAAAACAGGATCAGGGACAGTGCCCAAGCCCTGAGGTTAAGCCTAGGACAAACCAAACAACAAAAACAAAATAAAAACAAACCTCAAATGTACCATTTTTCTCATTGTATACAGAGGTACATAATTAAGGAAATTTCTTCCTGTGTTATGTATAGGTAGAAAAAAAAAAGATGTCACACAATTACTCTCTTCATACCACGTTACAGAAAAGTCTCAAAAGATGGCTCTTTTTCTATATTTATAAATTAATATCATCAATTTGTTGACAATTTGTCTAGATTATTCACATTATCATCTTACACATGAACTGGTGGAATTATCTGTTAACTAAGTTTTTATTATACCTCACTTGAAAGAATATTCTAGTCAATTAGAATACCAGATTCATTAGGGAATTTGTAAATTAAATCTTTTACTTGAAAAGAATTTTGTAGTATCCTATAGAATATTAAATTATAAACAAAAAATATCTATTTTAAATCTAAATTCTAATTTAGCCAGGTCTACAAAGTCCTACATTAAATGAACTTTCCCATTTCATCAGGCTTAAACTTTTGTAATCCTTCATCATTTCTTGGGACTCTAACAGAATGATACTTACTTTTTCAAATTTTTGGTTGGGAACCATGAGCTCTTTTGCATCTAGAAATGTTCTATAATAAAGACAACATTTAAAACACAACTGAGGATTATATATCAGTTGCATTTCAATAGGAAACTTGACTTCTCAAAACATAATAATAAAATTAGCCCAAATTTCCACCTGTGTATTACTTTCTGGTTTATTTTATATTCCTTTCTTGTTTGGTTTTATTGAGACAATATTTTATTGTTCTAGTTGGTCAAAGTTTCTGATCAGCTCATGTAACTTGGGAGTGGAGTCCATGAGGTCCATTAAATAAAACATCATGTCATTTTCATTTTTTTCTTCTTTTTCCTATTTTTAAATTTATTATTTTTTATTGTGAAAAAATTGTACAGAGCGATTAAAATTACCTGGGCAAGAAAATATGTACATTTCTTCTGAAGCATTGTAGCTTCCTAATTTGTTTCCCCTTCCCATCCCTTCCCATCCTCCCCCCTTGCCCCCACAACCAAAGGTGTAAAGTTCGTTTTCGATATAAAGACTTGTACATCTCATTGTTGCAAGGGGTCCACCTGTATCCCTATTTAAACTATTTGTTTTTTCCTTTCCCCTCCACAAATTATACCAACATCAAATACAGTGAAAGCATGGGTTATACCGAGGGGGAAGAAATACAAAGCAACAAAGAAATACATTTATAAATGTGTTAGAAATAATCCCACAAAAGAAAAAAAAACATTTGAATACATATTTTAGGGTTCATTTCCCTAACATCAACTTATCTGACCAATTCTGCTTGACTCAGACTTATACTAGTTACTGTAAATAAGGGAGACCATGGGACCTATGTTTCTTTGGACCTGGCATACTTCACTTAATATAATTCTTTGTAAGTCTTTCTATTTCATAACAAATGGGGCAATGTCATTCTTTCTGAGGGAGGCATAGAATTCCATTGTGTATATATACCCCATTTTCTTGATCCATTCATTTACTGAGGGTCATCTGGGTTGGATCCATATCTTACCTATGGTAAATAATGATGCAATAAACATAGTCGTGCTGGAACCTTTAGTGTGGTCTTGTTTGTGAATTTTGGGTCAATGCCCAAAAGTGGGATTGCTGGGTCATAGGGGAGGTCTATGTGGAGTCTTTTGCAGAACCTCCATATTGCTTTCCAAAGTGGTTGAACAAGTTTACACTGTCACCAACAGAGCAGTAAGGTTCTCTTCTGTCCGCATCTCCTTCAGCATCTGATTTTATTAGAGATCTTGATTATAGCCATTATAACTGGGGTGAGGTGTTATTTCAATGCTGTTTGGATTTGCATTTCTTTCATGGCTAGAGAGTTTGAGCATTTATTTATTTGTTTATTGGCCATCCTTCTGTCTTCTTCAGAGAAATTTTTCTTTAAGTCTTTAGCACACTTATTTATTGGGCAGTTGATTCTTTGAAGATTTGTGGTTGGGGGATTTAATTTTTTAATTTCTAAGTATATTTTAGATATGAGACCCTTGTCCATTGTATGGCTAGTGAAGATCTCCCAATCCGTGGGCTTTCTATTGATCTTGTTAGCTATGTTCTTTGCCAGGCAGAAGCTCTGCAATTGCATGCAATCCCATTTTTCCAACCTTTTTTTTAAAATTTTTTGTGCTTCTGGGTCTCTATTAAGAAAATTCTGGCCTGCCCCAAGGAGACTTAGGGTTTCTCCTATTCCATCCTGTAATATTTTCAGTGTCTGCTTTGACTCCGAGGTCTTTAATCCATTTGGAATTGATTCTGGTGCAGGATGATAATGATCTAGCTTTAGTTTTCTACAAGTAGTTAACGAATATTGCTAGCATCATTTACTGAAGAGGCTGTCTTTCTTCCATTCTATTTTTTTAACTCCCTTATCTAAAATTAGATGGCTATGGGACTGTAGGTTCATTTCTGGGTTTTCAATTCTATTCTATTGGTCATCTTGTATGTTTTACTTCATCTTTCCCTATTTGGATTCCCTTTAAGTTTGCATCTTGTCTTATTGCCCCAGCTAGCATTCTAATACTAAGTTGGAGAGGAGTGGAGAGAGCAGACATCCTTATCTCTTTCCTGAATAATAAGAAATGGCTTTATCTTTTCACCATTAAGTATAATGCTGGCTGTAGGTTCGTCAACTCTTAGCAGAAAGAACAAAACTGGAGCAATATCACTTCCAAATTTCAAACTATACTAAAAAGCCATAGTAATAAAACCAGCTTGGTACTGGCACAAGAACATGCCTGAGGACCAATGATATAGTACTGAGGACTCAGAAATAAACCCACTGACCTATAGCCACCTAAACTTTGACAAGGGAGCTAAAGAATAGAAAGGAAGAAAGACAGACTTTTCATTATATGGTGCTGGTAAAATTGGTTAAACACCTGTAGAAAACTAAGGCTAGATCCATAAATATATATATATATATGATATACATATATCATATATATACATATATGTGATATATATATATATATGTCACCCTGCATGAGGATCAAGTCGAAATGAATCAAAGACCTCAACATAAAAGCAGACACCGTGAAAACATTACATGAAGGATAAGAGAAACTCTAGGGCTCTTTAGCACAGGCCAAAATATTCTTAATAGTGACTCAGAAACAAAACAAATCAAAGAGAGGTTGGACAAATGGGATTGTATGAAACAGCAGAGCTTCTGCAAGGTAAAGTTCATAGATTGCAAGATCAATAAAAAGCCCACTTACTCGGAGAAGTTCTTCATGAGTCATAAAACAGAAAAAGTCTTATATCTAATATATACTTAGGACTCAAAATCATAAATCCCAGTCCAACAAATCCTCAAAGAAACAACTTCCCAATAACTAAGTCAGCTGAAGACGTAAAGAGAGACTTCTTTGAAGAGGAAATAAAAAATGTCCATTAGACACATGAAGAAATGCTCAATTTTTCTAGTCATAAAAGAAATGCAAATCAAAACATTGAGATTACACCTCACTCCAGTTAGAAAGGCTATAAACAAGAAATGTAATAATGACATGTGCTGGTGGGGATGTGGCTAAAAAGAACCTTACTGCATTACTTATAGGAGTGTAAACTTGTTTAACCACTTTGGAAAGCAGTATGGAAATTTTTCAAAAGACCCAGCAACACCACTTTTGCGCACTTACCCAAATGATCACAAACCTACCAGCACAACCATGTTTATTGCAGTATTATTCACCATAGCTATGATATGGAACCAACCCCGATGCACCTCAATAGATGAATGGTTCAAGAAAATGTGGTACACATACACACACATACACACAAACACACACACACACACACACACACACACACACACACACACACACACACACAAACACACACTGGGATTCTATGCTTCCATCAGAAAGAATGACACTGCCCCATTTGTAGGAAATTGAAAGACTTTGTAAAAATTATATTAAGTGAAGTAAGCCAGACCCAAAGAAACATAGGTCCCATCATTTACCTTGTTTTACCTTTGTTTGCAAGGATTAGCACATGAATAGGACAAGCAGAGAAGATCAAAGGCTAGGTACATATGACCATACAAGATGATGTTAAGCGAAATGCACACAAGTGGTTTTTCCTTTCTTTCTTTTGTTTTTAATATGCTTATAATTCTCTATGTGATTCTTTTTTTTTTTAATTTAATTTAATTTTATTTGTGAACATACTGTACAGAGGAGTTACAGTTACATGGGCAGGATAATGCGTACATTTCTTACCAAGCATTGCAGCCTCCTCCTTTGTTTACCCTTCACATCCCTTCCCAGCCTCCCCCCTCCCCCCCTAATCCCAATCCTTCTCCTTCCCCCCCTTCCCCCCCTTCCCCGCCCCCCACCCCGCACCAACGTTGTAAAGCTCGTTTTGGACATGACAACTTGTACTTCTTATTGTTGCAACAGGTCCACCTGTATCCTTAAACAACTGGTTTTTCCCCATCTCCTCCACAGGTTATACTGACAACAAATATAGTGAAAGCAGGGGTTATACTGTGGGGGAGGGACATACAAAGCAACAAAGAGATAATCTTATAAATGTGTTAGAAACACATGCATGAAAGAAAAAAAAACATTAAAATACACATCTAAGGGTTCATTTTCCTGACATCACATTATCTGAGCTTTTCCGCTTGACTCATACATATACTAGATATTACAAATAAGGGAAACCATGGGACCTACGTTTCTTTGGGCCTGGCTTACTTCACTTAATATAATTTTTTCCAAGTTTTTCCATTTCCTAACAAATGGGGCAATGTCATTCTTTCTGATGGAGGCATAGAATTCCATTGTGTATATATACCACATTTTCTTGATCCATTCATCTACTGAGGGGCATCTGGGTTGGTTCCATATCTTAGCTATGGTAAATAATGCTGCAATAAACATAGTTGCGCTGGTAGCTTTAGTGTGGTCTTGTTTGTAAACATTAGGGTAAATGCCCAAAAGTGGGATTGCTGGGTCATAGGGGAGTTCTATGTGAAGTCTTTTGAGGAACCTCCATACTGCTTTCCAAAGTGGTTGAACAAGTTTACATTCCCACCAACAATGAAGTAAGGTTCCTTTCTGTCCACATCCCCTCTTTTCTGAATAGAGACCCGGAAACACAACAAAGAAAGGTTGGACAAATGGGATTGCATAAAGTTGCAGAGCTTCTGCAGGGCAAATTACATAGCTAGCAAGATCAATAGAAAGCCCACGGATTGGGAGAAGATCTTTACTAGCCATACAACGGACAAGGGTCTCATATCTAAAATATACTTGGAACTCAAAAAATTAAACCCCCCAACAACAAATCCTCAAAGAAACAACTGCCCAATAAATAAGTGGGCGAAAGACTTAAAGAGAAACTTCTCTGAAGAAGAAAGAAGGATGGCCAATAGACACATGAAGAAATGTTCAACATCCCTAGCCATAAAAGAAATGCAAATCAAAACAACATTGAGATATCACCTCACTCCAGTTAGAACGGCAAAAATCAAGAACTCTATGTGATTCTTTTATACGTTATTCCCCCACGGTAAACCCGTTTTCACTGTATTTGAGTCCAGTGTCCTGTATCATATATATATATCATATATATATATATGATCATATATATATATATATATATCTGTATCATATATATATATATCTGTATATATATATATATATATATGTATATATATATATATTGATTTGGGGAGTAGAGGGGATATAGCAGAATGCTTAAATGGGGATGCAGGTTGACCATTGTGACAATGAGATGTACAGGTTATTGTGTTGAAAATGAATTTACAATATCAGGCAGGGGTCGAGGAGGGAAGAGTTGGAGAGGTGGGGAGGGAAAGGACGGTAGGGGTAAAACAAAGTAGGAGGTAACAATGCTGTATAGGAAATGTATTCATTACCTAGTCCTGTAACTCTTAGCCCGCTGTACAGTATTTTTACAATAAAAATATATTTAAAAAATCTCTGCCTGCTGTAGATTTCCAGTGCTGGTCTCAAAATTGCATTATCTGCCTATTCTGGCTGTGGTTAGGTCCACCTGCCCAATGGATCAGTAATCTTCAAGGCATCTTGGTCCTGCAGTGGGACTTGAATTATCCAGTGGTGGTTGGAACCAGGCCAAGGACAGGACAAAACCACTTTCAGGACATGGCTTCGTCATTACCCATGCAACTAGGATTGCAAGCAGAATTTCTCTGAATTTGACTCCAGAAAACCGTCAGTGAACCAAAAGGCAAGTCCACCAAACACCTCACTCCTCCCCCCCCCATTTCCTCCTTTCTCCCTCCCTGGGAAAGTATAAAATAATTTTGCAGGTCTTGATACACACACAAAATGCCCACCATCTCCCCTGGTAAACGGTTTCAAGTCACTAAGTCATGTCATCGGATAATGCTGCATTCATTATTCTGGACAACATCTTCAGGTTGTTTGATGCTTTAATTTTTTTGTTGTTGTTGTTGACGTTGTTAGGGGGGCCTGAACTCTGGGTCTGGGTGCTGTCCTTGAGCTGTTCAGCTCAAGGCTAGCATATCACCACTTTAGCCACAGTGTCACTTCCAGTTTTTTTCTGCTTATGTGGTGCTGAGGAATTGAACCCAGGACCTCATGCATGCAAGACAAGCACTCTAACACTGTGTCTTCTTCCAGCCCTAATGATTTAATTCTTTAAAATTTCTTTTTGTCAGTCAAGGGCCTTGAATTCAGGGTTTCGGAATTAATATATCCCAGATTTCTTCAGCTCAAGGGGAGCCCTTTCCCAATTGAGCCTCAGTTGCACTTCTTGTTTGGAGATAAGTGATTCACAGACTTTCATGCCAGGATTTGCTTTGAACAGGTGAATTTTTAAATTATATTTCTTCTAGGTATTTATTGGTACATTACAGTTTTTCTGGAATTTAAAGTTTTCTGTAAACCTTTGTCTTCAAGTAATCCAACAGCATTAAATATTACATTTCGAAGCTATCCTTTAGCACATCCATTTTGAAATTATTATCTTAAGATAAAATTCTAATTCTTTGTAAAAACAACCCATTAAAGTCCAAATGGGAAATATGCTAATTTCAGCAGCCTTGACTCTCCTTCCTCTTTTTTTCTCTCCAGTATCTTTTCTTATTTTGGAACGAGTGTCTTAGATTGTCCAACCATTCAAAAGGAAGCTTATTCCATTAATTTAATAAGAAAGGAATCCAGCCTGCCTGCATCTCAAGGCAACTTTGAGTATAATGTTAATCTAATAATTCATGTCAGTGGATTTTCAGTCATTTCGATAATTTTTTGTGTCACCACTCATTAAAGAGGTTCCAAAAAGCAAGAATCAAAAATCATGTTTTGCTTTCTAAGAATGTTTGAAAAGCTAGTAATTCAACAAGACACATTTTATTCTTCCAAGATTCCATGGTGAAGAATTTCTCTTTTATCATAGCCCTTACCACTGACCCCTTCCCTTCAAACTTGTAGCTTTGTTCAGTTTTCTTGTTCCAGCTTTCATTTTGGTATTAGCCTCAGTTATATCCTTGTAGTATTTGCAATGAAATTCCATTTATTGTTAGAGAGCTCAATTCATATTGCCAAAGGCAGACTCATGAGCATATCATAAAGCATAAACTATTGAGTGTCATTAACATGATCATATGCAACAATTCCATAAATTAATATAAGTACCACATAAATGTGCATCTTCATATACTTTTTAAAATGCAAAGTAGTTGCATATCTATGTCATAAATCATTCAGATCACTGGTAGAAGAGATTAAGCTAAAACTTTTATTTATATCATCCCCAATATTTTTGTCAAATTTTCTTTTCTCATTAACTTTCACCTTAGGGCCTGATTTTCCTAGTAATAAGTTAAAAGTTGATATCCTTGAATTTTAGTCCCCTCTGATTAACCTCTTTTCTTTCCACCACCAGTTAGTCCCTCATGATAAATACCTGAGGAATAACGTCCTATTATGCCTGTAAGAGGAGTACCCAAGTCGATTGTCTGTGTCTACTAGTGCCTTGCTTTGTTTGGGAATGTGGTAGCAGAGACAGAGTGTCAGGGATCAGGTGGCTGGAACCATGGTGTTAAGAATTATGGGTAGCAAAATGAGTAGCAGAGAAAGGCAGTACCAGGGAAAGGATAATTGTGACTGTAATTGCTGAGTTGCAGTGGGAGGAAATTGGGTAGCAGCAACAGCTTTGCAGGGGTTGGGGTAGATAATACAGGCATCCAGAACAATTTAGCAGTGACAAGGAAACATAGACAAAGTGAAAGATAAAAGTTGTGAGGCATAGTGGGAATTATTTGTCTAACCATTCTAAAAACATGGAGGAGGGTTATTTGAAACTAAAACTACAAAAGAAAATTTAAGGTCTTGGTGCTAACAAATCTGTCCAGGTGTTATTACATCACACAGAAAATTCAAAATGGTTTTTCGTCAGGAATACAGAGGTCAAAGGTATTATAATTCTTATTTCAAAATGCAACTTAAAGGGGAAAATTAGTCAGGAGATAAAATTCATATTGAAAGTTAATATTTAATTGGAAAAGAAGATCCTAGATGGCAGACTAAAGACAAAACAGTATCAGAGCATTATATGTTCAATAATAATTGAGAGGGCTGGGAAGTTGGCTCAGTGGTAGAGCACTTGCCTTGCATGCATGAGGACCTGGGTTCGATTCCTCAGCACCACATAAGCAAAAAGAATAAAAGCCGGAAGTGGCGCTGTGGCTCAAGTGGTAGAGTGCTAGCCTTGAACTGAAGAGCTGAGGGACAGCGCCCAGGCCCAGAGTTCAGGCCCCACAACCGGACCCCAAAAAAAATAATAATAATTAAGAAATTTCATTGAAAAATTGAGCTGGAATGTGCACATCAGCAAAGGCAAACAATCAGAGCCTACCACCAAGAAAGAAACACCATAATATATATCTCAGAAAAAGGAACCAAGTTCCTTATCCTTGATTTCAATGATACACATTACCCCCCTTAGACACACACACACACACACACACACACACACACACACACACACACACACACACACGAATGTATGCAACAGCTCAATCTACTCACATCCATTCAACATGAATCAAAGATCTTCCTGTAATATTTGAAACTTTAAAAGTTTGAAATTTTACTCTGAAAACATTACAGGATGGAATAGGAGAATCCGTAGTTCTCCTTGGCCCAGGCCGAAATTTTCTTAATAGAGACCCAGAAATACAAATATAATCAAAGACAAATGGGACAAATGGGATTGCATAAAATTGCAGAGCTTCTGCATGGCAAATGACATAGCTAGCAAGATCACTAGAAAGCCCATGGATTGGGAGAAGATCTGCACTAGCCATAAAACGGACAAGTGTCTCATATCTAAAATATACCTGGAAATCAAAAAATGAATTCTCTCAAAAACATATCTTCAAAGGTACAAATGCCCATTAAATAAGTGGGCTAAAGACTTAAAGAGAAACTTCTCAGAAGAGGAAAGAAGGATGACCAATAAATACATGAAGAAATGCTCAACCTATCTAGCCATAAAAGAATTGCAAATAAAAACAACATTGAGGTACCACCTCACACCAGTTAGAATGGCTATAATCAAGAACTCTAATAACCACAGATGCTTGAGGGAATGTGGACAGAAGGCAACCTTACTACATTTTTGGTGGGAGTATAAACTTGTTCAACCACTGTGGGAAGCGGTATGGAGGTTCCTCAAAGGCTCCACATAGAGCTCCCCTATGACCCAGTAATCCCACTTTAGGGCATTTACCCACATGATCACAAACAAGACCATACTAAAGCACACCTATGTTTATTGCAGAAATATTTACCGTCGCTATGGTATGGAACCAACCCAGATGCCCTTCAGTAGATGAATGGATCAACAAAATGTGGTATATATACACAATGGAATTCTAGGCCTCCATCAGAAAGAATGACATTACCCCATTTGTGAGGAAATCGAAAGAATTGGAAAAAATTATATTAAGTGAAGTAAGCCAGACACAAAGAAACGTAGTTCCCATGGTTTCCCTTAATTGCAATAACTAGTATATATATGAGTCAAGCGGAAAAGGTCAGATAATGTGATGTCAGGAAAATGAACCCTTAGATATGTATTTTAATGTTTTTTTCTTTCATGCATGTGTTTCTAACGCATTTATAAGATTATCTCTTTGTTGCTTTGTATGTCCCTCCCCCACAGTATAACCCCTGCTTTCACTATATTTGATGTCAGTATAACTTGTGGAGTAGATGGGGAAAAACCAGTTGTTTAAGGATATAGGTGGACCTATTGCAACAATGAGAAGTATATGTTGTCATGTCCAAAACGAGCTTTACAAAGTCGGTGCGGGGGAGGGGGGGAGGGAAAAGGGGGGGAAAGGAGAAGGATTGGGATTGGGGGGGAGCGGGGAGGCTGGGAATGGATGTGAAGGGTAAACCAAAGGAGGAGGCTGCAATGCTTGGTAAGAAATGTACGCATTATCCTGCCCATGTAATTGTAACCCCTCTGTACAGTATGTTCACAAATAAAATTAAATTAAATTAAAAAAAAGAAAATAAAGAATAACATAAATAAATATAACATGATTTTAATAGTAATGGTAAACATAAATACAATGTCAATTATTTTCCCGAGCAATTTAATAAAAACCTCAAGGAAAAGAAATCAACTTTTTTGAGTGCTGATACTATGGTTTAAACTTAGGATCTTACCTTGTCACTTAGGGTTTTTCCCTTAAAGTTGGTGCTCTGCATTTGAACGACAGCTCCCCTTCCAACTTTATTTGGGGGATTATATAGAGATAAGAATCTCATGGAATAAAAATCATTTGTGCCCTACCTTGGGGTTAATTTCACATAACATCCTCTTATATGGTTATATGGTACCATGTACTAGTTACTCCAAGTAAGATTAACCATGGGACTTATGGTTATATGAGCCTGGCTTATTTCACTTAATACAATTGTTTCTACGTCTTTCCTAGCAAATGGGACGATGTCATTCTCTCTGATGGAGGCATAGAATTCCATTGTGTGTGTGTGTGTGTGTGTGTGTGTGTGTGACATTTTCTTGATCCATTCATCTACTGAGGGGCATCTGGGTTGGTTCTACATCTTAGCTATGGTAAATAATGCTGCAATAAACATAATTGTACCGGTAGCTTAGTATGGTCTTGTGTGTGATCATTAGGGTAAATACCCAAAAATGGGGACTGCTGGATCATAGGGAAGCTCTAAGTGAGGTCTTAGAAAACATTATATCCAGTGAAGTAAGCCAAAAGCAAAGAAACATTGGTCCTATGGTTTCCCTTATTTACAGTAACTATTATATGTCTGGAACAAGGATAAAAGTTCAAAAGCTATGTACATACGACAAGATAAGATGCTGTTAAGCGAAATGAACCCCAAGATAGGGTTTATAATCTACCATGTGTTTTTTTTTTTCTTTTTATGTTCCTCCCCAATTGTTTAACCCTTGTTTTCACTGTATTTAGGGTCGGTGCCCTGCATCTTGTATACACCTTTCTCTAGCTTGGGGAGGGGAAGGGAAAAAACAAAATAGATAAATAGTGATATAGGCTGACCCATTGTACCAATGAGATGCACAAGACACTATGTTAAAAAAGGATATTTGCAATATAGGGGGGGAAGAGGGGAAAGGAATAGAGGGGAATGAAGTTATGGTGTTTGGAGGGGAGGGGAGGGGAAAAACAAAGAAGGAGGTAACGATGTTTGATAGAAAATGTACTCAATAACTTGCTCATGTAACTATAACCCCTCTACACAGCATTTTTACAATGAAAAACTCTTTTAAAATCAGAATGTGTGCCTGGCATTGGTGGCTCACGCCTGTAATCCTAGCTACTCAGGATGCTGAGATCTGAGGATCAGGGTTCAAAGACAGCCAGAGAAAGAAAATCCGTGAGACTCTTATGTCCAATAAAACCACTAGAAAACCGATACTGGTACTGTAGCTCAAGCGGTAGAACCCTCCCCTTGAGCTGAAGAGTGCAGGGACAGCACCTAAGCCCATAGTTCAAGCCCCACGACCGACAAAAAAAAAAAAAACAGAAGGTGTCATGTACACCAAGTATAGTAGCCCCATCTGTAATCCCAGCTGATTGGGAAGCAGAAATGACAAGGATCTTGGTCTGAGGCCAGGCCAAAGAAATAATTGCCAAGACAGCCATCTCAACAAATGAGTTGCCCATACTGTTTCACATCTGTAATCCTAGCTAATTATGTTTTGAGGCATAGGTAGCAAAGTCTCAGTCAATCTAAGATCCGACCAAGGCAAAAGTTCAAGACCTCAAGTAAATAAAATGGACTAGAAGTATGGCAAAAGTAGTTGATATGCTTGGTGCTATACAGACAACGTCCTGTCTAGCAAGCAGAGAACCCCTGAATAGAACCCTAGTAATATGCCTTTCTTCCACCAAAAAGACTAAATAACTTTGTCGTATTTGAACATCTAATTTCAAGGCCACTGACATATGAGAGATGGTGATATTATCTTAAAAATTAGGTATTCAAAAGATACAAAGTTCTTTAGGTTTTGAAAAAATAGAAAAAGTAGAAAAATGCATGTGATTTTTGTTAGTTCCATAATTCTTGAAAACATAAAATGTACTCAAGTGTTTAATATATATCCATATGTGTGCATATATCCATGTATGTATATATATATATATATATGTGTGTGTGTGTGTGTGTGTGTGTGTGTGTATGTATATAATCATATAGAGAGAGATACATATATATATGGTTCATCCCTTTTCTGTGTAGCAAATGGTACAAATAAATCTGTACAATCACTACTCAAAGGCAAGAATAGACAAAGAGAATGAGCAGAGAACTCATACCCAGGAATCTATGGTTAGCCCATAACCTTGAAAATCTTTTACATCAGTGTGCATGTATCAGTTACTGCAGTACAGGGACAATACGATGGCAATGAGATACCAGGCAGATGAAATGAGAAATGAGAGATACAAATGGTACAATGTTCTTTCTGATGGGTAAGTAGAATTTCCAGTGTGTGTGTGTGTGTGTGTGTGTGTGTTTGTGTATTACATTTACTTGATACATTTCTCTTTTGGGGAGTATCTGGGCTGATTCAGTAAGCATGGTTGTGCTGATACCGTTACTATATGCTGGTTTATAATCTTTCAGGTAAATGCCCAGGAGTAGAGTTGCTGGAAGTGGGTAGTCAAAAGAGGAGTGAAGTGGGAAAAAGTAGAAGATTGAATAGAAGAAAAGAGGGAAAATGCAGAGAGGAATCCAGTAAATATCCTACAAAATTAAGAAGAGTGAAGGAAGAGGTATATAGGGGAGGGATGGATGAGAATTTTGCAAAGGTTGGCATTGATCAAGGTATATTGTATGCATAAACTGCTTTATTTAATGATAACTGCTTGCTGCTTAAAATAATAATTAAAAAATCATGTCCCTAAAATGTTATGCAATTAGAAGCAAAGCATGAGAATCTGCTCAGATAATCTCTAGGGTCAATAAATCGTTTTTGGTTAGGGTAAGTTTTAGAACAACACTAATGATACATATCATCTGAAGAAAATTAAATGATTTCCAGCTATTTAAAATAATCATTTTTGAAGATATGGCTCAAGTGGCAGAGTGCTACTTAGTGAGCAAAGCTGTCAGATAATTAATTCAAGTCTCAATCTCGAACAAAAGTAAAAACAATCAGTATAATTCAGGCAATTTCCTGGGCACTAGTAG
Organism: Dipodomys spectabilis; assembly: GCF_019054845.1. Classification (NCBI taxonomy): domain Eukaryota; kingdom Metazoa; phylum Chordata; class Mammalia; order Rodentia; family Heteromyidae; genus Dipodomys; species Dipodomys spectabilis. The sequence continues at coordinate 750,460 of NW_024871222.1, forward strand.
CTCATGCATTAATCCTACCTTAAATCAGAAGGCAGAGATCTGGGGATTTCAGTTCAATGTCAGCTTAGATAGGAATGTCTGTGAGACTCTCATCTCCAGTTCACTGTCAAAGAAAGCTGGAAGTGCACTCATGGCTCCAGTGGTAGAATGCTAGCCTACAGCTAAAAGCTCAGGGGCAAAACCCAAGCCTTGAGTTCAAGCCTTAGAATAGTGCATATACATACACAAAGAAAGTAAGTCACTCAATTTCTCAACCTTCCATTTCCCTAATTCTAACTCTAATCTTGGACAGAACCCTAAGAGTAATCTTGATGATAATAGTAACCCAATCCTAAAATTAATGGAAAATACTCGAGTTTACACACATTCTAACAGATACTAATTGTCTTTGAAATAATTTGCAGTTTGCTTCCAAATCCTACAGATTCCCTGACTTGGACTCTGAAATCATTCCCTATTATGAATCATTAACCTTAAATCTTCATATCATGAAAACGATCAAAATTTCCACTGATCTTAATGGTTACTGAACTCCTATATCTCCAAAAAGAAGTTGCAGGTTTTTTTTAAAATCTAGTTTAGTACCTAACCTTAACTATATATAAACCTTACTAGTAACCTAACTCTAAATTTAACCCTATTCAAAAGTGAATAGAAAACTTAGGAAAACTCTGTAGTTTTTGTTAAATTTCAAACTTATTTTACTTGAAAATGTTAGTAGAGAACTTTTACCGTAAAGCTTACCCTTCCCTAAGCCTAAGTCTAACCTGAACTAGAACAGTAACCCTAACCCTAGAACTAATAGCCTTTGGATTCTAAAAGCCATACAAATACATTAGTTTTTATTCATCCTAACTTTGATTCAACTCATCTTTCTAAAAATAGTTTGTAGTTTTACACAGTATCTTGCCATTTTTGTAACCCGAACCCTAACTGGAATATTCAGGCTAACCCTCACACTAATCATACCCTAATCTTAATATTATTAGCAGTTTCTTATTTCACATTCATCCTAATTCTAACTAGACTTGTTATTCGAAGATTTACTTTCAGTTTGACCCTAAACTTTCCATTTCCCTAAGGCTAACTCTAACTCCAGCTGGAACTGAAACCTAACTTTCACTTTAATGATAGTCCAATTCTAATGTTTAAGAAAAAGATTCTAGTTTTTAATCATTCTAATGGATACTCCAGTTTGCAATCTGAAATGCGTTTCAATTTGTCCTAATTCCCACAATTTTTCTGACTCTACCTCAGAAGTTATCTTGTTTCCTAACATGAAGTATTATAATATTTGTCCTCAAATTCTCTTATCAGGAAAAATACTGTAGTTTCCAATGATCTTACCTTTTCCTGAACCCCCGTACCCTGAACAATTTCAGATTTACTTACCATCTAATCCATTACTTAACACTAACTCTCAAGCTAAACATGGCTGGAAAACTCTCATTAATCATTACTAGAATGATCACTGAGAAATAAATATAATGATAATGCTCTAGTTACTATTCAATCTCACATTTTTGCTCCTAGTAGTTAGTGAAAACTGAAATGTTTTTTGGTAAGTCATGGGGCTTGAACTCTGGGCTTGGGCGCTATCCCTCTGCTCTTCAGCTCAAGGCGAGCCTTCTACTGCTTGAGCCACAGCTCCACTTCCAGGTTTGGGGGTGTTTAATTGGAGATAAAGGGTTCTCATGCACTTTGTTGCCAAGGGTGGCATCCAACTACAGTCCTCATATCTTAGTCTCCTGAGAGGATAAAATGACAGGATTGAAAAGTATGTTTTGCTGGGTGCCAGTAGCTCATGGCTGTCATCCTAGGTACTCAGGAGGTGAGATCTGAGGATCATGGTTCAAAGCCAGACTGGGCAGGAAAGACCCTAAGACTCTTATCTCCAACAAACCACCAGAAAACTGGAAGGGGTGCTGTGGCTCGAGTAGTAGAGTACTTGCCTTGAGCTGAAGAGCTCAGGGACAGCACTCAGGCCCAGCATTCAAGCCCACAATCGAAAAAAAGAAAGAAAGTAAAACATTTTCGCTGCAAAAATATGGAGTTGTGTGTGGGAGGGTGCTGTGATTGAGAGACCAGGTGCTGGCCTCACTTTACAGACATTTCAAAGAACTCCCCAAGTTTGCGCCAGTTTGAAGCCACAGTAGAATGGATGGTGCCTTACCAAGAACTCAAGTGGTCAAGGCATATGGCAGGCAAGGAGTGGGCAAATGGGTGCAGGGGTGGGATTGTTGTGTCTGTACTTTCCCTAATGAAGGATGGATTTGGATGCTTGGTGTTAAAGTATGAAGTAAAAGGTTACAAGAAATTTGTGGCCTAAGAAACATAGGCCCCATGGTTTCCCTTATTTGCAATATCTAGTATATGTATGAGCCAAGCGGAAAAGGTTAGATAATGTGATGTTAGGAAAATGAACCCTTAGATATGTATTTTAATGTTATTTCTTTCATGCATGTGTTTCTAACGCATTTATAAGATTATTTCTTTGTTGCTTTGTATGTCCCTCCCCCACAGTATAACCCCTGCTTTCACTATATTTGATGTCAGTATAACTTGTGGAGGAGATGGGGAAAAACAAGTCGTTTAAGGATCCAGGTGGACCTGTTGCAACAATGAGAAATACAAGTTGTCGTGTCCATAACGAACTTTACAATGTCAGTGCGGGGGGCGTGGGGGGGGGGTGGGGGGAGAAGTATTGGGACTGGGGGGGGGAGGGGGGAGGCTGTGAAGGGATGTGAAGGGTAAACAATTAGGAGGCTGCAATTCTTGGTAAGAAATGTACGCATTATCCTGCCCATGTAATTGTAACCCCTCTCTACAGTATGTTCACAAATAAAATAAAATAAATTAAAATAAAAAAAAAGAAATTTGTGGCCTAATGAATTGGGTTTCCTCTGGGTATATGAGATGGATGAAGTCTGGCGCCTTCGGTGGCTCACAACTGTCATGCTAGCGACTTATAAAGCTGAGATATAAAGACCACGGTTCAAAGCCAGCTTGGGTAGAAAAGTTTGTGGGTCTTGACATCCAATGAGCCACCAGAAAACAGGAAAGGGCACTGTGGCTCAAATTGTACAGTGCTCATCTTCAGCTGAAGAGCTGAAGGACAGTGCCCTGACCCAGAGTTCTAACCCCATGACCAATAATAAACAAAGAGGTTGGCTGAGTTTTTCACATTGCAGTGTGTACGGTAGGAAATTCCATGCTGGGTTATGAGACATTCTAGATATGAGAGGCTCAATATTGTGTCTACAGTTAGTCTGAGTATGATAGTGCCATCTTCTCACGGGTTTGATGTGATCCTAATAGAGTGAGTTCAGGGTTTGTTCTCAGGGACTGCTAAGGGCTTGGAATATCCGTGTGTGTGTGTGTGTGTGTGTGTGTGTGTGTGTGTGTAATTTTCCCTCGTATTTTTCGGTCCCCTTCCTGGTTGCTGGTCTGCCTATTTCTGACCTCAGATGGTGCCCCTCCTTCACACAGACCTTGCCTTTAGCCCCCTATCAGGGTCTACAATGAGTCCTAAATTGCCACAGGCCTGTTTTCCAACTTTTCTCTGGGGCACAAGTCTGGCTGTCCCAATATTTGGCCGCCTCCAGAGGATTCTGGGTCAGCGATGCTAGCTGGCATAGGGTCGCCTCTGCCTGAGAGGGAGGGCCTCAGTCATGTGATGTCTTATCCTTTTCCTCAGCTGGGCCTCTGACTGCACATCCCTCTCAGCAGGTTGGCAGTGGAGTGGGGAATGGGGGATTGCTGGTGGCCCTGGCCACCTCGAGCTTGACAGCTCACTGAAAGCTGCCCAAGCAAGGAGGATATAGTGCTACATGGGAGGTGAGGCCAAGGTGGCTTGGAAGTATAGATCAGTGTCTAGGAAATGTAAATGTACTTTATCACAGGACAGCCTATCTTACGGCCCCAGCTGGGCCTCTCAGGTCCTTCTAGACTATTCCAGATGCTCAGAATACAGAGGCACAGACTTTAGATTCCAGGGCCAGGGAACTGGGGGATGAGAGACTGGTATGGCCAATACCTAATTGTTTTGTGGTATTAGTGTTGACCTGGCTATGCACCCCCTTGTGTACTTTCACTTCTTAACCCAGTGTTGGCCACACACCGGCCACTTGTGGTAGTACTGTGGAAGTGGCAGGAGTGGAAGTGAGGTCTAGGATCACAAAATCAGGATTTATGGCCTTTGGGGGGCAAAGGATGTCTTTTAAAAAAATCTTAGAGCTGGAACTGAGGGCCTAGGGAATGTCCCTGAACTTCCTTTGGTCAAAGCTAACATTCTACCACTTGAACCAGAGCTCACCTTTCAACTTTTTTTAGTAGTTTAGTGGAGATAAGAGTCTCATGGACTTTCTTGCCTGTTCTGGCTTCAAGCTGCCATCCTAAGATCTCAGCTTCTTGAGTAGCTAGGATTGCTGGTATAAGCCACTGGCATCTGTTAAGGATATTAGTGTGTGTGTGTGTGTGTGTGTGTGTGTGTGTGTGTGTGTGTGTGTGTGTGTGTGTTTACCGGGACATGAATTCAGAGCCTAGGTGCTACCCTTTACCATGTTTTCACAAGGTTGGTGCTGTACCACTTGAACTACAGGAGCTCTGCTTCCTAGCTTTTTGGTGATTCATTGGACATAAGAGTGTGCCCAGGCTAGCTTTCAATTTTGACTGATCCTCAGGTCTCAGGCTTGAGTAGCTAGGATGACAGGCATTAGCCACCGGCGCCCAGTTGATAATGGCCTTTCTCCACAGTGGACTGGGATTTCCTGAAAACTTTCCTTATTTGTTCTGTGCCAGTACCGGGGCTTGAACTCAGGGTCTGTGTGGAGTACATGGGCAGCAAAGATGGCGCTGGGAGGGGGTTGAATGGGCAGAGCCTAACTTACTGTAGAGCACATGGGCAGCCAAGATGGCTCTGGGAGAGAGTAGAGTGGGCAGAGCCCAATTTACTGTAGAGCACATGGGCAGCCAAGATGGCGCTGGGAGAGAGTAGAGTGGGCAGAGCCCAATTGATCTTCCGATCAGTGCCTAACCAGCCTGTGAAGGCTCATGTGCATGATAGGGTGTGACCTTGAGAGTGATTGATTCCTCTTCCTCCCTTGCCATGCCACCCACCCTTTTTGGCTTTAAAAAGGGCTGCTCTCTGTTAATAAAGGAGTTTTCTACCTGCTGGATTTGGCTCACCTCTGTGTCTGATTGTCTCCTGGGCTGAGGGAGGCTGGGGAATGGGCGAGCGCCGAACTTATTTTTCCTTGGACCTCGTCTGTCTTTCGTGGGGCGGACAAAGACCCAACAGGTCTGGGCTCTGGTCTCTTAATTTTTCCCTCAAGGCTGGTACTCTACCACTTAAGCCACAGCTCCATTTCTGGATTTTGGTAGTTTATTGGCCAGAAGAATGTCACTAACTTTCCTCCACTGAGCTGGCTTTGACCAACGGTCTTTGATCTCAGACTTCTGAATAGCTAGGATTTACAGTGGTTGAGCCACTGGAGGGATTGGGTAGAAGCTTTTCTTAAGCAAAAGTTCTTCCCTGAATTTTCCCTGACTCCTCCATGGTAAGGGGGACTGAGGGTCAGGAGCTGTGAAAAATAGGCTTCCAGCCACAAAATTGGCTGGGGTTTTTGGTAAAAAGCCAAGCTAGTTTTCCCCTGAGCCCCATTCTGGGACCCCACACTCTACCCTACCTGTGACTCAAGTACAAACCTTGACCTAGCCTTCAGTGTTCTACTAGCCTTGTCTGAGGCCACAGAACCTTCATTCCACCCACACCACTTGCTCTACACCACCCCTCAGGACCTTTGTGCAAGCTCTGTACCTTCTGCTCGAGGCCCTCTGTTCCACATCTTAGAACTCCTGTGGAATTTTGGCACTGGTCATATCACCTCCTGGAGCAAGTCTTTCCTACCCTTCTCTCACTTTTTTTTAATACTGAGTTGCTAGAGATCGAACTTGTGTAGGCTGACTGTCAAATGCTCTGACTTGGTGTGTGATTGTGTGTGATTGTGTGTGTGTGTGTGTGTGTGTGTGTGTGTGTGTGTGTGTGTGTGTGTGTGCCAGTCCTGGGGTTTGAATTCATGGCATGTATGTTATCCCTGAGTTGTTATGCTCAAGGCTAGCATTCTACTACTTGTACCACAGCTCTGTTTTTTTTTTTTTTGTTTTTTTTTTTGGTGTTAAATTGGATAAGAGTCTCATATAGACTTTCCTGCCAGCACAAGCTTACAGTTATTATCTTCAGTTCTCAACTGCCTGAGTGCTATTATTACAGGGGTGAGCCACCAGCACCTGCCCTCTATCTCTTACCTATAACCTCGGCCCTCCTCTGAGTCCCAGAAGAGAATGTCTCACCAAGCTAACATTTTTTTTTGCCAGTGTTGTGGCTTGAACTCAGGGTCTAGGCATTTCCCTGAGCTGCTTTTTCTCGAGGCTACATTCTATCTCTTAAGCCACAGTGACACTTTTGGATTTTTCTGTTTATGTGGTACTGAGGAATCCAACCCAGGGCTTCATGCTTGCTTGGTAAGCACTCTACCACTTAGCCACATTCACAGCCCAAGGCTTACTTCTAACAGGAACTATGAGCGTGAGATTTATTGGCATACTCTTTTCAGCACAGAAATCGCTGGCCATTTCATATATTTGCCAGGATTTGGGAGCAGAGTGAGAGTCGGCAAGGAGGAATGATGAATGAGTGATAGCCACCAGACCCCAGAGATCTAGGCTCAAGTCCTACAGAGGGATATGTAATATGGAGCCAGAACCTTCCACAACTCCTACAGCCTAGGAAGATGTCCCACCCAATTGGACATCTCAGCCAGAACTTAATGAATCCGTTGCATACACCAGCCAAGGCAAGCCTTCTGGGCTTCAGTTATTAAATGGCAGAGAAGGATGCTTTGTTCAAGCTACTGCCTCAGACTTAGTACTCTCTGAGGGCTTGTCCCAGCTTTCCCAGGTTGGGGGTCTGGTCATGGGCAACCTGCTGAATGCATATCATCCGTACATCATCCATATATAGACAGAGACATGGGGTTACTGCCTTCTTATTTTCTTTGACAGGTCTCAGGTTGAAATATGAGACTAGGCCCTATCCCTGATCACCTCTTCCTTTCTCAAGAGTAGCACTCTGCCCTTGACCCACAGCCCCAACCCATGGGGATATTTTCCTGTGATTTCTTAGAAATAAGGGTGTTGCAGACTTTCCTGCCCTGTCGGAATTCAAATTGGCATACTCTCCATCTCAGCCTCCGGAGGAGCAAGGATTACATACAGGAGCCACTGACACCTGGCTTTCTTTTCTTCTTGTTGTTCTTTTTTTTTTAATTGTGACAATCTGAAATCTTCAATGTCATTCCAATTGTTTGCATTAGAGTAAACTTCTGAGGCCTGGAGTTCGAATCCCAGGACTGCCACACACAAATGGAGGGAGATCCTGACAAACTCATTCCTATTTACATGAATGCTAATAGAATGTTATAAAAGTAATTAAATTTGCAGTTAATTCATGATTCCTTTTTAGAAAGCCACACAAAAATCATTGGATTTATATGTTCCCTTCTAGCACTATGTTATGATTCCCCTAATGGAAGGATATTGATTAATTTTTAATTAATGCTTTTATAAGTATTCAACCATGATACTTCATTAAATGGAGACATAACTTAATAACTAATTATTGGTAACTATATATATAAAATTTAATAATATCCTCACATTCTCTCTCTCTAAATATATATATATATATATATATATATATATATATACATCAATCTACACACACACACACACACACACACACACACACACACACACACACACACATGTATATAGGGCACTACTGTGGCTTGATAACAAGTAACAGGTCGTCAGAACTTCCTGGCAGCTCAGTTTGCCACAGGTTGGTGTGCTAAGACTTTGACCCCATTTATGGATTGGACATTTTATACTGTGAATTGAAATCCCAGCATTGCCAAAAATTTATTCATGTAGTAAGCAGCCACTTTTCACACATTTTTTCCTGAAAAGAAAGTCCTGGGTCTCAGTATGATGTATAATTCATATGCAAATTATCCTGTATGATAGGATGTAATAAATGAAATGTTATATGCATAATAATACTAAATGAATAAGGGTAATAAACGTCATACTCACTAAACTCATGTGTGTAATTTTTACAGTGCTGGGGCTTCAATTCAGGCCCTGGGAATTGGTCTGAATTTCTTGTCTTCAAGGACAGTGAGCTTCCCCTTCACCCACAGTGCCACAGAGATACCAAAATGCTGAGTTCAAATCCAAAACAAAAGTTAAAATAAATAACTACACTGAATGCAATATGGAGCAATTATATGTATGTAAATATATATCATATACTTAAAATGTACACAAATAGGATGTTTGCTAGTGGTGGGGATCGATTTCAGGCCTAAGGAACAGACTTGAATTTCTTGACTTCAAAAAAGCAAGCTTCCCCTTCCTACACAGTGCAACAGAGTTACCCAGACCATGAGTTGCAATCCCAGTCCTGGCAGAAAAAAATGGCATCTCTATGCTATATGACAACCAATTCTTAGGTATTTCATTATTTCTCCCTTTAATGAATGTAATTTTTTAAACGCTTCATAAAGTATTGATTAAAATTAATCAGTATCGTAGAATATAATTGTATATAATTTTATCCTAGAATCATTCAAGAATTGCCCATTCAATCATGACATACATCACATTCTATTGGTATTTATATGGATAAAAATGAGTTAGGATCTCCTGCCATTTGGAGGTGGCGGGACGAGGATTCAAATTGTGGGCTCCAGCATCCACCACTTGAACCCGAAGATAGGGAACTCACCAGTCTGTCCAAGAACATCAGCAAGACCAATGATTAAGCAGGCACCAGTGGCTCTCAGAAGTACTCCATGATACTGACAAAGCTGTGAAAGGAGATTCATATTTAAAGTCACCCTAGTCTGGAAAGTACTTGAGACCCCTGTCCAACTTCAGTGTCAACAAAGCCAGAAGTAGAGCCATGTGGCTCCAGTGGTAGAGGGGTAGCTTTGAGGAAAAGCAGCTCATGGACTGTGCCTAGATCCTAAGTTCAATGTCCCCGACTGACTGGCAACAAACAGACATACACAACAATCTGTGCAGCGATCCGACTGTCTGTTGGTTGACACCACTAGTAGCATTTGAGTGGTAAGCAAGAATCTCAAGGCGAATTTGGAGTACAATCAGAAATTGATGACCTAGTCAGTGAGTGGGAGATTACAGGATTTCCCCGAGCCTGGGAATGTGGCCAGCCCATCTTTCCCATCCCAGCGTTCAGATGTCTGAAACAACAAGACTCTGAGACAGAGCTGAGGGCAACAAACTACTGCCAGAACACCAGCAGAAGAATCCTCCTGTCAGACCTTCAACATTCAAGAAAACAAAGAATACAAAAAAGAGAAGGATCCCAAAGACAAACACTACTGGGAGGGTGATTCAATGGAGGGTCTGGCCAAAGGTGATGCCTACTACAGGCCTCCCCTGCCTTTGGTCACAGTCACAGCCATCGCTGTCCAGAGTGTCAAGGGTCCCGATACCACCAAGAATCTAGAGGTGCTACCAACATGTGGTGCCTTCCCTGTACTGCAGCAAAAGAAGAAACCAGGTGCTCTGTGCCAAGATCCAACCACTGAAGCAGGAAAAGACAGACCTGCAGGACTGACAAGAGAAAGAGAAGGAGAAGGTAGCCCAAGTGCACAAAGCACCAAAAACAGAGCTAGACATCCACAAGCTACCCATACAGAGGTTGGTTTCAGCAGAAAGTGATTTACAATCGGCACAAGCCCACATGAAGCTCATGGCATATGACAGAGAAATGGAGCACGAAGCTCTAACCAGCTGCCTATAGGCCGCAGAGCAGCACATGGGGGAGCCAGAGATGGAGGCTTCTGTGGTTACTACTTACAGAAGGAGACTGAAATGTTGTTTGAACAGCTGAATGATGTAACATTTCAGCTCAAGGAAAAACCCAATAGCTTCTATGACTTGGAGCAAGTGAACACAGAGATTTAGGAGAAGCTGGAAGCACTCTGGACATAGAGGAGCAACAAGAAGAACAGAATCTTCAAGTTCCAACAAGTGCAGGATGAGTGTGAGGTACTAAAGAGACTTCAGGACAACCTGAGCTGAATGGTGACCGCAGCAAATCTGGAGACAGACACCTTCTCGCAGAACCTGAGCATTGAGAGTTCCGCGCAGAAGGAGGAGGCCTGTTGGCTGACCGAGCAGGTAAACCAACTGACAGAGGAGAAGGAGTGAGGATCGAGGTAGGTGTTGCACCTAGAGAATAACTGAGGGGACAGAGAAGGAAGCTGGCAGAGCCATGGCCCCCCGAGGGTCCATCTCAGGAGGAGCACCACCTGCAGGCCCACACCTACCGCATGCAGATGGGGTTGAAATACCTGGAGGAACAACTTCATATCTAGGTCCAGGAAAACCAGAGACTCCATCTCCAGATTGGGGAGCAGCAGGAGCAACTGGGAAGACTAGAGAAGAAAACCAAGGATCGGCAGGAGATCCCCGAGACCCCACGATGTGCATGTGTGTGCAACCCACAGCTGGAGTAACAGCTGGTCTTGCTGCGGGACGCTCTCCACAGGGTGAGCAGTGAGAAGGAGGCTCTCTCTAGCATCGTTGGACTCAGAGCAGCAGGTGAAGAAACATCTGCCGGAACAGCTAGACGGCTCAGAGGAGAAGATAGAGGAATGGAAAGAGGTGGCTGAGAGAGAGCCAAGCGATTCGGGAAATGCAGGAGCAGCAGGAGCAGGCTCTGGCCTAGATGCAGGAGCTCAGAGCCACCTGTGAGCATCACATCACTTCAAATGAGCAGCTGTGCTCCAAGTAGTAGGTCCTGCAGTAGCACCTGCAGAAGCTCACCCAGCTGTTGGAGCAGCTGAAACATTTGCAGGGTCCGACCAACTGGGGCACTAGGTTGTGCCCCCAAAGTGACAGGACAGTTTCAAGTGCCTGGAAGTGACCAGTCTACAGAGGAAGCACCTGCAGGCCCAGCTGAGGTTCCTGGCTTTCCCTGTGGAAGGGGAAGCTCTGGACCCTGGAGAAGCAAAATCTGAGGAAGCGACTCTCCTCAATGTGCCCATGGCAGAGGATGGAGATGTCCCCCAAACTGAGAGGGATGTGGCTCTGTTAGCACTCTCAGAGGCTTAGATCCACAGGGGGAATCTCCTGCCGGACTGCTTCAGGCACTCCCCCTTTCTGGACAGCTCAGTGCCAGATAGAGCCAGAGCCACAGGTCCTCCGCCCCGTGAGCTGCCACCACAACATGTGAGAGAATGGGAAGTGGGACAAGTGGGCATCCGAGAAGAAAATCTGCTTCATCCACAACCTGCCTGATGAGGTGGATTTCCAGAGTCCTGCAGATGAGCTCCACCATTGATGCAACCAGCTGTTGGCACATATCCCCACTGCCCAGGAATCCCTCCTGGCATGTAAAGGACAGATGTTCATTCTGGATCAGCTGTGTCAGGAGAAAGCCCCGTGCATGTGCCAGCTGTCTCAGGTGAAGATGAAGAGTAGATAGCTGCAAGAGCGGCTCTCACTCCTACACAGGGCTCCAAATGCTGACACAGGCTGGGCTCCCCACCAGTGCAGCTGCTTCAGAGGCCTCAGGCTCATGGGTGGTCAAGATGAGGTAGGCACAGAAAGGTTTTGAAGAATTGCAACTTCAGGATAGTGTGGAAACTGCAAGAGGAGAGGCCAGGGTTCCATGCCCCGTACAGGACTAGCCCACAGAGCATATCCTGCGGCAGATCCCCAAATCCAAAACTACCACAGCTGGTGCACTCAGGCTTGCAGTGCTCCATCTCTTTTTCCTGTAGATTTATGGGGATGATGACTCCCTATGTGACATGCTGAGTCCCACAATCCTCAGCAGCCACCAGAACTAGGTGGCCAGGTGGGCTTCTCTAGGCCTCCATCTGCCTGGTGATGGAAGGGTAAACTGTGGGCCGAGTAGAGCAGAGGCTGCTGGGAGGAGGCCCAAATTCCAGGGACATCTAATGGCCCATTGGTGGCCAGGGAAGAGGCCCATGTTGTGTTTATCACAAAGCATAAATCGTTTCCAAAGGGAAAATAAAGCCTCAACAAAGATTTGTTCTTCCAGTTATCGGGCTTGAACTCAGGGCCTGGCCACTGTCCTTGAGCTCTATTTGATCAAGACTGGTGGTCTACAAGTTGAGCCCTACCTCCCTTTCCAGGGTTTCGTTGTGGAATTGAACCCAGGGCTTCAGGCTTGCTAGGTGACTATCTCTGAGCTACATTCTCATCTAGGATGATCCCCCACCCCTAAACCCATATGGCCAATCCTCAGATAAATAGGAATTAGGGGTTAGGATGAATATGAAGCACAAGTCTGGCTCACGCGGAAATACTTCCCTGCCCCCTCATCGACACCCTTACTTAAAGTTTCTCTTTTAGTATTGAGGGATGAGAGAGGGAGAGGGACGTCTGAGAGAAGAGTACCAAGAACAGTGGTCCCCTGAGTCCCACAGTCTTCCCAACACAAGTGGTCCTACAGATTCCCATCTTACCTGACGCAATGTTTTGTCTACACTGTCCCCTACCCCTGCAAGGCTCAGGATGAAATAAATGTCAGCACTGGCCTCAGCCAACACCCAGGGTAGAAGCTCCTAGTCCCAAACTGACTTCCACCTCTGACTTCCCCGAGTTAGGCTGGACCCACCACTCACCATTGTGTCGGTGTCAATGATCTCATGGATGGATTTCAGGAAGAAGGTCTATGGCAAAGAGCAGAAGCAGCAGTGTGAGCATGGAGGAAGGAGCCAGGGCAATTGGTCTGGGATCTTCCTCCTTGGAGCTTTCCCGTCAACCCAGAGCCATCTTGACCCAAAGCACGGCCAAGGCCACGGTTTGGAAAAGATACAGGAGCATGAGATTAAAGGAGGTACTGCTTTATCTTGGTGCACTTGAAATTTCCAATATTTGGCCCATGCCAATCCCAAAGCCAACATGCAATGCCTCTCCTTGTTGTTGTTTTCCATGAGCTCTGTCCCTGAGCTCTTTTTCTCAAGGCTTGCACTCTACCACTTGAGCACAGGGACACTTCTTGTTTTCTGATGGTTCTTTGAGGATAAGAGTCTCACACTTTCCTACCCGAGCTGGCTTGGAAGCCAGATCTCACCTTCCTGAGTAGCTAACTTGACAGGCTTGAGACACCAGTGACCAGCGTGTGATGCCTCTTTAAAGGATCTTGGCAAGTCTGTAAAAGGAACCCCAAAGGGTCTGGATAGACCATGATCCAATCAAGGAGCTGGGATTGGGAAAGGCTGACGTTATAGCCAGTGTGTTCCCAAAATTATAGATGTCAGGTGGTGTTGGATGCATCCAACTCCCAGGCCAACAACCACCAGACTTAGTGGGGGAAAAGGTAGAGAATACCCAAAGGTTACAGTGTAGAAATCTCTGATTTTGCATGCATATGGGTTGTATGTGTGTGTGTTTCTGTGTGTGTGTGTTTATCAAGGCTTGAAGAACCTAGGGTTAACCTTTAGCTTGTTTGCACATGTTTGGTGCTCTAACATTTGAATTATAGTATTTCTTCTTCCCAGCTTTTTGGTGATTCTTTGGAGATAAGAGTATGCCCAGGCTAGCTTTGAATCTTGATTGATCCTCCAGTGTCAGCCTTGAGTAGCTAGGATTATAAGCATGAGCCACTTGCATGCAGCTGCACGGATGTCTTTTCATACTATCTTTTCTAACAGCTGTCTACTTGCCCTGGCCTAGATCTCTGAACTGTACATCAGCTCCCAGCAGCCCCTGACTCTGTGGAGAACATAAAGCTCAAACCTGTCAGGGCATCCTTTTTCTTTGTCCTCAGGGAAGAGTATGTTTCCTCTGAATCCCAGAGGGTTAGGGGAAGGGAAAGAGGGATAGCTGTAGATGGGTGCTTGGCTAGGAAATAGGTATTCTGTTTTATCCAAGAAGGAAAGCGAGGCCAGATTCTAATGGCTCATGCTCTCATATTCCTAGCTCCCTCAGCAGGCTGAGATCGGAGGACTAACATTCAGATGCAGCCCAACAAGAAATGTCTGTGAGACTCTCCTCTCCCAAGAACCACCTGCAAGCTGGAAGAAAAGCTGTGGTCAAGTGGTAGAGTGCTATCCTTGAATGAAAAAACTGAGGGACAGAGCACAGGCCCTGAAGTCAAGCCCTACTACTAAGTTTCACTCATGCACACATTTGCATGCACGTGTGTGTGCATGCACACACACACACACACATACACAAACACACACACACACACACACACACACTGAAGAAGGTAGTAATGATAAGCTGAGCTAGAACTAAGGGCAGTCCTGAGGCATAATCCAAGTAAACTCTCAAGCTACGTCAGTAGTTTCTCCTTAAGTCCTTCTTGGGCTGAGGAGTCTGGCCTATGGCAGGAAGTTCCATGGAACCTGCCCCTCCATCCCAGCATGGGGCCATAGAACCAAGGGAAGGACACTATGGATGCTCCTTTTTAGTTATCCCATGATAGCAGACCTTCATCTGCCAATGAGCAATGGTGAGTTAAGCAGGGCTCTGAACCCTGGGACTCCTGGGATATAGTGACTGCTACAAGCAGCAGCCAGCCTGCTTTGGATTCCTCAGCCTACAAGTCTCTCATGAGCCCAAAACCTGCCCAAGGTGTGTCTGACAAATTCACATTCTTGTGATTCCCTTGTGAGCCGACGTTATCTGGTCTACCCTTTCTGACGCAGAACCGTGGTCTGAGACATCGATTTAGTGCTCAGATCCACACTGCACTCATGACAGATGCCCTTCTGATGACCCGGCCGATGACCTCCATTCCACAAGGCTTGATCCTTGTCTTGTACTGTGTCCCGCTCTGTAGGCAAAGGCTTTCAGGGAGGTTGCTTTCAAGACTTGTAGGACACATAGACATTGGAAGACCATCAGGAGCCCAGTGGAAAGTAGTCTGCCTAGAGCCACAGCATGAGGTCAAAGTAGGCCAGGTATTGGTCATGGGGCTCTAAGTCTGGGCCTCGGCACCATCTCTCAGCTCTTCAGCTTAGCACTTCAGACACATCACTGCTTCTGGTTTTCTGGTGGATCACTGGAGATCAGAGTCTCCCGGACATTCCTGCCCAGGCTGGATTTGCACGGCAATCCTCACATGTCAGCCTGAGGAGCTAGGAGGGCCAGCATAAGCCACCCTTGTCTGGCTGATGAGTCCTATCACCACAGTGGACTAGGAGCTCCTGAAAGCTTTTCTTTATTTTTTAGGTGCCAATTCTGGGGCCTGAACTCAGGTTCTGACCTGTAGTCTCTTAACGTTTTTTCTCAATGTGGACATTCTACCACTTGAGCCACAGCTCCATTTCTGGCTTTTGTTAGTTCATGGTCAAGAAAGTCTCACTAACTTTCCTCCTCTGAGATGGCTTTGACCCATGATCTCTGCTCTCAGGCTCCTGAGTACCTAGGGTTTACAGGGGGTGAGCCACTGGTGGGATTGAGCTAGAAACTTTTCTTAAGCAAGAGTTCTTCCCTGCATTTGCCCTGACTCCTCCATGCAAAGACTGCCTGAGGGTCAGGAGCTGTGAAAAATAGGCTTCCAGCCACAGAAATTGTCTGGGGTCTTTGGTGAAGAGTCAAGCTAATCTTTCTCTGGGCCTCAATCTGGGACCCCTCCCTCTGCCCTACCTGTGACTCAAGTACTAAACTTGACCCAACCTTCAGTGTTCGGCCAGACTTGTCTGAAGCCACAGAACCTTCATTCCATCCACACCACATGCTCTACCCCACAAATCAATACCTTTGCCCATGCTGTACCTTGTGCCTGAGGCTCTCTGTCCTGTTCCACATCTTAGAACTCCTGTGGAATTTTGGCACTGATTATATCACCTCCTAGAGCAAGATTTTCCTCCCTTCTCCCTCTTTTTTTTTTAATATTGAGTTTCTGAGGTGGAAATTGTGCAGGCTGACTGTCAAATTCTCTATCTTGGTGTGTATTTGTGTGTGTGTGTGTGTGTGTGTGTGTGTGTGTGTGCGTGTGTGTGCATGTGCCAGTCTTAGGATTTGAATTCAGGGCCTGGATGCTATCCCTGATCTTCTGTGCTCACGACTAGCACTCTACTACTTCAACCACAGCTGTACTTCTGGCTTTTTGGGAGTTTAACTGGAGAAAAGAGTATCATATAGACTTTCCGGCTTGTATTTGGGATCCTCAAATCTCAGCCTCATGAGTACCTAAGGTTAATGGGGTGAGGCAACAGCACCTGCCCTCTACCTGTTACCCATAACCTCAGCCCTCTTCTACGTCCCAGTAGAAAATGTCTTACCATGCTTACCTTTGTTTTGTTTTTTTTGTTTTTGTTTTTGGCCAGTCTTGGAGCTTTACCTCAGGGTCTGGGCATGTTCCTTAGCTTCTTTTGCTCAAGGTAAGCACTTTTATTGCTTAAGCCACAGTGTCACTTTTGGCTTTTTCTATTTCCGTGTTAGGGAGGAATCAAACTCAGGGCTTCATGTGTGCTAAGTAAGCACTCTACCAGTAAGCCACATTTGAAGCTGAAGGCTTACTTCTAACAGGAGTTATAACGGTGGGATTTATTGGATTACCCCTTTTGGCACAGAAATTGCTGCTTATTTTCTATCTTCCCAGGATTTGGGACCAGCCTGAGACTCAGCAATGAGGAATGATGAATGAGTGATGGCCAGCAGGCCACAGAGACCTAGGCTCACATCCTACAGAGGGATATAGGATATGGAGCCACAACCTTCGACAATTCCTACAGCCTAAGAATTGTGGTTTCCCTTGATAAGTGCCAGGACATAATTCACCTGTTGTACACACCAGCCCAGGCAAATGCTTCCTGGCTTCAGTTCTTAAACTGCACTGAAGGATGTTTGTTCAAGCTGCCTGCTCAGACTTAGTACTCTCTGAGGGCTTGTTCCAGTTTGTCAAGGTTGGGGGACTGGGCATGGCAACCTGCTGAATGCCCATCATTCAGGCCATGTCCCTGAGCCCTTTGGCTCAAGGGTAGTGCTATGCAACTTGAGCCACAGGGCCACTCAGGGTTTTTTTGTTGTTATTTTCTTTTCATTTCCTGTGATCTCTTAAGAACTATGAATATCGCAGTTTTTCCTACCCAGCTGAATTCAAATTGTCATCTCAGCCCCCTGAGGGGCTAGGATTACAGGCAAGAGCCACTGACACCTGGCTTCCTTTTCTTCTTGTTGTTCTTTTTTATCGTGACAATCTGAATTCTTCACGGTGTCATACCAATGGTTTGCATTCGAAGTAAACTTCCCAGGCCTGGAATTCGAATGCTAGGATGGCCACCCACAAATAATGGGAGATCCTGAGTAACTCATTCCTATTCATGTGAATGCTAACGGAATGTTATAAAAGTAATAATTAAATTTGCACTTAATTCATGACTTTATTTTTGAATGCCACACAAAAATTATTAAATTTATATCTTCCATTCTAGCACGATGGTATGATTACGGATATTGACTGATTTTTTATTAATATTTTATAAGTATTAGATGATGATACTTCATTAAATGGATGCATAATTTAATAACACATTATTTGTAAAAATATATAATTCAATAGTATCCTCACATTCCCTCTGTCAGTATACTATATATATATATATATATATATACACATATATATATATGCACACACACATATAGATAGATAGATAGATAGATAGATAGATAGATAGATATCTGTATAGATATATAGATAGATAGATAGATAGATGGCACTACTGTGGCTTGATCACAAGTACTCAGATCTTCCGGGCTAAGACTGTGACCCCATTGGTGGACTGGGCATTGTAGGCTGTGAGTTGAAATCCCCGCATAGCCAATAGTGTATTCATGGAGTAAGAAGCCAATTTTCACACATTTTTTTCCTTCTCTGTGAAAGTCCTGGGTCTCAGTATACATGATATGATGTAATAAAATAAATGTTTTATGTGTAATTATACTAAATAAATAAGGGTAATAAAAGTCATATGGAATAAACCCATGTATGTAAATAGATCTCATATATTAGTATTATTTTTTCCAGTACTCGGACTTCAATTCAGGCCCTTGGAACTTTTCTGAAGTTCTTGTCTTCAAGGACGGTGATCTTCCCCTTCACCCACAGTGCCACAGAGTTACCCAGACCCTGGTTTTAAATGCCAGGCCTGCCAGTAAAATGGTGCAAATTCCAAGCCAGGGCCTTATCATCATCATCATCATCATCATTATTATTATTGCTATCATTATAATTATTGTTATTTTTTTTTTAGTCCAAGCACCAGGCTTGAACTCAAATCTTGGCATTTCTTCCAAAGTTGATCCTGGAATCCTAGGTCCTGAGTTCAGATCTCAGGGCTGGCAAAAAAATAAAAAGGAAAAGGATAAAACTGAGAAGTTCAATCAGATGGTTTTACTTTTTTTCCTTTGTATAGTACCATCCTGGGTCTAAATAACAATGCCTAGACAATGTACATGACCTTACATTGCTGATCTTTGGCGGGCTATTAGGGAAGCCAAGCCGAAATCAGCAACTTAGGCCTGAAGGTTGAATCCGGGGATTCCCACTAATGAATGTCTGGCAGGAGATTCTAAGAAACGCTTTCCAGGGCTGGGAAGGTGGCTCAGTGGTAGAGCACTTGTCTTGAATGCTAGAGGCCCGGGGTTCGATTCCTCAGCACCACATTAGCAAAAAGAAAAAAGCTGCAAGTGGCGCTGTGGCTCAAGTGGTAGAGCACTAGCCTTGAGCTGAAGAGCTGAGAGACAGCGATAAGGCCCAGAGTTCAGGCCCCACAACCGGACCCCCAAAAAAAACAAATTAAAAAAATTAAAATTAAAGAAGAAACGCTTTCCAATAGACATCTGTAAAAATAGAATGTTGTAAAAGTAACAATTACATTAGTAGTTAGTGTACGATTATATTATAAAATTATACACAACAATTATACTACATTGACTAATTTTCAATTAATACATTATTATGCATTCAATCATGATACTTAAAAAGGAAGGAATAATTTAATTGTCAATATTTATATTCAATTTCATAATTTACAGACATCTCTCGTTAAATATATCTACATCTATCTATCTATCTATCTATCTGTCTGTCTATCTACCAATCTACACATTTATCTGTTTATACACTTGTCACTACTGAGGCTCAGTGGTAGAGTGCTCGCCTAGTAAGTACGAAGCCCTTGGTTCAATTCCTCACTACCATTTGCATAGAGAAATCCACAAGTTGGGCTGCAGCTCAAACATTCGAGCACTAGCTTTGAACATAAAGGCTTAGGGACTGTGTCTAGATCCTTACTCAAGACCCAGGACTGGCACCAAACCAAAAAAAAAGGAAAAGATAGAATGATCTGACTGCAACTATATAAGGATAGGGCTGCAAATACCTCATCAGAGAGAAAGCTGGGGGTCTAGTGCTGACATTTACCATCTAACCTGAATTAGCCAGAGGCAAACCGCTGGAACCCAGTGCCAGGGACTAGATGCTGCTGGCTTGCTCACCCTGTCATCCAAGATACTCGGGAGCTGATATCTGACACTGGTGGGTTTAAAACCCAGCCCTAACAGGAAGTGTGCGAAACTCTGAGCAGTCGCTTAAAGTGGTAGAGTTCTAGTCTGATCAAAAGACCTTAATACAGTACCCCCAACATTTCAGTGCAATCCCCGTGGCTGACTCCCCCCCAAAAAAACCTCACCACTCTAAAATCTAAATTTGGATTGTATGTGGCGTGTTTCTGAAAGAATGGTGATACTGATGAAAGCACCCTAATTCTAATGACATTATGTGGGTTACAGTTATATGATGAGTCTTTCATGAGTTGTTGTGTGCTGAGTCCTTCATGGGGTGCATTTTTTCATCTGGTTCTTGTAAGAGGTCCACAAGTAAGATTATTGTGCAGATGAGAAACTTGTGGCTCAGATATGTCCTCATGTCAGGGCCAAAATTATGTATGTACCTAACTCTAGTGAGTTGTCTCCTGCACACAATTGTTTTATTTTTGTTTCTTGATCATGAACCTTGAACTCAGGGCCTAGCTACTGACACTTACCAGTGGGGATCATGGGTAGCGCTCTACCACATGGAGCCAAGGACCCCCTTGCAACAGACTGTTACAGTCTAGGCGTGTAGTAGCTTAGGTCTGTCATCCTGCCTACTCAGGAAGCTGAGATCTGACGATCTGGGTTCAAAACTGTCCCAGACACAAAAGGTCCCATGAGACTATGATCTCCTATTCACCACTTAGAAACTTGAAGTGGAAGCTAGTGGCTGCTGACTTGTGCCTGTCATCCTAGGTACTCAGGACACTGAGAGCTGAGGATCACGGTCCAAGGTCCAAAGCCAGCCTGGGCAGGAAATTGCTTGAGATGCTTCTCTCCAGTGACCCACCAAGAATCTCAAGGGGTGCTGTTGCTCAAGTGGTAGAGTGATTGGCTTCAGGTAAGAGCTCAAGGACAACACCTAGGACTAGACTTAAATACCTCCAACTTCCAACAAAAGAAAGAAAGAAATCTAAATTAGAGTGCTGGGAATATGTCTTAAGAGTACAGTGCTTTGCATGTATGAATCCCTGGATTGGATTCCTTAGTACTACATCACTAGAAAAAAGCCTGGAATGGCTGTATGCCTCAAGTGGTAGAGTGCTATCCTTGTACAGGAGAAACTCAGGTACAGTATTCAGGTCTTGAGTTGAAGCTCCAGGACAAGTGTATGAACACACATACATGAACAAACACATACACACACAGATACCAGAAGTGAAGCTGTGACACCAAATGATAAAGAACTGAACTTCTGCTCTGAGCTCATGGTCAGTATCCAGGTCCTGTGTTCAACCCTGAAACACAGCTACCCAGGGCCCAACTAGGAGAGGTCAAAATTTCAAAATCTGTTGAGTTTAACCAGCATAGATGACAGGAAGCATAGTGATATTACATATGTGCTTTGATTTACCAAGCTTTTGGAAACCCAGGGAGGCATCTTTGCCAATAATGAATCATTTCATTAGGTTCTGCTCCGTAGTTGTCTGCCAGAACGACCCTTGAATTAATTGTAGCAGGTTATTTCAACACTGGAACATAGTCTAATAAAGACAGGATAAGTGCAGGGAACTTGGCCACGGGAGCTGCACAAATGAAGTCTTCCTGTCACAACAGAGCTCTCGACAGAGAGATAGCTTAAGGTACATAGAGGCCTTTTTCTCCTGGCCTTCAGAGCCTACCCAAACTCCTCACTAATTGGCCTAGAAGGAGTTTTTTTTTATCACTCAGCTGTACAGGAGTGAGGCCTGTTCCAACAATGAGGAAGACTTCTTCCAGCAGTCCCCGATGTGGAGAAAACCTCAGGCTACAATGGGAACAGTGAGAGGAGCCCCGGAACATGCACTGTTTTGAAAACTCTCTCTGTTCTATGAAATCATTCTATTCAAAGCAAATTGCCTAGCTGGATACCTTTCATCATAGGAACTCTAGACCTTCATGAGTAGAAATACATGCATACAATCATGGGGAGACATGTTGTTACTGGCTTTTTTTTTATTGGCTGGTCCGGGGATTTTACTATGAGACTAGGCAATGTTCCTGAGCTACTTTTGCTCAAGGGTAGCGCTCTGCCCTTGAGTCAGAGCTCCGTTCATGGGAATTTTTTATTCCTCAAATCCCTCAGAAATA
Source organism: Dipodomys spectabilis (assembly GCF_019054845.1). Classification (NCBI taxonomy): domain Eukaryota; kingdom Metazoa; phylum Chordata; class Mammalia; order Rodentia; family Heteromyidae; genus Dipodomys; species Dipodomys spectabilis. The sequence goes on from NW_024871222.1 coordinate 772,207, forward strand.
AAAGTGTGGTGGAATTTCCTGTCTTGGCTGAATTCAAACTGGCATTGTCTAACTCTCAGACTCCTGAAGAGCTAGGATTACAGGTAGGATCCACAGACACTTGGCTTTCTTTTCTTCTCATTCTTTTCTTTCATCCTGACAATTTGAAATCTTCACAGTGCAATTCCAATGGTTTGCATTTCGAAGTAAAATACCCAGGTCTACAATTGAAGTGCCAGTACCGCCATCTACAAATGGAGGGAGATCTTGAGAAAATCATTCCTATCCATGGGAATGCCTAATGGAATGTTATAAAAGTAACAATTAAATTTGCAGTTAGCTCATGATTCTCTTATAGAATGCCACACAAAAAGTATTGGATAATGTCTTCCATTCTAGCACCATGGTATGATTCTCCCAATTAAGGAATACTGACTACTTTTACATTAATGCTTTAGTAAGTATTCAACCATGATACATCATTTCATTAAAAGGAGGCATAATTTAATAACTAATAATTCATAATATATATAATTTAATATCCTCACATTCTCTCTATATACATAACAAACTACACATCTATCTATCTATCTATCTATCTATCTATCTATCTATCTATCTATCTATCTATCTATCTATCTATCTATCTATCTGTCTGTCTGTCTGTCTGTCTGTCTGTCTGTCTGTCTGTCTGTCTGTCTGTCTGTCTGGCTGTCTGTCTATCAATCTATCTATCTGTCTATCCGCCACTACTATTGCTTGATCACAGGTCCTCAGAAATGGCTTGCAGTTCAGTTTGCCAAAGGCTTTTTTTTTACAACTGACCCATTCATGATTTGTGCATTGTGGGCTGTGATTTCAAATCCCAGCATGGCCAAAAGTTTATATGTAGAGTCAGAAGACAATTTTGACCCATTTTTTTCCTTCTCTGTGAAAGTCCTGGGTCTCTGTGTGATGTATAATCTATATGGAAATAAGTCAATGTCATAAGATGTAATAAATGAAATAAATGTTATATATGTAATACTACTAAATAAAATCAATAAAAAATAAATAAAGGATTTTTTCCAGTGCTGGGGCTTGAATTCAGGCCCTGGAAACCGGTCTGAAATTCTTGTCTTCAACGATGGTGATTTTCCCCTCCCCCACAGTGTCAGAGAGTTAATCAGACCCTGAGTTGAAATCTCAGGCCTGTCAGAAAAATGGTTCAAATTCCAAGCCACGGTCTTAAATTTTTTTTGACCAGGAACATGCACTGTCTTGAAAGCACTCTCTGTGCTATGACATCATTCAATTCAAAGCAAATTTACTGGGTGCTATTCTTCATAACGACTATGATGTTCACTGATAGAAATACATGCATATATACACATACACATGCAGTTACTGGCTCCTTTTTTTAGTGCAGATCCTGAGGCTTGAACTATGAGCCTAGAAATTGTCTGTGAGCTCCATTTACACAAGGAAGCACTTTATTGTGCCTTAATCCATGATACTTCATTAAATAGAGGCATAATTCATTACCTAATAATTATTAGTAATATATTACATGTAATTTAATAATATATAGACATCTCACATTCTATAATATTTTTATATTTAAATGTACACTGGAATATACATATACATCTCTCTCTTTCTCTCACTATATATATTTATTTACATATATTTGCAGCAAATTGCACATCTATCTATTTATATATTGGCCAATCCTGTGGCTAGAACTCAGGTCCTGGGAACTGCCTGGCATTGAATTTGTTTGAGGCTACTGTGCTTAAACTACCCCTTGATGAATTAGACATTCCAGGCCCTGAGTTCAAATCCCAGGAGTGCCGAAGTCAATAGGGGAGTAAGAAGCCAATGTTGACCTGGTTTCCTTTCTGTGGAAATATTGTGCCCTAGATACAATGTGTAATATCTATGCAAATACATGTGTATGATATATATTATACATGCATATAAATATTATTTTTTTGCCATTTCTAGGGCTGGAATTCACACACTGGAAAATGTTCCAGATTTTTCTTTCCTCTAGGAGGTTAGCTTTCACTTCACCCAGAGCACAATACTGTTACCCAGTCCCTGATTTCAAATTCCAGGTATGACAGATAAAATGGTTCAAACTCCTAGCCAGGACCTTAACTTTTTTGGGAGGGCAGGCACGGGGCTTGAACTCAGGTCGCCACAACTCTGCCTTAGCCTTTATTACCCTAGGCTGGGGTGCAGCTATTACACCCACAGATGATCCAGGGATCCTACAACCCGAGTTCAACTCCCAGCTCTGGCAAAAAGATAAACCAACCAAGATGGAGGAGGAAAAACCAGGAAGTTTTAGACAACAGTTTTACCTTTGTTTCCTTTGCACTGTGACCATCCTGACTCTCAATGACTCAGCTTGAAAATTGTACATGTCCTTACATGGCCGAAGTCTGGTGGGCTGTCAGTGAAGCCTGAGCCCAACGAAGACACCTAGGCCCTGAAATTGATCCTGGGACTTTCACCTACACTTTCCTGTTTATAGGAACAATAATAGAATCTTTGTAATGTACCAATTGAACTACTAATTAGCTAGTCATTGTAGTATAAGATTGTACGCAATAAATATAGGTCATTGATTAATTTAATTAATACTTTATTAAGTCTCCCACCGTGATTAATTAATGGAAGCATAATTTTAGACCAAATAATTCATAGTAATAGAATATATAAAAATAAGATATAGGTCATCATTCTTTATACAGAGTTATACACTAGAATCTACATAAATGTCTATTTGTCTCTCTATATAACTTTATTTATAGATTCATATACATATGTAAATGCACACACACGCTGCAATCTACACATCTATCTGTTTATACATTGGCCACTCCTAGGGCTTCATCTCAGGTCCTCAAATTTGCCCGACAACTTCACTTGCGTCAGAGTGGTGTGCTAACATTGACCGATTCAGGAAGTGGGCCTTCTAGGCCCAGAGTTCAAATCACAGAACTGTCAAAAACTTAATCCTGGTGGAAGAAGACAATTGTCCCACTAGTTTTCCTTATAAGTGAATGTCCTGGGTCTCAGGAATGATGTATAATACATAGGCGAATCTATGTTCTGTGTAATAGGATGTAAAAAATATCATACTTGTAATCATACTCTCTAAAATATATAATGAATAAATAAAAAACAAAATAAAATGAATAACTACACTAACTGCATTATGCAGTAAACATGTGTATTTAAATATAAATCTTGTATGTAAAATGTATACAAATATTATTTTTACGAATGCTAGGAACAAGCCTGTCTTTCTTGTCTTCCAGCACTGTGAGCTTTCCCTTCCCCCACAGGAATGCAGATTTACCCAGACCCTGAGTTCAAATCCCAGGCCTGGCAGAAAAAAATGGCATGAATACAATGCCAAGTAGACTAATAATTGTTTAAATATTTTAATGTATATGTACGTATGCATGTATGTATTATGTATTTTTATTTTGTCAAGCACAGGGCTTGAACTCAGGGCATAGCAACTCTGCCTCAGCTTTCATCACTCTAGGCTGGGTTGCAGCCACTGGAACCACAGGTGAACCTAGGTTCCTGGGCCTCATAGGCTGACAGGAAAAATAAATAAATAAAACGACACAGGAAAAAAAAAAACCAGTAACTTGCAGATGGCTGCCGGTTTTACATTTGTTTTCTTTTCAAGGTGACCATCTTGGGTCTAAATGACAGGGCTGAAAAATGTTGGTAACCTGGCATTGCTGAAGGCTGTCGTTCTTCCAGAGAAGCCATGGGCCAACACGACAACATAGGCCCTGTGTTCAAAGCCAGGTCCTGACCCCTACCAATGGAGGGAGATCCTAATTGTCTCGTTCCTATTCATAGGAATACTGATGGAAAGTTATGAATGTCAAGGTTGAATTACTTGTTCCTGAATGATACTAGCATAAAATTAGAGAGTGATTTTAGGAGGCCGATGGATTTTAATGAATATTTTTGACACATTAAAAGAAAACTATTAATTACATGGACACAATAGTTTCAGGACAGTGGTTGATATAATGAATAATTCATTAAGGATGAAAATAGTAATATTAATTACATGGAGGCATAATAAATACCCAAGAATTGGTAGGAATGTAGCCTATATAACTAAACAATGTATAGACATCTCTGGCACTCTATAAAGATCTATATTTATTTGTATACTACAATCTGAATGTCCATCTGTTCTTGTTTTGTCAACCCTTGGGGCTAAATCTCAGGTGCTCGGAACTGATTGTCGGCTCCATATACCACAGGCTGGCATGTTGACACTCACCCATTCATGAATTGGGCCTGGTAGGCTGTGAGTTCAGATGCCAGCACTAACAAAAATTGAATCATGCAGTAAGACACAGGGTGACACATGTTTTCTTTTTCTGTGGAAGTCCTGAGTGTCAGGTTTGAAGTTTCATACATAGGGAATTCTATAACCTATGTAATAAATGTAGTAAATATTCCATGTGTTATAGCAGTCAATAAAATAAATGCTAAATGAATAAAAAAATAAAATGAATAACTACACTAAGCACAATTTGGAGTCAATATACGGGGCTCAATCTCAGGGCCTGGGCACTGCCTGGCAGCTGAATTGGCTAGTGGCTGCTGTGCTGGCAGTCACCCATTCATGAACTGAGCCTTCTTTGCCCTGAGTTTAGATCCGAGCACTCCCAAAAATGTAATCTTGGAGTGAGAAACTGAGCATGACACATGTTTTCCTTTTCTGTGAAAATGCTCGTTGTCAGGTAGGATGTATAATTTGGATGCAAATCTATATACTACGTAATAGGATGAAATAAAGGTAAAAAACATCATAGGTAGAAGAATTACCACTACAGTAAATGATAAACAGATTGAATTAGTAATGAATCATCCTAGGATAAAATTAGATGCAATAAGTGTAGGATGTGCACTGTTTAATTAATATTTTATTAAGCATTAACAGAATAAAAATTACATGGAGACATAACTAATAATTGGGAGTAACACATGATGCATAATTTAACAATATATAGACATTGGTCTCATTCTATGAAATATCTAATTATATGTACGGCTATATGTACATACATGATAAACAATTATGGGATATTGAGTAATTATTAATTAATGCTTTATTATTTGTTAACTGCGAAACATCATTAAATGGAGACATAATTTAATACCTAAGAATTGGTAGCAATATTATCTACACTTTAATAATATGCAGAAATCTCTTTTTGTGTACAAAATATTTATATACAGCAATCGTTATCTATTTACATCTCGTTCACTCCTGAGGCTCGGTGGTTGAGTGCTCTCATAGTAAGCACGAAGCCCTGGGTTCAATTCCTCAGTACCACAAAACAGAAAACTCAGAATTTCTGCTGTCTTTCAATCAATGAAGTGCTTGCCTTGAGCACAAACGTTTAGCGACAGTGTCTAAGCTCTTACTCAAGCCCTAGGTCTGATGCCAAAAAATGTAGGACATTCTAACTGCACTTATAGAAGGACAGAACTTCAAATACCTCATTAGAGATCAAGCTAGGAGTCTGGTGCTGACAGCTGCCACCTAACCTGACTTAGCCATTTGTAAACCACTGCAACCCAGCTCCACGGGTTACCCATGTCATTCTGGCTTATGCCCATCATCCTAGCTGCTCAGAGGCTTTAAAACCCAGTCCTGGCAGGAAGTCTGAGAGACACCTCAAAATGTGGCTCCAAGTGGTAGAGCTTTGAGTTCAAGCCACATGGCTAACACCCCTTCCCCAGAAAAACACCCCACTAAACCATTAGATTTGAACTTGTATGGTTTGTAAATTTTCCTCAAAGAATGGTGATACTGATGAAAGCACCCTAATTCTAATGACAGCTTGTGGAATGGAGCTATGTGCTGAGTCCTCCTTAGGGTGCTCAGTTCTGAGTCGTACACAAGGTGCTATGTGCTGAGTCTTTCACAGGATGCAGTGTGCTGAGTCCTGCATTGGGTGCTGGGTGCTGAATCTTTCATAGGATGTTGTGTGCTGAGTGATGCAAAGAGTGGCATGTGCTATGTCCTTAACCGGGTGCATTCTTACATCTTGTCTATGTAAGAGCTCCACAACTTAGATGATTATACAAACAAGAATATTGAGGCTCAGATAGGTCCCCATGTCAGGGACAAAATTATGTATTACTGAAGACTCGTGAGTTGTCTACAGCAGACAATGGTTTGGTTTGGTTTTTTCTTGGTCATGAACCTTGAACTCGGGGCTGAGGCACTGACCCTTACCTCTTGGGCTCATGGCTAGCACTCCACCACGTGGAGCCATGGACCCCCTTGCAGCAGAGGCCATGGCCAACGGGTCAATAGCTGAAGTCTGTCATCCTGCCTTCTCGGGAAGCTAAGTTCTAAAAATCTGGACTCCAAACTATCTCAGTCACAAAAGGTACCATGAGACTATTATCTCCAATTCACTACTAAGAACCTGAAGGTGAAGCTGGGTGCTTGAGCTTATTTCAGTTATCCTACCTACTCAGCAGGATGAGATCTGAGGATCATGGGTCAAAGCTAGCCTGGGCAGGAAAGGCCATGAGAAACTTAGCTCCAATGAACCACCAGAAAACTGGAAGTAGCTCTGTGGCTCAAGTGGTAGATCACAAGACTTGAGCTGAAGAGATCAGGGACAGCACCCATGCCAAGACGTAAACTCCTGCCACTGACAACAACAACAATAAAAAAAGACAGAAATAAACTAACAAAGCTGAAGTAGAGGGCTGGGAATGTACCTTAGTGGTAGAATGCTTTGCATATATGAAATTGTGGGCTTCACTTCTCAGGACCACATCACGAGGACAATGCCTAAAGTGGCTCTGTGGCTCAAGTGGGAGAGGGATATCATTCTACAAGAGAAAGTAGGTACAGTGCTCAGGTCTTGAGGTCAAGCTTGAGGACTCATGTATATGTGTGCATGCACGCACACACCCATGCACACACACACGTGGTGTGCATAAACAAACACACACACACATACACTCACAGAGCAGAAGTGATGTTGTTACACAAAATGGTAAAGCACTGGGTTTCTGCACTGAGCTCATGGTCAGCACCCAGGCCCTGTGTTCAACCGCAAAACCTAGCCACCCTGGGCCCAACTAGGAGAAGTCAATGGTTTCAAAACCTGATGAGCTTCACCAGTCCTAGATGACAGGAAGCTTTGTGATATCCAATATGTGCTTGGATTTTCCAAGCTTCTGGAAACATAGGAGAGGCACCATAGGCCCAAAATTGCCTGCAATGAATCATTTCATTATGTTCAGTGCCCTAGTTTTCTCCCTGAAGGACTCCTGAATTATATTGAGCTCTGTAACTGAACAACAGAATATAGTCTCACAAAGGCAGGATAAGTGCACAGAACTTGGCCTGCCATGGGAGGTGGCACAAATGAAGGTCTCCTGTTGAAACATAGCATTGGGGAGAGAGATAGCTAAGGGTACAAAGAGGCCTTTTTCTCCTGACCTTCAGAGCCTGCTCACACATCCTCACTAACTGGCCCAGATGGAGTTGTTTGTTACCCAACTCTACAGGAATGAGGGCTTTTGTGTGCCTGTCCAGGCAATGAGAGAGACGTCCTCCAGCAGGCCTGTGATGCAGAGAAAACCTCATGTTACACTGTGAACAGTGAGGGGAGTCGCGGAACATGCACTATCTTGAAAGAAGTCTCTCTATTATGAACTCATTGTACTTAATACAAATTTCCTACGTTGGTGCCATTCATCATAGCTACTCGTTAATTTCACCTATAAGAATACAATACATAGACAAAGACATGGAAGTACAGGCTCTTTTTGAGGGGGCAGGTCCTTGGGTGGAAATATGAGCCTATGCATGGTCCCTGAGCTCCTTTTGCTCAAAGGTACTGCATTAAGCTTGAGTCACAACCCCACTTCTGGGTATTTCTGTCATGTCTTAGAAATAACTGTGTCATGGACTTTCCTACAATGGCTGGATTCAAACTAAGTTTCTCTACATCTCAGCTTCCTGAGGACCTGGGTTTACAGACAGCATCCACTGGCACCTTATTTCTTTGTTTCTTCATTTTTTAATCTGGACATTCTGACTTCTTAACAGGGACATTCCCAAGGATTTAATTTATAAGTAAACTACCCAATGTTCTTTATAGCTGCTTTCCTTGAGAATGATTTTCTCTCCTCATTTTCCCCTCTGGTCACAGGTTTAGGCCAAAAGTGAGAAATGAGTGTCACAGGATTTGGGAGCAAATATCCACAGTACATGCCAGTTATGTCACTTTGCATTGAGCTGCTATGAATTTACTGTCTCAGGATATGAGGACCGAAAGCTGGAGCGATCCTCATACAGTCTGCATTGCTCCTTTTGCTATAAAATGATCTAATAATTATGAGTGTTTTGTGTCTCCAACGTTAAGTGTCTAGAACACACTAATAGCATCTTCATGTGTAGGGTTAAAGTTTTGAGGCAGTGACCGCTTGTTGCTTGTTTCTAGCAGAGCAACACATGTTTGTAATCCAAACACTTGGTTGGTTGTGTGCCTTTATAAAGCCTGAAATCTTTAGCTCTGGGTTCTCCTCCTAGGCTCCGCTGTGTTGGAGTGTAGGATGAGATCTGAGCTTCAGCCCGTTTAAATAAAACCTTGTATTTTATGAGTCAAGCGGAAAAGTTCAGATAATGTGATGTCAGGAAAATGAATCCTTAGATGTGTATTTTAATGTTTTTTCCTTCATGCATGTGTTTCTAACACATTTATAAGATTATCTCTTTGTTGCTTTGTATGTCCCTCCCCCACAGTATAACCCCTGCTTTCACTATATTTGATGTCAGTATAACTTGTGGAGGAGATGGGGAAAAACCAGTTGTTTAAGGATACAGGTGGACCTGTTGCAACAATGAGAAGTACAAGTTGTCATGTCCAAAACGAGCTTTACAACGTTGGTGCGGGGGGGGGGGGGCGGGGAAGGGGGGGAAGGGGGGGAAGGAGAAGGATTGGGATTAGGGGGGGAGGGGGGAGGCTGGGAAGGGATGTGAAGGGTAAACAAAGGAGGAGGCTGCAATGCATGGTAAGAAATGTACGCATTATCCTGCCCATGTAACTGTAACTCCTCTGTACAGTATGTTCACAAATAAAATTAAATTAAATTAAAAAAAAATAAAATAAAAAAAAATAAAACCTTAAAACAGCTGTAAAGTCTGACTCTCGATGGTCTTCTGGGTGGGGATCCTGCGACCTGGGTATAACATATTAGTGGGGGCTCGTCCGGGATCCCCCCAAAGACCCACGAGATCTCAGACTCCAAAGGTAGAACAGAGCTGTCATTGTTAATTTGTCTTGTCCTATCATTTGTCTGTTTTACTTTCGTTTTCCTTTGTGAGGATGGCTACTCTGATTCATAAAGGGTTGTTGAAGCAGACATGCTTGCACCACAACCCTGGAGGAACTGGGAGACGTCCAAGATCCTCTTGTGGGGTGGGGGTTCTTGGAACCCCGCCATGTGAATTGGGGGATGGGGATCGATTCAGTGTTAGGCCGGAACTGACCAAGAGTGCTTCCTAACAGAGGCCCAACTCCCCCACTGTGGCTCTGCTCCTTCTGCTGTGTGGCCTGGGTGTGGAACCACACCGTGACTGTAGTCAGTGGACCAGTTTGGGAGATCTCCACTTTGTAAGGCTTTTTTTGTAACTGTAAGGTGTGTTTTGTTTGCACTGTTTATTGTTTTTTGGACTGTATGTCTTACGGGACTGGAAACTATAGGCACCACTCCATCTAGCCCCCTAGACTTACAAAAAGAATCTGAGAGAGGAAAAGAAAAGGTACGTCCCGGTTTTTCAGGGAGATAACTTGGAAGAAGAAATGTTTCCTCCCCCATACTGTTCTTTCCAGGTTCCTTTTGCAGAACCTGAGAATGATCAAGAGGAGGAGGGAGCTATAGAACACTTGGCACCTGCCCTTATAGTTTCTGAGGGGCCAATCACTCGATGATGCCATGGGATCAACCCCCCTTCTAATGCAGCTCTTTTCCCCATACATGCCATAGGTGCTGAGGATGCGGATGGTCAACACCCACTCCAATATTGGCGATTTTCTACCAGTATCTATACAATTGGCACACCCAAAATGCCCCCTTTTCTAAGAAACCCAGGATTTAATTTGTTTGCTTGAAAGTATTCTCTTTACACATCAGCCCACTTGGGATGATTTTAGTCAGCTTTTACAGGTCCTTTTTACCACCGAAGAGAGAGACTATCCAAGAGGCAGCCTGGAAACATATCCCTGGCCCCACAGGAGCACCAATCCTGGATCCTGCCATGATAACTGCCTATTTTCCTGAGATCTGACAATCATGAGACAACAATACAGTTGAAAGTAGGGAGCCATTCCTCATCTATCGCCAGGCCCTTTTGGCATGTCTCAAGGCGGTGGCTTGCCAAACTAGTAATATGGCCAAAGTTTTTGATGATAGACAGGGAGGAAGTGAAAGTCCGGCAGCATATCTTGAGCGGCTCATAAAAGCTTTTAGTCAATATACCTGTATGATCTTGAAACCCAGGTGTTGGCTCAGATGATTATGTTTGCCTATATAAATCAAGCTGCACCAGACATAAAGTGAAAGTTGCAGGCTCTAGACAGACTTGGTAAAAAGTCTATTAGGGATATAGTAGCTGCAGCAGAAAAGGTTTACAATAAGAGAGAGACAGCAGCAAAGACAGGAAAGGAAGGACAGAGAACGTGAAATTGACTGTGAAAGGAGCGACCAGGCCAAAGAAAAGAGGCCAGACTGGTTGTTCCCACCACTTTCACAAGCCAAGCATACCTGGTTCACAGATGGCAGCAGTTTCATTTGAGATGGAAAAAGGTATGCTGGTGCAGCAGTCACCTCGGACATTGAGATACTGTGGGTAGAAGCACTCCCCCAGGGAATGTCTGCACAAAAAGAAGAACTAGAGGCACTAACAAAAGCCCTACAGATGGGAAAAGGGAAGAGACTAAACATTTACATGGACAGTCGGTATGTTTTTGCCACTGTGTATGTCCATGGAGCCAATTACCAAGAGAGGGGGCTGTTGACAGCTGAGGGAAAGGCTATTATAAATGAACAAGAAATTTCAAGCCTCATCTGGGCCTTATGGGAACCAGTAAATATTGCCATTATGCACTGTCCTGGCCATCAAAGGTAACTGATTCAATAACCAAAGGAAATAACTTGGCCGATCAGGCAGCTAAGGAGGTGGACCTCAGCCCAGAGCGGAAGTAGACCCAGGGTCACAAGCTTTGCCTCCTGAGCCTCAGTACTCCCAAGAAGACTTGGAGTGGATAAAGAAAATTTCCATGTCCTATAAACCCCCAAACAGAGAAAGAAATAAAGACTGGTGGAAAACTGGTGGGGGAAACTTATCTTGCCTCAAAGATTGGGCAAGGGAATTCTTATGAGAATCCATCTGGTCTCTCAAATGGGAACCCGAAGAATGAACGACTTGCTGACACTCAGAAATAAAAATCAGGCAAGGAAATCAACTAATTGAGGACATTGTTAAAAATTTTAAAGCCTGTCAGCTCACCAATGCCCCTATTCAACTGGTTACAAAAGGAGCTCACCTCCATGGAGATAGGCCAGGTGTGTATTGGGAAGTAGACTTCACAGAAATTAAAACTGGAAATTTTTGATATAAATATTTGCTAGTTTTTGTAGACATCTTTTCAGGATAGGTTAAAGCCTACCCAACAAAGCATGAGACTGCGAATGTCATATCGACGAAGATCCTGGAAGAAATCCTACCCAGGTATGGCTTCCCATCCACCATTGGGTAGGACAATGGACCGGCCTTCAACTCAAAAGTAAGTCAGGTAATAGCCGCCGCACTGGGGATGGATCAGAAATTGCACTGTGCTTATCGACCCCAGAGTTCAGGGCAGGTAGAAAGAATGAATCGAACTGTAAAAGAGACCTTAACTAAATTGGCCTTGGAGACTGGCCCAGACTGGGTATCGCTGCTTCTTTTCGCCCTGTTTAGAGTAAGAAATTCACCCAATCAGATTGGCTTTACTCTTTTTGAAATAATGTATGGACACCCTCTACCCATTATCCCTAGCCTTCAGACAGAATTGCTTGCTGATTTGGATGATATTGAATTTCTGTGTAAGCTTGACTATTTACAGCTGGTGCATAAGAATATGTGGCCCCAGCTTAGAGCATTATATGATTCTGCTTCTATTCCTACCCCACATTTGTTTAAACCAGGTGACTGGGTGTTTGTTCGAAGGCACAACCTGATATCTCTGGAACCACGGTGGAAGGGACTTTACATGGTGCTACTGGCTACACCTACTGCCCTTAAGGTGGATGGAATTGCTGCTTGGATCCTCTGCTCCCACGCCAGACCGGCGGACCTCCTTTGCCCTGGACAACCTTGGGGAAACATGGGAAGTCTCAAAGCATCCTACCCAACCACTCTGAGTTAACCTCAAGCGAAGAAAAATGAACTGATTGTTATTGGTATTGTTGTTTAATAGTATGGCTAAGGTCAGTTAGGGACCATACCCTTTCAAGATCAAGAGCTGTTGGAGTTTAGTTTGAGGCTGGAGCCACAAGATTGTGTCTTAGGACCATAAGTCAAGGGGGGAGAATGAAGGGTTAAAGTTTTGAGGCAGTGACCACTTGTTGCTTGTTTCCAGCAGAGCAACATGTGGTGGTAATCCAAACACCTGGTTGGTTGTGTGCCTTTATAAACCCTGCAAATCTTTACCTTGGGGCTCTTCTCCTAGGTGCTGCTGTGAGTGTATAACAAGGCCCGAGCTGCAGCCCGTTTAAGTAAAACCTTAAAACAGCTGTAAATTCTGACTCTCGGTGGTCTTTTTGGTGGGGGTCCTGCGACTGGGGTATAACAATGTTTCCATTTTTCTCTAGTACTCCTAGAGATTTAGACTAAGGGTTTGTGTGGAGTGGCTCCTCGGTGAATCCCTGAGGAAACCACTTGAAGCCTCCTCAGGAAAACGCTATTCAAACCAGCAGAGCAGGAGAGTCTCTGAGACTATTTTCTCCAATAAACCAACAGAGAACCAGAAGTGGAGCAGTGGCCCAGAGGGTAGAACTCCAGCTTTGAGAGTGAAAACTGAGCAGGAGATACAATCTAGACCAGGCAGGAAAGCCTGGGAATTGCTTATGTCCAATTAACTACCAGTTGGCAGGAAGTGGAGCTTTGGTGATGGTAGAGCCTCAGCCTTGAGCAAAAGCAGCTCAGGGACACATCGGGTCCTTAGTTTAAGCCCTGGGATGGCCACAGAAAAATTCAAAAAGAGACGGCCAAGTTTATATATCAGTGCCCTACCTACTTATGTGTGTATGGATATTACCTCCCATAGTGCAAACTCTGCTTTTATTTACTGGTTTATTTTTCAGATATGCTAATTGTGAATACAGCATCATTCTCTTCATTTCAGGCCCATTGCTTTTGTCTTCCAGGTTTCTAGGCCTGTGCCTTTATATGATGCACACTGAAGCTTTCAGCAGCCTTTATTTACATTTTATTATGAGGGCAATGCAGGAACAATCACAAATCAGATGGGGAAGAGAAGTAACTGGTATTCAGAAAATTCAACTTGAGAACATAAAATGGTAGCATACTTATGTAAAAACTACCATTAAGGAAAAAAAAATGAAGTGGCTGGGAATATGGATTAATGAGGGAGTGCTTGCCTAGCATGCAAGAAGCCCTGGGTTTGATTCCTCAGGCACCTGTTCACAGACAAAGCCAGAATATGTGCTGTGGCTCAAGTAGCAGAGTGCTAGAGACAGTGACCAGGCCTTGAGTTCAATCCAACAACTGGCAAAGAGATAGCTACCTAGGTAGGAAGGTAGGTAGATAGCTGGAAAGAAAGAAATAGAAAGAGATAGAGATAGAGAGAGAGAGAAAAAAAAAGAAAAGAAAGAAAGAAAGAAGGAAAGAAGGAAAGAAAGAAAGAAAGAAAGAAAGAAAGAAAGAAAGAAAGAAAGAAAGAAAGAAAGAAAGAAAGAAAGAAAGAAAGGAAGAAAGAAAGAAAGAAAGGAAGAAAGAAAGTTGATAGAAGAATCTGTTTTTGATATCAGAAGGAAAGAAGGGAACATTCCCAGTCATGAATCTTTCTGCAGTGTGCCAGGACACCAGCATCGCCTTCACACAAATGCCGAGCAGGATGACTGTCTCTGTCCCACTTCTCAGGCAGCCAAGAGTCCCAGAGTCAAGAGGGCAGAGCCAGGTTCTAACTCAGGTGCTTGGAGACAGAAGAAAAATGGCCCTGCCACTCCTTGGACTGGGGATTAGCATTAATGATGTGGAGAATGAAGGAAGGAGAAAAGACTGGCAGAGATAGAAGGGCTTTCAAACCTGACAAATGGAGAGTCAATAACCCACTCCCTGAGTCCAGAAAACAGGGTTTTTCTACTCTGTTCCTCCTCTCCCCCCACTAAACTGGCTCTCTATTGGTAACTTAAAGATAGCCTGAGGCTCCCTTAACCTTAGGGAGGAAGGTTAATTAGTCATTGTTTGAGGAAGCTGAGAAAAGCCTGACCCTGGTGTAACTCTAACAAATGTTTCAGGTTTCCCCCATTGCTGGCTGTGCCTGGAATGAATGAAGTGGTTTTGCAGCTCACTTCCCTGTTGAGTGTGTACATTCTGCCTCCTAATCCTGCAGGCCTAGTTCTCTGTACCTAGCCTGGCTTTTGAAACAGTTTCCTGTCCTTCAAATATAGTGTTACACTGGAGTTCTTCCTGCTAACAGAGCTAGGGTTTGGATCCTGAGAACTTCATTTGAACCCTGATTGGGTCAATAATATTTCTTTCCTTCTTCTGTAGATCAAGAACTCCAAGAACATCTAGAGTGCAAGTAACTTCTCATCCCCAAGGGAAACACAGGAATTTCTTAAGCATCTAACCTTTCAGAACAGGAAGTCAGAATGTACCAGACTTCCCTTCCTTGGCTGGTTTCACCCTGTGATAGAGACCTCAGCCTCCTGAGCTAGGATGATGGGCGTGAGCTACTGGTTCTCTGCTAGGGTCAGAACTGTAATGACATTGACAATACAAGTCAACTGCTTATCACAAAAGGCTTGGGGAGCATATTAAGCCTTTCAACAATGTGCCTTTCAGAACCCTGTAGGACACATATTTATAATGCTAGAATCTGAGAGGCTGGGCTTATGGATGTGCTACACATGAACCTTGAGGTCTGACTCCAATTCTGGTGTACATCATCATTCATGTTCCAAAAAATATTCTCATAAATAGCAAATAGGAAAATTACTTTGATTAACCCTCACTCTTTTTCCAGTTGTGTGTCTCAAACTGAAGCCTGGGCGCTGTCTCTGGGCCCTTCAGCTCAAGGCAAACACTCTACCACTTGTCCCACATGGGGTTTTTTGATGGTTCAGTCTAACAGGCTTTCCTTTCCTAGGCTGTCTTCAAACTACGCTCTTAAGATCCCAGCCTCCTGAGAAAGTAGGTTTCCAGAGCCACTGGAATCTGGCGTATTGTTTTTGCCAGACCTGGGGCTTGAACTTAGGGCCCGGGTACTGTCTTTGAGCTGCTTTTTTTCAAGGCTAGCATTTTACCACTTGAGCCACACCACAGTTGCTGGCTTTTTCTGAGTATTTTGCACTGAGGATTCAAACCCTGGCATTCATGCATGCTGAACAAGCTCTCTACCACTAAGCCACATTCCCAGCCCCAAACTCAAGATTTTATCCCTGAACTTGCCTAGTCACAAGCAAAGGCTTCTGAGTATAAATCATCAAAACAAATCCCTATAGGAAGTTGTCCAAAGATAAATAAGACAAAGCTCATACTGGGGACAGACTCTAACCATGTATTGACTTGACAAATTATGTATCATGTTTCAACACTTAATAAAGAATTAATGAAAATGAGTCAATGTACTGAATTATTGTGTATAATTTATAATATATGTACACAACATAATAACTATTATGCATATAATAATACTAAATACAATAAACAATAAAATGTACAAAATAAAAATTAAATACAAAATCAATAATAATAATCATAATATGAAAAAGACATGCATATGTACCTATATATATTTATACTACACATGTATACAAATATTTTTTCTATTGCAGGGCCTTAATTCAGGCCCTGGGAACTCTATCTTGAAAATCATTTCCTCAAGGACAGGGAGCTTAGCCTTCACCCAAAGTGCAACAGAGTTACTTGGACAGTGAGCTCAAATCCCAGCAATGGCAGAAATACTGGCCCCAGTTCCAAGACAGTGACTTAATATTTGTAACAGAAACAGTTATGTTTATTCAGTTCCATACTGAACACTGAAAAAAAATCACTGTAGAATTTTGTACAGCTATGCAGACATCCATCTCTTATCCCCAAAGTGCTTCTTGAGCACTACATAATTTTTGTACGTTTTTAATTTTTAAAATGTTGTGCAGAGGGGTCACAGTTACATGAGCAAAGTAGTGAGTACATTTCCTATTGAGCATTGTTGCCTCCTTGTTTGTTTTTCCCCTACCATCCCTTCCCTACCATCTTCACAACTAACTTTCCTGCTGAGGTCAGTGACTTTTTTTTGGCTTGGCAGGGGGTTTGAATTCAAGTAATGGCAACTCTGCACCTTTCTTCACATTGTTACAGATTCATCAAGACTCTGAGTTCAAATCCCAGGCTAGGAAAGAAAACTGGCAAAAATTCCAAACCAAGGAGCTTTATTATTTCAATTTAGTTAGTTTTGCCAACCACAGGGCTTGTACTCAGGTCATGGCAACTTTGACTCAGCATCACTCTCCCTAGGCTGGGGTGGACCCTCGGGACCCAAAGCTGATCCTGGAACCCTAGGTCCAGAAGGCTTGCAAGAAGAAAAAAAAAAGCAGAACAGCACAAAAAGTGGGGAGCTGTAGAGGGCTCAGGGTTTTACAATTTTGTATTTGCACGGTGACTATCCTCTGTCTGAATGACATGGTTTCAAAGTGGACCTGGCCTGACGTTGCTGATGGCTGGTAGGCTATCAGGGAAGCCATAAGCCAACATGTCAGCATAGGCCCAGGGTTCAAATCCTAATCCTTACACTTACCAATGGCAGGAGATCACAAGAGACTCGTTCCTATGCATAAGAATACAGATTGAAAGAGTAATTCATGCATTTGTCTAGTCTAAAATTGGATGCAATAATCCTAGGATGCTAATTGACCTTAATTAATAGTTTATTAAGCATGAAAAGAATAATATTGTTTCAATGGAGATATAATAAATACCTAAGAGTTGGTAGGAACGTAATAGATGTCATTCAGTCATAGACAGACAGCTCTGGAACTCTTTAACAATATATATTTATTTGTATGCCACCCTCTGCCTATCCATGTATTGCTGTTTTGGCCAAACTTGGGGCTTGATCTCAGTGCCTGGGAACCACCTGACAGCTTAATTGGCTAGAGGCTTCTGTGCTCACACTCACCCAATCATGAATTGGGCCTGCTAGGCCTTGAGTTCAGATACCAGCACTGCCAAAAATTTAATCTTTGAGTAAGTAGCCGAGTGTGACACATGTTTTCCTTTTCTGGGAGAGTCCAGGGTGGAAGGCATGCTAGAGAACACATCTACAAATCTAGAAGATATGTGATAGGATGTAAACAATGTAATAAATGGTATAGGTGTCATCAAAGTCAATAAAATTAATCGTAAATAAATGAATAAAAACAGAAATAAAATGAATAACCACACTGAAAGTGATATGGAGTGAACAACTGTGTGGAAGTATAAATCCTACCACACCAAACACGATATCTACTGAACATCTGTATGTAAGTATAAATCCTGTCTTTAAAATGTATAGAAGGAGTATGTTTTCCATGCCTGAGGCTTGAATTCAGCCCACCCCAATGAGAAAGCAATGGCGGGAAATCCTGAGATACTAGTTTCTGTACCAGGAAAACTCATGGAATGTGATCGATCTCATCGAATGAGTAGTTCAAGCATGATGTGACTAGGAAGTGATAGGCAAGACTCATGGGGTATAGCTTATTTGTAAAGTAGTGTTGATTAAGCATGACAAGAATCATCACAGTCATGAAATGAAGGCATCTGGAAAGATCCAAGAATCAGTAGACAGATGGTAGATTGGATTCCATCACAGGTTATCGTCTCTCCTACTCTACAAATGTGTACTTATTTGCATATTACCTTCAACTTATGAATGGATGACTGCTGTGTGTCCCCCCAACCCCACCTGGGGGTCCATCTCAAGTCCTGGGAACGGCCTTACTCCTTAGTGGCTCACAGGCTGGTGTGCTCACAGGGACCCATTCGTCAATTGGGTCGGCTGGTCCCCAAGTTCAGATCCAAGCAGTGCCAAAAGATTCATCCTGATGTCAGAAGCCAATTGTTGCACCTGTGTTCCTTTCCTGTGCAAGTCCTGGGTCTCAACTAGAATGAAGAATGCATGAGCCACTCTGTGGCCATGGGAATCGGTTGTTATCATGTGAGCCCAGTTATACCTGTCATCATATACTGAAGAAAATACACAATACATCCATGAATAGCATACAAAATAGAATAACTACACTAACTGCACAATGCAGTCCACATACGGATTTGAATATACATCCCATGTTTAAATGATTCATTCAGAACAATTGTGGCCTCCCTGGTGCTCGATCTTTGTTCCTGGGAACAGACCAGATCCTTAGTGGCTCACAGTCTGGTGTGATCACGTGGACCCATTGGGAAGTTGGGCCTCCTAGGCCCAAAGTTCAAATACCAGCACTGCCAAAATTCACCCTGATGTGAGAAGCCAGTCATTGCACCAGTTTTCCTGTGCTGTGCAAGTCCTGGGTCTCAGCTAGGTTGGAGAATGCATAGGGAACTCTATACTCATGGGAATAGGTTGTCATGCAGGTCACCACAGTTATATCTGTCATCCTATAATAAAGAAAATACACAATACATCAATGAAGAAGATACAAAATAAAGAGAATGACTACACTGAATGCAAGATGCTGCCCATCCATGTATGGAAATATAGATTCTCTGTTTAAATGATGATTTTATGACTATATTGGCGCCCACCAGGGCTTCACCTCATGTCATGGGAATGGCCTACCTCCTTAGTGCCTCATAGGCTGGTGTGTTCACCATGACCCATTCACCAATTTTGCCTGCTAGGGCTTGAGTTCAAATTCCAGCACTGCCAAAAGATTCACCATCGATTTGAGAAGCTAATCGATCCACCTGTTTTCCTCTCCTGTGAAAGTCCTGGGTCTTAGCAAGCATGGAGAATTCTATATAGACAACTCTATAGCCATTCAAATAGGTTGTTATCCATGTCAGCATAGTTATATCTATCACCATACTCAATAAAATACACAATACATCCATGAATAAGACACAAAATAAAAAGAAAAACTACACTGAATGCAAGATGCATACCACACTTGTAGGTAAAGAGAGATCCTATGTTTACAAAAGGCGGGCTTGTTATTTTGTCCAGTGCTGGGGCTTCATATCAGGCCCTGCACCAGGCCTGACATTCTATTCTTCAAGGATGGTGAGATTTCCCTTCCCACAAAGTGCAAAAGAGCTACACAGACCTCAGTTCAAATCCCAGCATTGACAAAAGATTCATTCTGTTGTCAGAAGCCAGTCGTTAAACATGTTTTCCTCTCCTGTGTAAGTCCCAGTCTTCCACTAGGATGTAGAATGCATAGGCAACCATATACCTATAGGAACAGGTTGTCATCCATGTCAGCAGAGTTATATCTGTTACCTTACTCAGTAAAATACACAAAACTTACATAAGACAGAAAATAAGGAGAAAAAGTACTCTAAACGTAAGATGCTATCCACACATATATGTAAATATAGATCCTATGTTTAAATTATTAATTTATGACTATCGTGGCCCACCCTGGGGATCAATGTCAGTTCCTGGGAATGGCCTAACACCTTTCTTGCTCACAGGCTGGTGTGGTCACCTTAAACTATTCACCAATTGGTCCTGCTAGGCCCTGAGTTCATATCCCAGCACTATCAACAATTGGATCATGCAGTAAGAAGCCAAGTGTGAAATTTTTTTCCTTTTCTCTGAGAGTCTTGGGTGTCAGGCATGATGGAGAACACGTCTACAAATTTAGATTAGATTCCATATGATAGGATGTCATCAATGTAATAAAGGGAAGGGGTTTCATCATAATAAAATCAATGGTAAATAAATGAATAAAACAAAAAGTACAAGGAACAACTACACCTAACCTGTATGGACTGAACATCCATAGGTAAGTACAAATCCTGTATTTACAATGTATATAAATAGTATGTTTTCCAAGGCTGGGGCTTGAATTTTGGCTTAGAGTACAGGCCTGACTTTCTTATCTTCAAGTACGATGAGCTTCCCCTTCTTCCACAGTGCTGCAGATTTACCCAGACTCTGAGTTCAAATCCAAACCCTGGCAGAATAAACGGGGTGAATTGCAAGCCAGGTAGCTAATCTTTTTAAATTATTTTTTGCCCAGCAGGGGGCTTGAACTCAGGTTGTGGTAACTCTGCCTCAGCTTTGATCACCCTATGCTGGGGTGCAGCCACTGGACCCACAGTAGATACTGGGATCCTAGACCCCAGGCCTTGTGTGGCAAAAATGTACAGAAAAAATGCAGCAAGATGGCCTTTTTATGTCTTCTTCCCTTGCACGGTTACCCTCCTAGGTCTGAATGACACTGTTGCAAAGGGTACTTCATCTTGGATTGCTGAAGGTTGTCAGACTATTGAGGAAGTCATAGGTCCACATGGTAATGTAGGCCCTGATTTCGAATCCCAGTCCTGACACCAATCAATGGCAGGAGATACTAAGAGACTTGTTCCCACCCATGGGAATAACAAGGTAATATTATCAATGAGTTGATGGTGAATGACGCTCCTATAAAATTAGACAGCATCATTTCAGGAGACTGATATTATTTAATATTTATGAAGCATTAAAAGAATACTATTATTTACAGAATGCAATATTTTAAGAATATTGATTGATTTACTTAATAGTTTGTTAAGCATGAAAGCAATAACATTAACTATATGTAGCATTATAAATACCCAAGAATTGGTAGGAATGTAGTCTATATAACTGAATAATGTATAGACATATCTGGAACTCTATAAAGATATATATTTATTAGTGTACTACCATCGGCATGTCAATCTTTTTTTATTTTGTCAACCGCTGGAGCTCAATCTCAGGTACTCAGAACTGCCTGTCAGCTCAATTTGACACAGGATGGCAGGCTGACACTCAGTCATGAATTGGGCATTGTAGGCTGTGAGTTCAGATGCCAGCACTCCCAAAAAATGAATTGTGTAGTAAGAAGCTGATGGTGACATATGTTTTCCTTTTCTTGTAAAGTCCTGGGTGTCAGGAAGGATGTGCAATACATATGCAAACCTATATCCTATGTAATCAATGGAATCACTGTTTTATGTGTCATAATAGTCAACAAAATGAGTAGTCAATACATGAATAAAACAAAAATAAAATAAGTAACTACACTGAATGCAATATGGAATCAACATATACATATAAATATAAATCATATATTTAAATATACACAAATAGGATGTTTTCTAGTGGTGGGCATTGATTTCAGGCCCAAGGAACAGACTTGAATTTCTTGAATTCAAGAAGGCAAGCTTCCCCTTTCCACACAGTGCAACAGCAGGGTTACCTAAACCATGAGTTCAAATCCCAGTCCTGGCAGAAAAAAAAAAGGCATCTCCATGCTATGTGATGCCCAATTCGTAGGTATTTCATTTGCACTCTATTTAATGAAGGTGAATGTTTAAATGCTTCATAAAGAATTAATATTGACCAGTGTCCTATAATGTAATTGTGTATAATTTTATCCTCGAATCACTCAAGTACTGCCCATTTAACCATGACATACCTCACATTCCTTTGGTAATCATATGAATAGGAATGAGTTTCATAGGATCTCCTGCCATTTGTTGGTGGCAGGACTAGGATTCAAACTGTGGGCTCTAGCTCCTACCAATTAAACCTGAGGATAGGGAATTCACAGGCCTGTCCAAGAACATCAGCAAAACCAATGATTAGCCAGGCATCAGTGGCTTTCATCTGTCCTCCTTAAAACTTACAAAGCTGTGAAAGGAGGATCGTTGTCAAAGTCACCCTAGGCAGGAAAGTCCTTGAAACTCCTGTCCAACTTGTGCCAACAAAGCCAGAAGGAAAGCCATGTGGCTCCAGTGGTAGAGAGTTAGCCTTGATCTAAAGCAACTCACAGATTGTGCCCAGATCCTGGGTTCAAGGTTTGGGAACAAACAGACATACACAGTAATCTGTGCAGCCATCCGGCTAAAGCAGGTAACCCTCTTGTCCCCAACTGGATTGGACAGAGTTCTCTGGGAAAGGGGCTGCCATCATTTTGACTCCGCCCATTCTGCCTGCATCACAGAATTCCAGCCACACCCCCATTGTTTCATGGTTCTTTCTGACCAATGGGATACAAGAATGGTGGCCACGCCCACATTCCATGCTGCCCAGTAGCACCATGATTCCCTCTGTTTGTTGACACCACTACCAGCAGTTAAGGAAGGTAGAGGTGGCTGAGTGGTGAGCAAGAGACTCGAGGCCTACAAGGAGAGGCCTTCCTCAGGCCCACCCTGTGCCTGCCTGAGTCCCGGCCCCCTCCCCACCTTCCCCATGGAGCAGCATTTCAAACCTGGTGCTGCGGGCTCAGACCCATGGTTTCCTCAGGCAATGGTGCAATGGTGTGCCACAAGCCAGTTTGCGGCCCAGGTCCTGGCTTCTCTGTCCTCTGCTCAGGGCCTGAGTGTCTGTAATGCCTCTGCCATTGCTGCTTGCCCCACCTGGAGCAGCTGCCAAAAGCTGCTGCCAGCAACACATGTGAGTGGCTGCCACACAGCCCTGCACCCTGGGACCCCATATCTCCTCCCTCTGACCCAGACCCGCGCCTCTCCTGTGCCCCAAATTCTGGCCCACGCCCTGCCATAAATGTGCCCGAGGGGAGGGGGTGGGTGTTGACCTGAAGATCCTACCCCCATCCCCAGCAGCTAGTGTCCCAGGAATCGGGGAGATGCAGGGTTGGGTGAGGAGTGGGCGCCACAGATCCCTGGCCTGTAGCAATGGGAGCCACACAGCCACACATCTGCGCCCTTCCTCTCCATTATGAGAACACAGTGGCTTTAATCAGAGGTGTAGAGCAGCATGTATACACCTGCCTTCTGGGGTCTTTTCCTTTTTTTCTGGTGATAGGAGGTGTTGGATGCAGATGATAGACACCTTGCTGTGTGAGCCATTGTCTTCTGTGCTCAGTCAACCTTTCACCTGAAAACAGAGAGACAAAGACATAGAGAGAGAGACAGAGAGAGGGAGATCATCTTTTTCCTTGTACAGCCTGACTGTGCTCAGGTTTGTGATCAGTTGGCAAATTGCAGGTGCTGCATGGATGAAACTTCTGTCACCGGTCTGGATGTGTGTGTGTGTGTGTGTGTGTGTGTGTGTGTGTGTGTGTGTGTAGAAGTGGGTTGTAACAAGGAGGCCGAATGCTTTGCTAACTTCTACCTGCTAACTTTGGGGCATGTATGGGATTCACAGCTGAGGTTGAGGGCCTGGAAAGGTGAGAGGCTTGAAGGGGACACAGCACTGTTAAATTACAAGAACAAGGGATCTGTGTGCAATGGAGCTGTGTACTATTTTGGCCTGGTTGGTGGCAGTGTGAGCTTTGTAGGACCTGGGAGTGCGGCCTCCAGGGGATGGCTTCCCAGGGGGACATAGAGCATGACCAACACTTAGTAAGGATATGAGTTCTGCTAGTATGGAGCGCAACAGCATAGGTCAGACTCTGGGTCTTCTCATCATGACGTCTGATGGGTGAGGTCAACCCTATTTTAAATCTTGAGCTGTGATCTTCAGATCTCAGCCTCCTGAGTACTTAGGATTATAAGCATGAGCCTCTTGCACTGGGACTCTGGTTCTTTTTGGTATATTAGGGTTTGACCTCAAGGCCTTAGGCTTGCCAGTTAGGTCTTCTACCATGAGAGTCAAGCTTTTCTGTCTTGGGCATTTCTGAGATGGAGAATTAATATATGCTCAGTCTGGGCTGGATCATGGTCCTCCTATCTGTGACAGGCATTAGCCACCAGGCCCATTCTTCTGTAGTTGGAATGGTAGATATGTAGCACCACGCTCAGTCATTGGTTTAGTCAGATTGGCCCAAACTCAGTCCACGGCAGCAGATTCTTGACCACAGGTGAAACTCTGGGTTGGGCCTCAACCATTGGACTTCAATCTCCTCATGGGACAGTTGTGAGGAAACAAGAGATTAATACTGAGGGATCTCTGGATCAGGGACAGGCACAGAGGAAGAGGCCATCTGATACTATTCTTGGCAATTCCGTGAGCATATGATAGGAAGATACCCGGAAAGATCTCAGATGGTGTGTATTATTAATGGTGCAACAGGTATGGGCTTATGAAACAAAATATGGATCTCTTTATTTATTATCCTATCCCCATGAGTAATGGGATCCTTCACTTTGTTCAGTTTTAAAGCTGGGGAAACTGAGGCACAGATAAACCGGGTGACCTACTAATGACTCCCAGCTGACAGGAAGCTCGGCCTGACTTCTCTGCCATGCTCCCTAGGACAATGGGTGCTATTCAGTCCACATTTTGTGTTGGGAAGTCCACTTCTTTTCAGTCATGGGGCTTGAAATTTGGGCCTGGGGCAGCTCCCTGAGCTCCTCAGCTCAAAGCTAGCACTCTACCACTTGAGTCACAGCACCACTTCCAGTTTTCTGGTGGTTCTTTGGAGATAAGAGTCTCAGAGGTGTTGCTGCCCGGGATGGCTATAAACACGATCTTCATATCTCAGCCTCTATTGTACTTAGGATTATAGGACTGAGCCACCGGCACCTGGCTTAAGTGTAATTCTGACCTTCTTTCTTTCTCTTTCTCAGCATCCCCATGTGGTTAGAACCAAGGTAGCCCTCTCATTCTGGAGGTAGGCTGTGGGTCAGGAGCTGTCTCACTCAGTCTGTTGTACCAGCACCATGAGGTAAGTCCCTCTGTGCCCTGGCTACACTGTGACAGTTATGCATTGTCCGTCTAGCCTTACTGGACTCCGTACTGTGTTCAATGCACTTTTCTAGCCAAAATTACTGGCTAAAATTATGATACATAATTACAGAATGAAAATGTAATGCCATTTTAAGAAAGTCATTTAGGGTTTTGGGAATGTGGTTTCATGGTATGGTGATTGCCTAGCATGCATGAAACCTTGGGTTCAATTCCTCAGTACCACATAAATTGAAAAGGAAACACTGGAAGTGGTCCTGTGCCTCAAGTGGTGGAGTGTTAGCCTTGAGAGAAAAAAAAGCTGAGGAATAATTCCCAAGCACTGAGTTCAGTCCCAGGACTGCCAAAACAACAACAGCAACAACAACAACAATTTAGTTAGTAAATGCAAAATAAAGAACCCATATTTGGAATATATAATTGCTCCTTCCATACTAATACCTGACAATAGTCCCTAATTCATGTACTTTACCTATGTTAGGATACTGTGTTGAAAGAATGTTTTGTTCATTAGGTCACGGCAATTAATGCCGGGAATGTGCTTAGATGTCAGGTGAAGATTAATACTGGAAAATTAAAAGATTCCAGGCTTTTGAGTGGGGTCACTGCTAGTCACCATGAGAAGGATAGTCTAAGTGAGATTTGGGAATTATTTTGGCTAGTCATCACACCAAAAAGGCAAAGGTTAATTAACAGTTGTGACAGAAGAGAAGGCATAACTCCAGATGGAAAGAAAAACATGATAGTAACTAAGGTACAGGAGAAACCGTTCTAGGGAA
This sequence comes from Dipodomys spectabilis, assembly GCF_019054845.1. Taxonomy (NCBI): domain Eukaryota; kingdom Metazoa; phylum Chordata; class Mammalia; order Rodentia; family Heteromyidae; genus Dipodomys; species Dipodomys spectabilis. Next base: position 798,089 of record NW_024871222.1, read on the forward strand.
CCATGTTTGGTTATTGAAGAACTAGTTATCAACTAGGCTTATTCCTCATTGCCTTTAGCATTCAAAATCTCCTAGGCTAGTTCTTAATCTCTGTGTGATAAATGTATCTTCTTCCATGCTGTTCTTTCATACCTGATCTCCTTTGCTTCCTAAAGATCTCTTTCTATACTTCTCTATGAACATTTCCTGATACTAAATACACCTACAAAGATGAAAGTGGATGCTAATGTAAGAGTCCCATAACTCATGAGTCATTAATGTAACAAAATGGAAAAGGAGGACATATTTATTGCTACTTCAATTTTTCTGAAAAGCTGCAATGTCACATCATTTGGTTCAGATTTCCATTCTTTGCCTACATAGTGACATTAAGTGCACATAAATGCAAATATGAGCTGGGTGCTCGTGGCTCAAGCCTGTAATCCTAGCTACTCAGGAGGTTGAGACCAGAGGATTCTGGTTCAAAGCCAGCCTGGTCAGGAAACACTGGTCCATGAAACACTTATCTTCAATTAACCCCAGAAACCCAGAAGTGGTGCTGAAGCTAAAGTGGTAGAGTGCTCAAGTTGTGGTGAAGAGCTGTGAGACAGTGCCCAAGATCAATGTTCAATCCCCACAACCAACAAAAAAGTGCAAATATGGCTTTAAGTTTCCCCCAAAGGAATGATGAAGTCAATTGTAATCTTCCCAAATGATTTAGTAGTGCACCTACTTTCGCTGAGTTATTTGTTATGGCTTCTTTGCTAAATATATTCTCTCCTTTAAAAATTGTCAAATATTAGCTTTAAAATAAACTTCATCTAATATTTCTTGGTTCAAAAGAGAAGTCTATACAGTTGATGTCACTTAGCTTTCTTATTGTCTTATTTTAAAGCCAACCCAGGCAAGAGAGTCTGTCAACCACTTATCTGTAATTAAACACCAAAAAAGCCAGAAGTGGAGTTTTGGCTCAAGCAGTGGAGTACTAGTTTTGGGCCAGGTGGGAAAGAAAGACAACTGTTCAGGGACAGGGGCCAGTCTCTGAGTTCAAGCGCCAGAACCAGCACAAACTAAACAAACAAGCAAACAAAACAAACCCTGGGTATTTCTTTGGGACTCTCCTTATAATAGTGGTGGTCCGAGAAGAGGCTGCTTTTGCTGATCATACTCACTGGATCCTGCTTTTTTGGAATCCTTATTGCTATCGAAAACTCATGACCAGACTAAAGGAATTGATAACTGATTCCTGCAACAAGAGAATCATCTCAGGAGTGAAACATCCATCCATAAGACACTTAAAAACCTCCATATCTTTGCTTCTTTGCAGTAGAACACTTTTAAAACAAAGTTACTTCCTTTTGTTCTATACTGGCCTTCAAATGGCATATTGTTTCCTTTTGTAATACTCTCAACCAGATGTTTACAGACAAGTTTTATATGAGTAAAGGACACACTCAAAAAAGTCACGGACAGAGTTTCCTTCAAGCCTTGGATTCTTTTCTTGTACAGTAAAAAGGAAAGCAATAGTTAACTTGAACTTTATCATTTCTCCATGTTCAATTCCTCTCCTGGGATCAGTTTCCATGTCCAATAACAGTTACTTCCACTTATTTCCAGTAACAATCTATGGTGCTGCTACAGAAAATAATGACTGTTTTCTGGCTTCATTGAAATAGCACAAGGACACTTTGGGACATGGGGTAACACGTGTTTCAGAGACAACTTAGTAAATAGAAATGCAATTTAAATTGCTTATTAATACATTATCCATGAGAACATTTTGTTCAAACTTCTTATGTGCTCTGTAAATTAATGTGAATTTTAAATGGGAAGAAGGTCCTCAGATCATTTTTTTGTGAGTCTATGTGCTGTGCATTAATTTCCCAAGTGTACATGAGTTAACCGTAAGAGAAACAATAGCAATTATAGGAGAAAAAGAAGTTCTGTGTTTATGTATAAGTGTTCAATACAATATAGAATACTCTACAAATAAGAAAACTTTGAAACAATAATGCCAAGTCCAGTATGTAGATTTATGTGAGTGATATGGAGAAAGCATTACTCCTAAGTGGAACATGAAGCATGAGGCCACTCCTTTTCTAAATCACGCTTGATAATCACGTAAATGTGCAAAAAGGAGAATGGAAGAATGATTCTGTTTCCAATGTAAGTCAGATATGGAAGAATAGACTTAACTGGAAAAAAAGAGTCCATCTGAGAGAACAGGAATTATACTAGCAATGAACCTGGTGGCTAAGATCACATATCTTTTCCTTTCCTTTTCTTAAATTCTTTTTTTTTTGTTGTTGTTGTTCGTGGAAATTGAAATATGGGACAGGGGGCTGTCCCTCTTAAATGCAGCTGAAGGCTAGTGCTTTTCCACTTGAGCCACAGTGCCACTTCCAGTTTTCTGGTAATTATTGGAGCAAAAAGTCTCCAGGAATTTCCTACCTGTGCTGGCTTTAAACCCCAATCCTCAGATCTCACAACAACTTGGTTTATGATCACATTTCTAACAGTGTACACTCAGGATATGTAATGTAAATGTTCATCTATCTTTATATGAATTCTTGAGTTAAAAATCTGGGCTACAGGTTAGACTTTACACTCACAAAAGTGTTTGAAGTTTAAAAGTTGATACTCCTGGAAAAATAAAACCTAAGAATGTAAAGGAGTCTGGGAAGTTCAATTTGCATCTGGCTTGGACAGTATAGGCTTTAAGACACTACCTATAATTAACCAGCCAAAAGCTGGAATACCAGTCAGGAGCAAGATTGCTGAATAACAGCTTTAGGTTTTTGCATACATACATACAAACATACACATACACACAGAGGCACTTATAGGTGCACACAAAAATACACAAATGAAACAGCTCTCAGAATATGTAGAAAAGTTAGAAAAAATAGAAAATAGGTCCTGAGTAAGACTAGAATCAAGTGATAATTTTTAATATTAGAAATCCCTCAAGTGAACTTTGCCCCAGAAGTTGAGAATATTACATAGGTAGGGACCAAAGATAGTAAGAGAGTCAAGCAATCATTATTAATGGGATAGGATCCATGGAGGAATGAGTCAGGGAACCCTGCTGGTGCATCTGAAAATGTTTATATCCAGTGTCAAATGTTAAAACATCTTTGAAAATAGTACATAAACAGTCTGAGCAGTCAGTCTAGTGGATAAGATCATAGGAGAAGTTCAGAATTGCTAGTCTGTTTCTAGATTAAATAAAGAAAATATGGCAGGTCAATGTGATACAAGCCTGGAATTCTAGCACTCAGACAGGAGATTAGAGAGTGGAATTACACAACGGTACCTTCCCTGGACCAGGTAGAATAATTTTGTCTCAGTAAAACAAACCAAACAACATTAAAGGAATACACAGTTGTAAGTTTGGCTCAATTTTGTCATTATGTTTCCTATTGAATGCAACTCATATATATTCTCACTTGTGTTTTAAATGCTCTCATCATTACAGAACATCCATAGATGCAAGATAGCTCATGATTCCCATCCAAAAATTTGCAAAAGTAAGTAAGTCTCATTCTGTTGGATTCCAAATAAATGTTGAAGGATTAAAAAAGCTTAAGTCTGGAGAAATAGCAAGTTCGTCTAATGTAGGACTTTGTAGACCTTGTTAAATTAGAATTTAAATTTAAAATATATTTTTTGGTTTTGTTTGTAATTTCATATTCTATAGGATACTACAAAATTCTTTTTAAGTAGAGGGATTAAGTGAAAAATCACAAATGCTTCTGGCATTCTATTTGCCTAGTTATTCTTTCAAAAGAGTTATAATTAGAACATAGTTAATAGATAATTCGCACAGTTCATGTATACCATGTTAATGTGAATAATCTAGACAGAGTTGCCAACAAATGGATGACATTAATTTATACATTTAGAAAAACCAATTTTTTAAGGGTTTGGTTTAATATGGTATGAAGATAGTAATTGTGTGACATCTTCTTTCTTCTTCATATATGTAACACAGGAAGCCATTTCCTTATTTACGTGCCTCTGTATACATGGAGAAAAATGCTGGGATTGGGGTTTGTTTTCAATTTTGTTTTTGTTTTATTGGTTCGTCCTAGAGCTTGAACTCTTGGCCTGGACAGTGTCTCTGAGCCTGTTTATGCTCAAGGCTCATGTCCTACCACTTCAATCTCAGGGCCACTTGAGTCTGGCTTTCGTGGAGATTTTTGGAGGTAAAATTCTAAGAAACCTTCCTTCCTAGGTGGGCTTTGGATCATAATTTTCTTATCTTAGCATACTGAATATCTATGATAATTAAAAAAGTATAAATATAAATAATATTTGCAAGTGTTCTGATCTCAAGAATACAAGTGGAGGAAAAATGATGCAGCTCAGTTTATTGTGTTCTTTTCAGAACAAGGAGGGTGTCACATTAGCAGAGGTGTAGTATTTTTTCAAAATAGAGATAAGGTATTCATGATGTGAATTAAGGAATTTTAAGGTGTCCCTTACAAGTTGGAAACTGTTGGGCTAGGATGACTTTATGGCATAAATCTTGGGATTGATGGTCATATTTATAATAGCTTACTCATAAACAATTGCTTACTTTTGAAGAATTAATTATTACACATGCTTCACAGTTTTATCCTCTACCAGAATGTGGCTATTTTTCTGTTTAGGTCTCAATCTGTAATACCCCATTGGAAACTGCATCTATTGCAAAATTACATAACATGCAAACAGGTACTGTTTTGAATCTCTTAGGAATGTTGAGAATTTAAAAATGAGTAGCTATTAATCATAGGAATTTTGAAGAACACATATATTCTGTCCTCTTAACAACTTACTTACTTTTAAAAGTTATGGATTTCCATAGCATTAAACTGTTTTCTGTTTTAGAATGAGAAAGTACTGAATTTATTCTTTTTTGAAAAATTTGGCAAGTATATTGTGAAAATATTGTCTACTTGGATAACATTCAAGTTGATGACCCTCTGATAAAGAAGGGGTAATTAATTCAAATTAGATGCCAAATATTATTGATTTTTAAAATGTTACTACATAAAGAATATTATTTACTGGGCCAATACAGTGAAATTATATTTTATGCAGCTTATTTTTTCAGTTTTATTATAAAAATGATATACAGTGGGGTTACAGTAATTGTAAGGTATAAAATCATAACTTTTCAAACTTGATAACCCTCCCTCATTTTTCTCACAATTTTCCTTCACCCCTTTACCCCTCACAAGTTGTAATGTACATTTCCAACATAATGTCTTGTGAGTATTGTTATTGCATTGGTTTGCCTTTGGTCCTTTGTCTCACCATTATGTTTTTCCTTTACCCTTCGCTAATCAAGGTAAATGTATACACAATACAAAATGAAATACAGCAGGGATAAACCATAGGGGAAAAACCCAAAGAAAACAGAAATCACATAGTTCATCAAAAACAACAACCACAAATGAAAAAATAATCTGGTTCCATATCTTGGAATTCATTTTGCTTAGCATCAGCTAATATGGTTATATATACGCATAACAAAGCCACTGGAAAATAATAGCTGCATTGATAACGTTCTGAAAAAAGCATGTTAACTTTTTGATGGTAAAGGTGGAATTAGGATTGGTGAATTCTCGGTTCTGATAAAGGATTTCAAAGAGTTTTAAAGTTATGACAGGTAAAATTTAATTGTTCAAAATTTTTAACAACTTAGCCTATTAAAAAATTTTTAAATTGCCTGGAAGAATAGGCTTTCATGCAAAGAAATCCAAGGAGACTTAGTAGAGAGGGAGCAATGTGGATGAAGATGGCTCTTTTTCACACTAAACAATCAGACCTCAGAAACTTTGCTGTAAATCCTGTAGGTTCCCTTGAGAATTGTCCTTACCCAGGAACTATATTCTCAGTGTTTGAAACAAGGTTGTATTGGAATTTAAATTAAAAGTTCTTAAAAAAATAAGGCATCAAAATTTGTGAAATTACCTTTAATTATCAAACATTAATTCTCTGAAAAAGATAATTTGAGTCAAAATATTTAGGGAGAAAGTGACCTCCACAATGAAAGAAGGTGTTGGGATTAAACCTTTCTGTTTGTAACACTTTCCACAATGTCTTTGGACGTGAAGCAGTGAAACACAGAAAAAAATCTGATTGGACACTTCAAACCAATGATTTCACATTTCCAAGTGGCTCACAAAAATAATATTCTTATTAATATGAAATAGTGAAGACTTCTTTTATTACATATGCCTAAAAGTTCAGAAAAGAATTGAGCAAATGGAAAAGTTAATAAAAAAGTTTTCTTAGAAGCCTTAGCTAAGCGTATTGTCTTCTGCAGTGAAGGGAGGCCAAAACTTTTTGATGTAAATTGTGTTAGTATTTTTACTCCCTAAAGTGATTTTACAGAGCACATTTGTCTCACTATAATGCAGAACTGATTGAATGAAGACATGAAAATAAATTCCACATCCAAAGGAGGCAACTTAAAGAGTTTTAAAAGAGAAATAATGAAGATGTAGCAGTGGTGGAGCCTGTATGGCTCTTCAGCTTCACTAGACTTGAAGCCAAGAAGCTGTGATTAATTGGAACTCGGCAAGAGCTAAGAGAAGGACATAGAAGTAGGACATAGAAGCATTGTCCTTTTGTAACACACACTTTCTTCCAAGGTATGGGTGATTTAACTCTACTCTCCTTCATACATCTTGGTGAACTAATGCAAGACCAAGAGAAAAATAATCTATTGAAATAATTTTGCATAGAATAACTTCACTGTTTCTGATATAGTATCTAAGGAGAATCTTAAGAGAGAAGATAAAAGTGCAGTATTTTTTGTTTCTTCTAAGCATCTTGTTAGCAAAATATATCCTTGAGGTTAGACAATTCTGATTGAACCAACAAGTGATGTAGTACTTTTTATTGTGGGCACTTTAGCCAGAAGAAGTCTTTCAAGGTAAAAGAAAAAATAATGCAGCCAAATATTTGTGATTAGAGCCTCTTGGACTGTTTTCTGGAGACAAAGTTTAGCATTAGATTTCTCCTCATTAACATAGATGTTGTTTCATGGCAACCAAATGCAAGAGGGAAGTTTAATGGACTCACTTGGCCAATTAAACAGCATGAAAGAAGAAAATGACAAATAATATTTAATGAAATTATTTTGACCAATTACATTGCCAGAAGAAAAAGGAAAAATATAATTCAAAATCAATTGACTTAAAGGTTTGAAGAAAGAGTAGTGAAGAGAGATTAGAGAAAATATAGAGGATTGTTTTCTCTCCAGTGGAGTAATGGGTTCTTGATCTTGTTTCTTCCATTCTACCTCACAAGCTACCAAGTGTTTCTCAGGACTGGATTATACAGTTCAGACAGAAAACTCATAGAAGAAAGATACTGTTTAGAGCAGATGTAGGTGATTTATAACCTTAGACAATCTATTTTATTCTGTTCAAAATTCTCCCCTACCCCAAACTTCCTCTTTGAACAGATTTGTTTGCTTTTCCCAAGAATGCCCTTCATTAACTGATTCAAATTTTGAGAGGTCATATTCATACTCTCTAGAGATTGCTGTTTGGTTGTGATTTTTGTGTGTTTTTGTTTCTTGTGTTTTTTAACTGAATTTTAAAAGGTTGTGCAATTGTGTTACAATTAAATATATCCATCTAATTGTCCAATGCTCCTAGATCAGAGTCACTCCTTCCATCATTCTCAACCAACCCTTTCTCCAAGATTTATTTCCAATTTACCACTCCCTTCATGATATGTGTACATTGAGTATTCTAGCTGTACTTACCCCTTGTTCATTTTTCATTCATTCTATGTCTTTATTATAATTCCTCTCTGGTTTCAACTTCCTGATAGTCATTCTGTTAAACTATCTATTAATACTTTGAAAGGTTTATATACATTCCATGGAGTCTCAATCCTGCATATTCTTGAACTGATGTCAGCTTATATTTCCATAATTCATTCATCTGCAGCAACAATTTGCAAGACTGGAGACGTGAAGCACCTAAACATGATTTTATTCTCACCCATTTGGAAGATTAATCTTTAGTCAAAAAGAAAGTTAAAAAATAGCTTAGAATGTATTCCTAACAATGAATTTTTATAAATGGCTTTGTACAATGGTGTGATTCTTTTATTTTACATGGAATAATATTTTCTATTACCTATAAGTTTTGGAAAAAGAAGAAAATTGACTTTATTCCTAGAGAGGAATATGATAGAAATAGAAGACAGATATTATGTTTGTCATATCTCTGATGAGTACCCATATTCAAGACTTAAAGTCATATTTCTTACTATGTTAGACAGAGGGAAAACATAAAATAACATATGATAAGGCAACTATTTGTGATTTTTTTTTAAATGTACCTTAATAAATGATGAAATTTATTAGGTAACGTTTGGGTTTGAAATTTAGGAGGCTGATCTATTTAACACAATTCTGGAAGTCTCTTACTGAAAAACACAAATTGTGGGTGGTATTATTTCTACACTTTAATGAATGGTTGAACATGTTTGGCATTAGTGCTGTGTAAATAATTCAACTCTATTGTAACTTGCTCCCTATACTTGAAAAACTTGTAATGTCACTAAGTATCATCAACTTGTCAAATGTTATTTTGGCAAATGTGATTTCAAAATGTTTATTTGAAAAGGAATACACTTTCAGGAGATTAAATATAGATTATCATTGGTCTGAGAGTGACATTTTTATACCACAGAAACATGTTGTACTGAATTCCCAGTGTTTGAAGCACTCTTTAGTGCTTCAAATGTTTTTCTGAATTACATTTGAGCTCTAAGTCAAGATTTCAGGGTTTAGTAGACCAATTATTGATCTATCCTCCCAGAAACTATTTTTTGGCCCACTTATGTTGGAATAAAATCTTTCGTTAATAATAGGTGAGGGGTATTAAAATAATCTTATGACACTTTGTGAACTTGTTCACTCATATGGGCTGGTCATCTGTAAGTTGAATGTTTAAATTACAGTACTTTCTCTCAAATTTTGCGATCTCATCCTTCATTTTAAGTAGCCTTGTATTTCACAATTGCTTACTTCTAATTCCTGCATCTCAAGGAATTGGTGCCCTGAAATATAGGAAATGCGAAATTGAGATGGGTCTTCAATTACTTTGTGTTGATATGTTGCATGGGCTTTGGTGAGAAGTTTTGCCCCTGTTATCTGATGATGCAGGTAACTCGGACCTGGGTCCCTAGTATGCATGGGTATTGCAGAAGAATAATAGTTTTTAGACATCTTAGCAAAATTTGGGCATAATCAGTAGGAATGCTTTAGAAATATGGAGAAAAACAGTTTGGGACAAGCGAATTAAAACAATAAACAGCAGCAGAGTAAAATCCATTATTGATTAGAGGAAAACATTGTTTTTTTTTACCATGTGGATTCAGAAGACCAAGAACAGTTAGAATGTATCATAAGTTTATACTAAAAACATTGCATTGATACTTTTATAGTCTAATATATATTTTAAACCTAATTATTTATATTCCAATTCTATTTATTGGAATAAATAAATATCAATTTATTTGTCAAACTATCAACTAATTCTAGTCAGTTTCAATGTGTGAAATATAAAATCAGCACATATCAATATAAAATATATAACTATATATAATATAATTAAAAAGCACACGTTTTGTATTGTTCTGTTGTAGTTACTGTATTAAAGGCAACTCTATTTTAAAGTATTATTCCATTATCTCTACTTCAGTGTCTGATAGAGTTAGACCTAAAGATTTACCATTTGTAGATTTACAGCATGGAGGCAATAGGAAACACTGTGATTAAAACATTATCAATTTAATGCCTAATAATGAGGAGAAACATATGCACTTCTCCTGCAACTATGAAAATATTGGGTGATAAAAAGGCAGTAGTGTAAGTTGCTGCATGGTTGGATGGTAGACAGGCCAGGACATTAAGTAATCATGCATACCAACAATTTTTTCACCTTCTTGGCGTTAGCTACTTTTGAAATGGAAGGTATAATAAACAATTATATTTTGATAAAATACCTTCTAGTCTGAACAGTTCTGTTTGAACTGTTCATCTCTCTATGATCTCTTGTAACCAAGATTAGTTTTCTTCTAGTAAGACAATCTATGCTGTCAGGGTAAGATATTCTGGTTGGGCTGTTCCCACATGGAAGAAGTGTAAAGGCTCAGGTAGACATTTGTTCCTGTAACACCTCATTTGGGAAAATGTCAGCTTAAGAAGTTTAGAAGTAGCTCTTAAACAACACTTACTTTGAATCCATTAGGTCCGCAAAGCTAATTCAGTTGAATAAATAAGTACTTGAAAAAGCCATCACCTTTGGACCTATCTATAAATAATTGAGAGTATGATCAAATTCCAAATAAAAAGACTTAAGATAGTCATTGACAAAAAAATTTTGCAAATGTGAGCAATCAACTGATAAATATAAATTTTCCACTATTCACAGAATTTTAGGGAAATAAGATCGATAGCATTGTTAGGAACAATAAAGTTTCCTTGTTACAAGTAGGCACCCATAGATATAAACCTGTATAAAGATTGCATGATTAACTACTTAAATTTAGAGGATACTACACACCTTAGCAGCACGTATACTCAAATTAAAATACAGAGATTAACATGGCACTTGCACAAGGATAATATGAAAATTTGAGAAGTATTCCATATTTTTCATTCTTCAGATGCAAGAAATGAAAAACAGTTATTAAAAAGTTGATTACAAAATTGCAAGTGTAAAAATACACGTAATTCATATAATTTAGTTTGACATCAGTGTATTAAATCTTCACCTCAGAAAGGCGTTTACATAGCATAAACTTTACAAATATTCTCAAATTAGACAACATTGTCATTTTATCCCAAATAAAAATAATATTAAGTCCTAGAAAAAAAGGAAGCAAACTGTTTCTATATGGAATGCAATCGGAAAGGACACATTAATGAACCTATATATTATAAAATAATGTAGAATTCAAAGTATATCTAGGAGAAAATAAAATAAATTATGAACATTTTGCAAACATATAATATAGAATATTTTAAAATATACTTTTTCAGACAAGCACAAGAAATATTTTAGTTTCTGTACTACTCATTTCAACAGATAAATTAAAATTATTTCTGATTAAAAAAATCACAAACTCTGAAGAAATTATTATACATATATACAAAAACTATTGAATACATTTTGACATCCAAGGCAGGCAATTCACTTGGAAGAATTCCACGGAATCCATGAATTTTTACAGTAAAATATTGGTGCTGCCAGGCATTGGTGGCTCATGCCTATAATCCTTGCTACACAGGAGGCTGAGATCTGAGAATCATGGTTCAAAGCCAGCCTGGGAAGGAAAGTCTGTGGTACACTTATCTCAAATAAACCACTAGAAAACTGGAAGTGGAGCTGTGTCTCAAGTGGTAGAGCGCTAACCTTGAGCTGAAGAGCACAGGGATAGCTCCCAGGCCCAGATTTCAAGCCCCATGACTGACCAAAAAATATATATATTGCTGTTATTTGGATTGTGAAAATATTTTGTAGGGACACAAAAGATGGACTTGCATTTTTGAAATTTAAGAAACTTAACCCGACCATTAGGACTTCAGTGAACAATTCGTATAGCCTATCACAACTTCACAGAGGTAGTGATACATACTTATCCTTTTGGCAATATCAAATACAGTATCTTCTATGTTGTTCTTCCAGCCTGGTTTTATATAATGGTTCAACAGAAGGTGATCCAGCATATCTTTGCTATCTCAGTTCTCAGCAACAAGATGTAAAGGTGTCAAAAATTCTTTAGTTTGGGGAAGTGGCGCTGTGGCTCAAGCAGTAGAGTGCTCGCCTTGAGCTGAAGAGCACAGCGACAGCACCCAAGCCCAGAGCTCCAGCCCCACAACCGACCAAAAAAAAACACAACAACAACAAAAAACAAACAAACAAAAATATTTTGCTGGGAATATGGCTCAGTGGTAGAGCACTAAGCTTGCATGCATGAGGCCCTAGGTTCGATTCCTCAGCACCACATAAGCAGGAAAAAAAAGCCAGAAGTGGTGCTGTGGCTCAAGTGGTAGAGCGCTAGCCTTGAGCTGAAGAGGTGAGGGACAGCGTCCAGGCCCAGAGTTCAGGTCCCACTACCAAACCAAAAATTTTTTTTTAAAAAAATGAGTCCTTTAGTCTGGGCATTGGTATCTGTATCATGATGAAGTAAGAAAGAAGCCACTCTGGTATTATTCCATGTATATGCACTGTGCAGGGGTGATCAGTCATCTACAGTTATTGCATGTGCCGCTTGAGACATCAACTCACTGATAGTCTAAGTGTCCACTGTAGGCTTCTCGAAGAGGGGTATACTCATCATCATCCCTACTATTCACATGAGTGGCCTTTTGGGAAAGAAGTCTCCGCAATGTAATAAGCTGAATATTTTCGGCAGCCCAATGAAGAAAATTGCTTGGATCCTTCTCCAATTGTATTTCTTGCAATTGCACCTCATTCCTTACTTTTTCATCTTGTTCCCCATATTCCTAAGAATTGCCTAACCAGAGACTTTGAGTGCCAGTGGGAATGAGGTGTCCATGTATTTCCCTAATATTTCACATTGGTTGAACTGGTCAGAAATATCCGGTGAATTTTCTGCAACTGTTTATTCATCATGATTTATTTTCTTTTTTTCCAATTTTACTATTCGAAATTATTCTAACTGGAGAGTAGAGAATTGATGGAGAGCAGAGGAAAGATGTTCCTCCATATTCAAATGTACACACTGAAAATGAGGACCTGTGATGTCTTCATGTGCAGCTTATTCTAGGAATGAGAAAATAGGAAATAATGCCTTTTATATAAATGATATGGGAAATGGCAGTGGAAAAAGTGAAATGATGCAACCAAAAATATAAAAGCAAAATAAATTAGGATAATTATGGAGCAATCATATTACCTATGAGAACCAAGAAAGGGAGAGAGAAAGAGAGAGACAGATGTTTAATGACCTATCTAGCCACAAAATCCATGCCTCTGATCAATTTATAGAGCAAACAAAAATTTATTTTTAAAAGAGATGGAAATAGAATTTATGTATTTACTTGAAATTAGTAAATACATTTTTAGTAGCCTATGTAAAGAGATATAACTTTGACAAAATTACACACAATAAACTAAATCCTTGATAATTCTAGTAACAGATCTGACTGAAATCAGTTGAATCATACTTTTCCTGTACAATGAAGGAATAAGAAGGTAGTAAAGCAGCTAGAGAAAGCAGGGAGATTGTATCTGTGACAAAGCTTTGTGGAAATTGGTATTGAGGATTTCTTATTGGTGATCCACTTGCACTGGAAGCATGATTGTGAAGTATTGCTTGCTGATTCTGAACTATTGATTTGATCATAATATTCTCCAAGAAGAAAATGAGAATTGATAGTTAAGGACTACTAATACGTTTTGACTTTCTCACTAAGCACTTTCAATCATCAAAATCACATGAAGACAATAGTCAGGCCTACATTTTAGATGAAAGCAAGTGTCTTTAAAAAAACAAAGAATGTATGTAGTCATGCAAAGGACTTCTGTTTTACCAATGCCTCATACATTTTTCTAATGTTGGGTACCAATAAATAATGGATCTATTAGAAAACTCTTAAAGCTCGTATGTTCAATAGTGAGTTCTCTTACACTATATCATGGTATTGTTTGTGTATGGTTTTAATAATAAATTTACATTACTAACTTGAATTTCTGACAGGACAGTATCATCACTGTACATCTTGCATCTATACTCTCATTTTAAAATTACTATATAAATATGGGCATTAGATAACTATAGAGGAAAAAGTAGAAGCCACACCGATGGCTTATGTCTTTAGTACTAGTTAATGAGAAAGATGAAATCTGAGGATTGTGGTTTGAAAGCAGACCAAGAAAAAAAAAGTCCCATTAGATTCTGATTTGAAAGTAACAATCAAAAGCTAGAAATGGAGCTGTGGTACAAGCAGTAAAATACTAGCCTTGAGAAAACTGAAACAAAAAATAAATTCTGGGACAAAGCTAGGCCCTGAGTTCAAGCACTAGGATTAGCACCAAACAAAAGAATTAATTAATAGGGTAATTAATTAATTAAAAATAAATTAAGTGGTCACATGTGGAAAGGCAGGTAAAATGTAACATGCGTGGTAATGGTTTATGTATTATTTTGTAATAAGGCATATTATCATTTGTCCTAATCACTAATATTTTATTTGGATTTTTTGTACAATAAACCCTGAATTTAGCATGCATGCATATGTGTGTATACATGTGCGAACATGTGTGTATGTGTATATGTGTACATGTGCTGTTTCAATGTTGTTTGCCAATGTGGAGGGGGTGAGACTGAAAAAAGCTAACTGTGTTGAAATGTTTTTATTTATCAGTGTCTGTCATGTCATTTCAGTGGAACCACCCTTCTGTACATATTATTTGTCTAATAATAAAGTCATCATAAAGCATTTACAATATTAATTTAGAAAAAGAGACTGCTTTCAGCTCTTATTGTATGTTAGGTAAGAAGATACCGACATAATTAGTTAGCAAGTTATTGCTGTAAGATGATTGTCAGTACAAAATATGTATTTGACCTCTTAAATTGGTTATACTTTTTTTTTTAATTTTATTTTATTTTATTTGTGAACATACTGTACAGAGGGGTTACAATTACATGGGAAGGATAATGCGTACATTTCTTACCAAGCATTGCAGCCTCCTCCTTTGTTTACCCTTCTCATCCCTTCCCAGCCTCCCTCCCCCCAATACCAATCACTCTCCCCCCCCCCCCGCACTGACGTTGTAAAGCTCGTTTTGGACATGACAACTTGTACTTCTCATTGTTGCAACAGGTCCACCTGTATCCTTAAACGACATTTTTTTCCCCATCTCCTCCACAAGTTACACTGACATCAAATATAGTGAAAGCAGGGGTTATACTGTGGAGGAGGGACATACAAAGCAACAAAGAAATAATCTTATAAATGAGTTAGAAACACAAGCATGAAAGAAAAAAACATTAAAATACATATCTAAGGGTTCATTTTTCTAACATCACATTATCTGACCTTTTCCGCTTGACTCATACATATACTAGATATTGCAAATAAGGGAAACCATGGGGCCTATGTTTCTTTGGGCCTGGCTTACTTCACTTAATATAATTTTTTCCAAGTTTTTCCATTTCCTAACAAATGGGGCAATGTCATTTTTTCTGATGGAGGCGTAGAATTCCATTGTGTATATATACCACATTTTCTTGATCCATTCATCTACTGAGGGGCATCTGGGTTGGTTCCATATCTTAGCTATGGTAAATAATGCTGCAATAAAGATAGTTGTGCTGGTATCTTTAGTGTGGTCTTGTTTGTAAACATTAGGGTAAATGCCCAAAAGTGGGATTGCTGGGTCATAGGGGAGCTCTATGTGAAGTCTTTTAAGGAACCTCTATACTGCTTTCCAAAGTGGTTGAACAAGTTTACATTCCCACCATCAGTGAAGTAAGGTTCCCTTCTGTCCACCTCCCCTACAGCATCTCTTGATGTTAGAGTTCTTGATTTTTGCCATTCTAACTGGAGTGAGGTGGTATCTCAATGTTGTTTTGATTTGCATTTCTTTTATGGCTAGGGATGTGGAGCATTTCTTCATGTGTCTATTGGCCATCCTTCTTTCTTCTTCACAGAAGTTTCTCTTTAAGTCTTTTGTCCACTTATTTATTGGGCAGTTTTTTCTTTGAGGATTTGTTGTTGGGGGATTTAATTTTTTGAGTTCCAAGTATATTTTAGATATGAGATTCTTGTCTGTTGTATGGCTAGTGAAGATCTCCCAATCCGTGGGCTTTCTATTGATCTTGCTAGCTATGTCCTTTGCAATGCAGAAGCTCTGCAACTTTATGCAATCCCATTTGTCCAACCTTTCTTTGATTAGTTGTGTTTCCTGGTCTGTATTCAGAAAATTTCGGCCTGAGCCAAGGAGACCTAGGGTTTCTCTTATTCCATCCACTAATGTTTTCAGAGTGTCTGGTTTGACTTCGAGGTCTTTGATCCATTTGGAGTTGATTCTGGTGCAGGGTGATATATAAGGGTTTAGCTTTAGTTTTCTACAAGTAGTTAAACAATTTTGCCAGCAACATTTAATGAAGAGGCTGTCTTTGTTCCATACTATTGTTTTAGCTCCCTTATCAAAAGTTAGATGGCTGTAGGTCTGTAGGTTCATTTCTGGGTTTTCAATTCTATTCCATTGGTCTTGAAGTCTGTACTTATGCCAATTCCAAGCTGTTTTGATTACTATGGCTTTATAGTTGAGTTTGAAATTTTTTATTGATATTCCTCCAGCAATGTTCTTTCTGTTGAGGAGCGTTTTTGCTATTTGGGGTCTTTTATTGTTCCATATGAATTTTTGGATTGCCTCTTCTATTTCCTTGAAGAATGAGGTTGGAATTTTGATAGGTATCGCGCTGAATTTGTAGATAGCCTTGGGAAGTATTGCCATTTTCACGATGTTAATCTTTCAAATCCAGGAGCATGGGAGATTTTGCATTTTTTAAGTTCTGTGTTGATTTCCTTTTTCAAGATTTTAAAGTTTTCATCATAGAGGTCCTTCACTCCTTTGGTTAAGTTAATTCCTAGGTATTTTATTTTAGGTGGGACTATTACAAATGGAGTTCGTTTCCTAAATTCAGCCACACTTTTCTCATTGTTGGCATACAGAAAAGCCATTGATTTTGGGGGGTTAATTTTATACCCTGCTACTTTGCCAAAGTTTTGAATCAGCTTGAGTAATTTGGGAGTGGTGTCTTTGGGATTCTTTAAATACAAGATCATGTTGTCTGCTAAGAGGGAGAGTTTTATTTCTTCTTTCCCTATTTGGATCCACTTTATGTCTGCATCTTGTCTTATTGCTGTAACTAGGCATTCTAATACTACATTGAAGAGAATTGGAGAGAGTGAACATCCTTGTCCTGTTCCTGAGTTAAGAGGAAATGGCTTTAGTTTTTCTCCATTAAGTATAATGCTGGCTGTAGGTTTGTCATATACAGCCTTTATTGTATTGAGGAATGTTCCATGGATTTCTAATTTTTCCAAATCCTTCATCATAAAGGGGTGTTGGATCTTGTCGAATGCTTTTTCTGCATCTATTGAGATAACCATGTGGTTCTTATTCTTGCTCCTGTTGATGTGATGAATAATATTAATTGATTTGCGTATATTGAACCAACTTTGCATCCCTCAAATGAATCCTGTTTGATCATGGTGTATGATTTTTTGGGTGAATTGTTAATGTCGGTTGTCCAAAATTTTGTTGAGAAGTTTTGCATCAATGTTCATCAAAGAAATGGGTCTATAGTTCTCTTTCTTTGATGAGTCCCTTCCTCGTTTTGGGATGAGGGTTATGATGGCTTCATGGAAGGTGTTCGATAGTGAACTTTCTCTTTCAATTTCATTGAAGAGTTGGAGGAGTATTAGTGTGAGCTCTGCTTTGAAGGCCTTGTAGAATTCCGCTGTAAAACCATCTGGTCCTGGACTTTTCTTAGCTGGAAGGTCTCTTATTGCTGTATCTATTTCAATGCTTGATATGGGTCTGTTAAGATGGTTTAACTCATCTTGGTTTAGTTTTGGCATGTCAATATTTGCTAGGAAAAGGTCCATTTCTGTCATGTTCTCAAACTTATTAGCATAAAGTTTTGAGAAGTATTCCCTTATAATGTTCTGAATCTTGGTTGTTTCCGTGGTGATGTTTCCATTCTCATCTCTGATTTTATTTATTTGGGTGTGTTCTCTTTTTTTTCTGATAAGGTTTGCTAAGGGTCTGCCAATTTTGTTAATTTTTTCGAAGAACCAACTCTTTGTTTTGTTGATTCTTTCTATAGTTTTTTTGGATTCTAATTCATTTAATTCTGATTTAATTTTAATTATTTCTTTCCGTCTACTGGATTGGGGTTTATCTTGCTGCTCTTTTTCAAGGAGGTTTAGATGTGTCATTAAATTGTTGATTTCTGATCTCTCCAATTTGTTGATGTAGGAGCTCAGAGCTATAAACTTGCCTCTGAGTATTGCTTTTGCTGTGTCCCAGAGGTGCTGGTAATTTGTGTGTTCATTTTTTTGAATAGCATGAACATTTGAATTTCCCTTCTAATCTCTTCCTTGACACACTCATGATTCAGCAGTGTGTTGTTCAGCCTCCATGTGATACTAGAATTTCTTTGGTGGCTTTTGGTGTTGAGTTCTAATTTTATTCCCTTGTGGTCAGAGAGGATGCAAGGTATAACTTCAATGTTTCTTAATTTAGCCAAGTTTGCTTTGTGGCCTAAAATGTGGTCTCTTTTAGATAATGTTCCATGTGCTGCTGAGAAAAACGTGTATTCTGATGCTGCTGGGTGAAATGTTCGGTGGATATCTGTTAAATCTAGTTGATCTATGCAGCTGTTTAGATCTGCAGTTTCTCTGTTGAGTTTTTGCCAAGTTGATCTATCTAGTGGAGAGAGTGGTGTGTTAAAATCCACAATAATTAATGTCTTTGGATTTATATGGGATTTGAGGGAAAGTAGTGTTTCTTGGATAAATTTGGGTGCACCATTGTTTGGCAAGTAGATATTTATAATTGTAATATCCTCCTGAAAGAGAGATCCCTTAATTAGTATGTAGCGACCTTCTTTATCTCTTCTCACGAATTTTAATTTGAAGTCTATTTTATCTGATACTAGGATTGCAACTCCCACCTGTTTATGGCGGCCGTTTGCTTGGTAGATTTTGTTCCAACCTTTAACATTGAAAATGTGTTTGTTTTTACGGGCAAGATGTGACTCCTGAAGGCAGCAGATAGAGGGGTCTTGTTTTTTAATCCAAAATGCAACTAAAGACAACCCTGAGATACCACCTTACCCCAGTCAGAATGTCCCACATCCACAAATCAGCCAACGATAAATGCTGGAGGGGATGTGGAGAAAGAGGAACCCTATTACACTGCTGGTGGGAATGTACACTTATACAACCACTTTGGAAAGCAGTCTGGAGGGTCCTTAGAAAGCTAAAGATTGACCTCCCTTATGACCCAGTCATACCACTTCTAGGCCTCTACCCTCAACAACAGGAACCAATATACAAGGACACGTGCATCTCCATGTTTATTGCAGCACTGTTCACAATAGCTAGGATATGGAAACAACCCAGATGCCCCACCACAGATGAATGGATCCAAAAATTGTGGTATCTATACACAATGGAATATTATGCAGCCATTAGAAATGACAAAATAATGGCATTTTCAGGGAAATGGATGGAGCTAGAAGGAATCATTTTGAGCGAGGTAAGCCAAGAGCAAGGAGACAAGCGGTACGTGGTCTCCCTGATAAGTGGATGCTAAATCCAAAATGTTAGGTGTTATGACAAAATTAACAGTACTTAAGAAACAAAGAACTCCCACTCATCTGGTCGAACCACTACTAATTATCCCATACTGCTGATCACATGTATGGTGTATATGGGTACACCATTATATGTTATAGACTGTGATAGACAATTTGCTCCAGGAAAATTAGAATGAACTTGTGACTTTAAATGCGCATCCTTATTCCACAATACTGTGAAATTTGGGAAATTTTGTTATCACTTAATCACTATTAAAGAAAAAAAAAAAACCTCGGTGAAGTTAGGGAGGGAAGGGATGGTAGGGGGAAAACAATGGAGGGGGTAACAATGCTTAATAAGAAGTGTACTCATTACCTTGCTCATGTAACTGTAACCCTCTGTATAGTATCTTTATAATAAAAAATTTAAAAAAGGCCTGAGAATATGGATTCGTGTTTTGGCACTGATCCAATGTCTACAGCATTGAGTGAAGCACTAACACCTCTCATGCCTGAGATCTGAGTCTCTTGAACTTTGCAAACAACACAGGAACATCTTTCTTGTTCCTGAGCTACAGGCCACTTGAGCTGGTTTGAGCTGACTGTCAGTTACAGTTGCCTGGCTCTCAGAGTTCCATATTCTATTCCATTATGAGGTAGAGAGTGTCATCTCTCAGAGCCCAATGATCTAAGCTTCCTGCTCACATAAGACCATCCCAAAGACATACTGGAGACTGAAATCTCCCCTCCCACATCACTCTATACATATGTGAACATTGTCAAATCCCAATATCCTCAGCTCGGCCTGGGAATCAGTATGCTCTCAACCTCAAGGAACACTTCCTAGGTCAGATCCATGCCTTATTTGTCACTATTCCTCTCATCCTACAGAAATCATTTTTCCTCTCTGGGCCCTCTCAGCCTGCCATGTACTTCTTGCATCTATTTTTGACATCTACATCCTAGGACTTTGTTAGTTTTTTGTTTCCTAATCTTGTTTGCCCTTGAAGCCCCAGTGTGCTGTCATGTGGAAAAAAGTTAAGTACTTAGAGGTGGGAAAAATCATACAAGTATTTAAAAATAAACCTTATACATATTGTCAGACCTTTTTATAGATGTACATTCTTGTAAAATAAGAGAGTATTTTTGATACTTTTTTCATATTTTATGACAGAGGGGAAGGGGAGGAGGGAAGAGGTGCTGCATTGTCTTCTCATAATTCAATGATTATTATAGAGAAATACTATAGTTGAAGGAATGTAAGCTTTAAATATAAAAACTGTGCTCTTGTTTTTTTTTTTTTTTAATAAGCTAGTCGTTTATAAAGAATTCCTCACTAAAGTCTTGTCATCTTTGTCCCATGAACTATCCTCCTCCTTCAAAATAATCAGGAAAAAAACCTTCACAAATGAGTGGCCTATTGCCCAATCTCTGGATAAGAATTTAAGATACAACATTGCCAGAGAATGTGTGTGTACATGTGTGTTGGAGTGTGTGTGTATGTGTGTGAGGGTGTGTTGTGCATATCTGTGTTTTAGGTCTTGAATTCAGGGGCTATATGACAAGCCCGAGTATCTTTCTGGTGACAGTAGTGATCTACCAATTATGCCACAGTTCCACTGCAAGCTTTCTGTACTGAACTGGAGAGAAGAGACTCATAAAATTTCATGCTCAGGCTGTCTGAACTAAATCTCAGGTCTCAAACTCCTGATTAGTTAGAGTTATACTTATCAGTGATAAAACATTGTTACTGGAGGCAGTGGGGTTGCAAGTTTCAGTCTAGCTTCACAACTTTCTATATCATAAAACAGCAACAGTAGAACCCTATATAAAAATACAATAATAAGATGTAATTAGAATATAATTTGGTGATATAGTCTGTTAGCATAAATTTCAGGAAACCATGGTCTTATTGATTTAGCATCACAAATCCAAACAAAATGAGATAATTTCAGTAGACTCTACAAATTTTTAATTCCATCATATAATAATTTCAAAACATTATAATAAACAGGAAAACATTCATACTTATAACCTAAAAAGATGTAAAAAGATGAAGATGGCCAATTATGAAATGGGAAATTCTACACTGCAGGAAAATTATTGTCATGGTGAATATATGGTGGTATTGTCATGGTGAATATATGATAATATTCTTCAGAGGAGCAATAGATAAATATATATTTACTATAGATAATCTAACTTGTTTCTTTTTTTAATTAATTTTATTTTATTTTATTTGAGAACATACTGTACAGAGGGGTTACAATTACATGGGCAGGATAATGCATACATTTCTTACCAAGCATTGCAGCCTCCTCCTTTGTTTACCCTTCACCTCCCTTCCCAGCCTCCCCGCTCCCCCCCACCCAATCCTTTCCCCCCTCCCCCCCCCACACCAACATTGTAAAGCTCGTTTTTGACATGACATTTTGTACTTCTCATTGTTGCAACAGGTCCACCTGAATCCTTAAACGACTTGTTTGTCCCCATCTCCTCCACAAGTTATACTGACATCAAATATAGTGAAAGCGGGGGTTACACTGTGGGGGAGGGACATACAAAGCAACAAAGAAATAATCTTATAAATGCGTTTTGCACATTGTCAGTGTATTCGTGTTTATGGTATATTCCAAAATAGTTAACAGAGTCAGGAAGTTACCAAAATAAATGAGCTTGAATGTTTAGGGAGATAAACCTGCTAATTATATTGGCTATTTTATATACTTAACATGTAGTATGTTATCATTGTACTCTCTAAGTATATACATAAGGTATTCAAAGTGAAATGGAATATAAGATGGTTTTGCCTGTAAAGCTAGGTATTTGGGACATCAGTTCCAGACAAGTGTAGGGTTACCTGCAATACTCCCCAACCCCTGGCTGTGCGTGATGGAATACTTCTATCATCCCAGGCCCATGGGGAGCTGAGAGCAGGAAGATTTCAATTCCATGCCATTCTAGGAAAGATCATCCACATGGCTCCATCTATCCAAAGAAAGTTCAACACTGACTAGCACTTATCACCCCCTCCTAGGTGAAAATAAAAATAAGGGCACTGTAGTATAAGAAACAAACAATATTAAAACATGGCAATACAAACCATCATGAACAACACTTACCTAGTGTTTGTTTCTCATAACTGTAAACCTAACTATAGCTAGGATTATATATGTGAGCCAGAGGCACCAAGCAATTCATTTTAAAAATGAGTATTTAAAGCCAGGTGCCAGTCTCTCATGCCTGTAATCCCAGTTAGTCATGAGGCTGAGATCTGAGGATCGCAGTTCAAAGCCAGCCCAGGAAGAAAAGTCCCCATAAGACTCTTATCTCCAATCAACAACTCATAAAACAGAAGTGACTCTGTGGCTCAATTGGTAGAATGCTAACTAACTTGAGCACAGAGTCTCAGGGACAGTGTCCAGGCCCTGAGTCCAATCCCCATAACTGTCAAAAAAATAAATAAACATTTTAAAGTCTGAATTTCTTGTAAACTAAAATGACAGCTGTGGTATACAATTCTACAGACTACTAAAGCTTTCATTATATTTGTAGTTAGAAAAAGTAGCAGCACTTGAATAAAGGACATTTTTTCATAAAATAGGGGCAGATTGGTCTATAATTCAAGGAAATTGCTGGACTCATACGTAATATTTTTTGGTGGCTTTTTGTTTTGTTTTTAGAAAAGGATGAGAAAGCTTATTTCTGCAAATGGACATTTGGATGTGTCTAACATCATTCACAGGCCATGCAAAATTAACAGTAAAGACAGGACACAGTCAACTGGCAATAAATTTACTTGTTTTTATGTCATGTTCCAAATGATTTGTTTAGCTTATATGTCCCTATGGCCTATAGTTTCCTATTCCTGCCTTCCTCAAAATAAAAGCATGTTCCCCCAATTCAGATTTGAGCCAGGCAATATGTAGTATTAGTGCCAAGAGTTGAGGAAAATTGTAACACAACCAGGGAAGCATGAAACCAACACGTTAGTAGCTGGACACTGGGGACTCAGGCCTATAATCCTAGCTACTCAGGAGGCTGATGATCACAGTTCAAAGACAGCAGGAGTGAGAAAATCTGTGACTCTTCTCTCCAATTAACAACCAAAAAGTCATAAAGGGAGCTGGGACTCCAGAGGTAGAGTAACCTTGATTACAAAAACGCAGGTGCAGAAACCAACCCTGAGTTGAAACTGATAGACACAAAAACAAAAAAAAACAACAACAACAAAACAAACAAAAACTGGGGGAAAGGTCAGGAAAGGATGGCGCTCTCTACAAGGCAAATGTACACGTTATATAAATTGTGATATGGTAAACTCACTCTACATACCTTAGTAACAATTACATTTAAAAAAGAATCTGAGAAATCCCAAAGCCATGGACCTTATGATGTGTATCTGCTTTCTAGTTTTTCAAAGTTCCATCATGTGATCTGGTAGCACACATGTTGTAGCCCAGGGTGATTAGAAAATATGAAGGCAGAGATCTTTGCAGATTGTCCCACCAAATCTTGGATTATTTTAAGCTAAAAACAAAACAAAGCAAAGCAAACAAAATAGATGTTAAGGTTAATTAGGCTGCTATTAAAAATTCAGATGTTGGTAGTCTTTGTGGAAGTGAAGGGAAAAAAACAAATTATGTCAATAGGGATACAGGTGGATCCATAGCAACAACGAGATGTACAACACATTATGTCAAAAAATGAACTTTACAACTTTGGAGGAGGAAGTGGGAGATGGGAAGGGATGAATAGGGGAAAAAAAGGAGGAGGCACCAATGCTTAATAAGACATGTACTCATTATCTTGCAAATGTAATTGCAACTTCTCTGTACATTATTTTCAAAATTAAAAAATTGAAAAAAAAAGATTCCAGGCAGAATTTTACTGTTAAATGTTGAGTTAGTACATATGTTTTGTAGATATTGATCTCACATATGTCAGAAAAATATCCATGAATTCATAACTAGAAACTCTGAAGTGTAAGGTATATTAATAAGGTAAGTTTCATTAGGTAGCCAATGAAGAGAACGCCGCATGGCATTCAGTCAGGTAGAGTAGTTTATTTACTGAACTGCTGCCCATGCCATATATGGTGGAGAGGCATGTGAAAAAAAGGGGGTTGACACAACCTCAGGCCAGGACATATCTAGGCCAAGGACCGGATGAGATATGGCCTGGTGGAGGAAAATTCTGGCTGTGATGTGACCTCAGGGCCTGGGAATATCCTCTGGTCAAATGGAAAGTTTGACCAGAGGCTGACTAGGTTGTGACTTAGTAGGAGGGGGAGGTGTCTGCCTCCAGGCATGCCAGATACCTAGGTTACACATAAAGGATGGAAAATTAACCAAGAAGAGGGGAAGTGTCTGCATAAGGTCTGCATGGCTTGGGCAGACCTAATAGTAAATACAGGTAGGACTTCTGCCATGTAACATGTAACTCCTGACTCCAAACCGTTCATTCTCAATCATTATCTTTCTTCTCTTTTCTTTTTCTTCCTTCCTTCCTTCCTTTCCTTCTTTCTTCCTTCCTTCGTTTCTTTCTTTTCTTCTTCCTTTCTTTCTTCCTTCCTTTCTTTCTTTCTTTCTTTCTTTCTTTTTTTCTTTCTTTCTTTCTTTCATTCCATCCTCTTTCCTTCCTTCCTTCCTTCCTTCCTTCCTTCCTTCCTTCCTTCCTTCCTTCCTTCCTTCCTTCCTATCTGTTCTCTCTCCCTCTCTCTCTATATCTCTCCTCTCTTTCACTCACCCTACCTCTCTCCCTTACCTGAGTGTTCTCAACTCTCAAAAAATGGACACTTGGTGAGTTGAACTCACAGGCGGTGAAGAACAGCTCAATTGGCAAACGTGAAATTTAATTTACTGTTACCTTACACCTCTAACACAGGTAACTGGAATCAAATAATGAGCACTCAGCAGCATGGCATCTCAAACCATTTGGAGGAGGAAAGCAGGCACATTCACTACATTCTGGAGGTCCACCCTGGGAAGTTGGGGGAGACTCCTCCCTCCTCTTGGCTAAATCTCAGCCCAGTTTCTGCATAAGAAGAGGTGACTGCCTCCAAGTGAGCCAGTTACCTAAGTGACACAGGTACTGGGCAGAGACTTAGCCTCTTGTGGTGTTGAGATTAATGGAATGATTCAACATGATCCACTAGATTGTTGAGATTGAGACTTCCTAATTTTTGGTTAGGCTATTTTCAAATTGTGATCTATTTATTTCTGATTGCTAACCATGATTATAGATGTAAACCAGCACATCAGACCATTCAAAAATCTTTACCACGCATGGAAGACATTAAGTTTATTTTTCCAGATGACATACAAGTTGACAGACAACAAAATAAGTCCTGAATTCTGGTCGAGGGGTTTTTTAATGTGAAGCAAAATTTACTTAGCAAAATATCTGACTACTGTGATTATACTTTCAAACTTACCCTACGTTTTAATATCAAATCACCTATGAGCCCATGATTCACTCAAATTACCTGTAATCATTTACTTCTGTCATATCTTCTAGAGGTATGCAGAACTGGAGCACACACTATTAACTAAAGTGGTAGAAATTTGAGAGGATCACAGTTCTG
The DNA here is from genome assembly GCF_019054845.1 of Dipodomys spectabilis. Classification (NCBI taxonomy): domain Eukaryota; kingdom Metazoa; phylum Chordata; class Mammalia; order Rodentia; family Heteromyidae; genus Dipodomys; species Dipodomys spectabilis. The sequence continues at coordinate 824,025 of NW_024871222.1, forward strand.
AATCAGTCTAAGAAGGAATGTATCACCTATATCAACCTACTAGGTAGGTATATTGGAATGAAATCATGGTCCCTGCTTTTGGAGCTGGGTGCAAAAATTGTTACTCTATACGTAAAGTAACTTAAACAAGAAAGGATTGGTGGAGTGACTCCAGTGAAGGAGTACCTGTCTGGCAAACACTACATCAAAACTGAAATCAATTTCCTAAAGATAAAATAAGAAAAGGAGAGCAAGAACAACTCATACTTAACATGTGTTCAATGTAAAGATTTACACTAACTTACTGTATTTATAATGCCATCATTTATTTCTAGGGCAAACACATTTTGTGTCAAGCTTAAATGAAAAATTAACACACTATATACAAAGCTTTGGTAAAACACAGGTCTGGCTTACAATTGTGAACACAAGTTTGCATGTGCAGTGGTGTTGCAGGGTTGTTAAAGTTTGTGGAAGTCCATCCTTTTGATGAACTTGACATGATGAAATTACCTAACCATACAATTCACTGGACAGATATTGCTGATATATATATGTATATATCTATATATATATAGATATATACATATATATATACATACATATATATATACACACTTGTATGTATTTATATATTAAGTGACATGTAAATAAAATAAAATATACAATGAATAAATTTAGTGAACAGATACCTTTCCTAGATAATTATTTAATGAATAAATTCGTGTCTTATAGTCTCCAATGTTATATCACACTTAAATGGTTGCTGATCCCCTTCAGCTTTTTTATAATATTTTTTTCAGATGAAAAAGCCTGCCAATAATTATACTTGTATGACATTCTTTTCTTTATGAAATGAAAAGCACGCTGTGTAATATAGCTCTTTATGTATCATCAAAATTTTTTATAATTTCAAGTACATATTGTCTTATACTTAGTTTTTGCTCATCCGCCAATAATATCTATGGGAAGAAGACTATGAAGGGTCATTCTGTTACTTTGGGAGCTTCTGTTATTAATCACTGCAATAAATATTATGAAAATGAAACTCTGAAATTATTTAGAGAGATGACTTGAAAGTTTCCCTTCAACACACTCATGCTGCTCCCTCAATAAATCATAGAACTTAAAATAAGTAACATTTTAGCTGGGAGCCAGTGGTTCATACCGGTAATCCTAGCTATGCAAGAGCTGAGATCTGAAGATGGTAGTTCAAAGCTAGCCCTTGCAGGAAATCCGTGACACTCTTGCCTCCAATTAAACCCCAAAAAGTGGAAGTGGCACTGTGGTTCAAGTGGTAAAGTGCTAGCCTTGATCTAAAGAACTTAGCGACAGCCCCCAGGCCTGGAATTCAAGCCCCATGACCAAAAAAAAAAGTGAGAGAGAGAGCAACATTTTAAAAGTAATGTGCACATATACACAAAATGTATATAGAAATAAAATTATAACAGTCCCTGAACTGGTAAAAAAAGAGATTAAAGTGAAATTACCTTCAATCATTCATTTAGATAATCTATACTGAGGGCAAGCTATTGGAGCTCACATTACTAACTAAAGGGTAGAATTTGAGAGGATTACAGTTCAGAACCAGTGTGCCAGGAAAGTAATATGATTCTCATATTATCCTAAAGCCTTGCAAGTTGGAATGCATTTGTGATCCCAGTTAATTGGCAGACATAGGTGAGGAGCTTAGCCTCTGTTCAGCCCTCAGCAAAATTGATAACCTATGAGCAAAGTAACTAAATTAAAAAAGGATTGTTCTAATGGTATAGTACTTGTTCAGCAAACAAAATATCTAAATTTATACTCATTTCATAAAAGAGGAAAAAAGGGGAAGAAAGAAAGAAAGAGAAAAGAAAGAAAGAAAAGAAAGCAGAGAAGGAGAAGGAGGGACGGGAAGGAAGGAAGGAAGGAAAGAAGGAAGGAAGGAGGGAGGGAAGGAGGGTGGGAGGGAAGGAAGGAAGGAAGGAAGGAAGGAAGGAAGGAAGGAAGGAAGGAAGGAAGGAAGGAAGGAAGGAGATAAGGAAGAAAAGAAGGAAGTACAGATGGAAGGAAGTGAAAGAAAGAAACAAAGAAAGAAGGAAAGAAAGAAAGAAAGAAAGAAAGAAAGAGTGAAAGAATGAAAGAGAGAGAGAAAGAAAGAGAGAAAGAAAGAAAGAGAGAAAGAAAGAAAGAAAAAGAAAGAAAGAAAGAAAGAATGAAAGAAAGAAAGAAAGAAAGAAAGAAAGAAAGAAAGAAAGAAAGAAAGAAAGAAAGAAAGAAAGAAAGAAAGAAAGAAAGAAAGAAAGAAAGAAAGAAAGAAAGAAAGAAAAGAAAAAATAAAGACAGGGAGGAAGAAAGAAAGGGTGAAAGAGAGGTATAAATTAAAACCTCGGCATGTGTTAGATGTTAATAATTACCCTAAATCATTTAAACTATAAATGCCAACATTCAAATCTCTGGGCAGAGACATTTTATATCAAGCCCTGTTGTACGGACTTGGGGCCCCCAAAAGACCACCAGAGACTATGACCAATGCGAACAGCAAAAGAGTCATTTATTTGTAAGCTCCAGCTTAGTCCTCCACGCCCTGGTAACCGGTGACAGTAAGAGTCCCCAAGCACAAAATCAGCACAACTTTTATAGTATTGAACAAACAAGTTTAGGGAATTTCCACACAAGCAGTTACATGATTGATTTGAGTCCACCCTAAACATACTGCCCTTTTTCTAAACTGTTGGTATGTTCTGTTCCTGGAAGAATTGAGCAACTGTTCTGCTTTCTTAAGGGTGGGCAGGATTGGTGGCAACCTGTGTTTTTTTTTTCTCTCTCTCTTGGGCTTACTCTGAGGGCAGCCTAGCACAAGATGGTGGGGTTAATCTCAAGTTGGAGTTACTTTGGCTCTTCATTCCCTCCTCTTCTAGAGCATCGGGGACCAATCATGTTCCCCTAATTGAAACAGTCTTCTATATTTACAGTTTAGTATTGGGATCTCAGAACTAATAGATGGACTGTGCTGATCCTCTCTTTTACAAAGGACACCAGTCTACAAGGTCTGATTGTGAGTAACAAAATTAACAGTACCAAAGGCCCTGACATTTTCTTCGTGCAATCTTGATTCTGTATACAACAGCTAACTTAATTTTATACCAGCTGTACTCGTAAACTCCAATTTTAAGACATACTCATACTATTTGCTACACACTTACACTTTCTGAGGTTTGCCTTCTTTACAAACATTTTAAAACAATCCTTACTTTTTAAATCCTTTTTTATCCAGAGGATACCAATTTTCCCCCAGTTCCTTTCCTAAGGCTTTCTTTACCACCCTCCTCTTCTTTACAATTCCTTGAGCTTCTTTGTGGTGAGAGTTTAAAACTGCCCATTTTTCCTTTGACTTGTGGAACCAAGTAATCTCAGAAAGCCTCAAGACACCAGTGGAATGAAAAGCTTGCTAGAATTTTTTGGGGGGTCCGGTCATGGGGCCTCAACTCTGGGCCTGGGCACTGTCCCTCAGCTCTTCAGCTCAAGGCTAGTGCTCTATCACTTGAGCCACAGCGCCAGTTCCAGCTTTTTTCTTTTTGCTTATGTGGTGCTGAGGAATCGAACCAAGGGCCTGAGGCATGCAAGGTAAGCGCTCTACCACTGAGCCACCTTCCCAGCCCAAGCTTGCTAGATTTTAAGGTTAAGATTAGGGCTGGGTCTCATTCCTCTTACTACCTCCATTGATTAAAAAAAAAAATATCTCCTTTATCTTTAAAAAACACCCAGGAGGAAGCAGGTTATTACCATACCAGAACCAAACTAGGTTGCGACCCTGAAGTGCCTAAGGCAAGCCAGTGATATCCTCGTTCCCAACATCTACTGTGGGAGTATAGAGGATTACTGCATATTACCAAGAGAATGTCCCACACCATCTTAGTTGTAGCAGCTTTCAACTGGGAAGCATTTTCAGGTGATGGAATCAGTCAGGAGTGCAATCTACTTTTACCACGGTGGAGGTGGTCTGGGTGATGATATAAAGTTCCTCCAGGTAAGTGTCAGGCTGTTGTTGAACTTTACCCATTAGGGTGTGGAGCAGCAGCAGCAGGGACTCACAGTCGCTCCAAGGGAATGTCACACCTCGTGCTGGACTGCAAATTCCTACACAGACTGGTAAGCATACATTGCATATGCTTGTCAGGCTGTGACCACACTAGTTTTTAAGACAACTTATACAATAGCCCAGGACAATTTACCAAGATGACAACTTTTTAAACAAATAGTTCTTTTAATAATGCTAGGATTTTCTAAGCACATATAGAGGGCTCAGGCTTGTACTATTATTTCCCATGCTTTTTCCTTCTGTCTATTTTGCCACATTTAAAAAAAAAGTGAATATTTTCCCTTGTTCTTAAAATGGGATGATGGGCAAAGATTCATCTTCTGTCACTTCTTCAAGCTGACTCAGAGGTGTTGATCCTACCTAGCCAGGAACCTATAAACTTAGCCTATTTTACAAAGAGGTTACCAGGGTTAGATGTCATTAAGAACAATATTTTAACTTTTGACAAATGCACATACCATTTTTCTGGTTACAGCAGTGGAGCTTATTTAGCCTTCTGGTTTGCAAAAGGATCTTTATGGATGGCTTAGGAACGTGATCTCTAGTAGTCCTAACAATGTCTGAGATACCTATGCAGGCCTTCAGACAGATATCAATAGAAACACATTGTCAGGTTTACAAACTTTTCCTGAGCAGATGAATTTCCTGTAGCTGGTGTCAGCTCAAAAGTTACTGCCAATTAGAGCTTTTGGCACATGCAGGGGTTGGGATTTAAACTATACTCCACATTTTACAACTTTAGCTTTTTACTACTATCACAGATGACTGACAATTTCCTGTCCCTTATAGTCATAGACATTAGGCATGCTTACAAACTACCTTCCCATGACCTCCTGGCTCTGACCAATTTTTGAAGGGCCATGCACAAATGACTCAAGGATCTGACATTATTTCTGCCCTCTAAGCAGTGGCTTACGGTCTGTGGATGCTCCTCAATTACTTTCGTCCAAGGAGTGTTTTCTCCATACTGGGAACAATGCCTTATTGGCATTTCCCTTAGTTGGTTGTTGGACTTGAAATTGGGGCCTACGTGCTGTCCCTCAGCTCTAAAGCTCAAGGCTAGCACTTTGCCACATTGAATCCTAAAGCAGGTCTGCTTGCTCTTTCTGCCTTCTGCTGGCTGAGTAGAGGTGACATTCTCACAGGGACTTTTATCTGCCCAGGCTGGATTCGAACAAGTTTTCAGATCAATGAGTCTCATAAAAGGCCATTTTACTCCAATTAAAAGCAACAAGGCAGTCAACATAGAAGTAGCTTTTAAGCATATTCTTACCTGAAACTTATTAAGAGCCAAAGTTACATCTGACAAACTTACAAGAATCCTCACTCCTTTTTGTGGATCTGCTGGGAACTGTTACCAAAAACAAACAAACAAACAAACAAAAACACCAATGAGACCAAACTGAAATAGGAATTAAGCAATAACTTTGGTCATCCTAATTTTTCTTTTTGTACTTTGAGGCAAATGTTTAGAACAATTTTACTTTTAAACTTTATATACAGAAATCCGTTCCTAATTTGTAAGCCTCCTAATCATCTCTGTTTTAATAGTCTATACTTTAGTTTTTAGTTGCATTTTAGAAACCCATTAAATTCTCGAGGCTAGGTGTCATTCATTTCCTTTTGGCTGCTTGTTTAAAACAGATACACATGAAAACTTTTCAGCTGAAATAACATTTTTTTCTTAATGCAAAAATTAGAATCACCATCACTGTACCAAGAAGGTAGACTTAACACCCTTATGCCTTAAAAATAACATATCCAATGGCAGAATATCATTGGGAGCAAACCACATTATACAAATAAACTTTTTAAACCTCTTTTTAAGGCCTTCTTAATTTTAACACATCCAAAGGGCAGTTTTAGCAATGTTAATCAGATCTTCACATCACTCATTTTTGCCATCATGTTTCCAGTGTCTATCTGTAGGGAAAAGGGGCAGAATAAACATGGGCCACTTGGCCCTTCCTGTGGAATGGGCATACATCCAATGTGACACTTTAGGGTTAGTTGAACTGCGTTTGTGCCAGCTTGCCCTCTTTCACCATGCGTGGACTCTTCCCAGGGCCTGTTTCACCATGCATGACCAGCTGAACTGCACTTCTGCTTGTTCACCCTTCACTCCTAAAGATAGGTCTTATGTTGGCTTCTCAATTTCTCCTTTTTTGTTAAGCCAGATATCTTGATTACAGTGTAAACAGCCTTATGCATTCTAAAATACCAGATTTTCTAATTTTTAAGTTAAAGAATCCTTCGAAATCCATTTTAAAAATGTGAAAATGCTTTAAAAATTTTTAGTAATGATCAAATCTCATAATCTTTTGAACTTTAAACTTAAACTCAGCCCATTGTTACAGCATGCTGACCATTTCTATCATAAACATGTTCACAAACACATACAAACACACTCAGATTTTTAAGCATGCAAAAATCAAAATCAATCATACGTACATTTTGAAGTTTTGAAAGAAAAATTTAAGATAGTATTTATTTTAATCTAAGTAACTTTGTTGAGCTTCATTTTCCCAGGGCTTGCTTATTTAGGAAGGCATTTCAAAAATTGGTCTTTTGAATCTCTTCTGTTGGAGGAAGGCTGGGGTTGGGGAGTCACCTGAAATTAAACTGGTCTGATTTTTATCCAGTTTTAGACAAGAGCACTTTACATTGTCAGAACTAGCTGAAAAGTCAAAACCAGGCACAAATCCTTCTCTGTGACTGAGCCCAGCTGGAGGCCGGAACTTTTATTTCCCCAGTTTTTATGTTCAAAATCCCTTTGTAATAAAAGTTACTATATGAGACCTTCATGGATGAGGTGGTATGTGTTTTCTGGTGGGGCTCTGTCTGGTTTAAGGAGGAGATGGTATTGACACAGCCTGTATGGTGGAACAGGACAGGGTTTTGAGGGCGAAGGCCAGTGTGTGTAGGGCTTTGAGACATCAGGGAGGGAACAGGAAGGACTAGACTTGTTAGGGAAGGGATCTTTTGTGGAGTAGGCGGGATTTAGGATGGAAGCTGGCAGGTGCACAGGTTTTCATTGGAAGAAGGTGGGGTCACTGGGGAGGAGGCTGTTTGGGGCAAGGCTTTGAGAAGGAAGAACAAGGCTACAATGGAGGAGGTTACTTAGAGGAGGGGATCTGGTGGAACACTGTGAGACCTTGTGGGATATGTAGGGTGAGGGTTCTCATAAGGCAGGGCAGGGAATGGAGGCAAAAGGTTGACCGAAGGTGGGGATTCTGGAGCAGGAATGTGGAGCTATGAGGGAGTGGCTTTTCAGGGTCTGACTTTGAGAGGGCTGGGTGGTACTAGGAAGACATAAGCTAGTAAGGGACGGGGTTTCTAATGGAGAATGGCAGGACTTTGGGAAGTGTGTTAGGGTGGAGGTGGGGTTTCCAGCAGAGCATGATGTAGTCACAATTGTTTGGAGGCGTTTTTCAGGAGGCTTTGTGAGTGATAAAATTTCTTGACAGTAGGTTAGACCATGCAGAAGACTGAAACTCGGGGATTGAAGACAGCCTATATATTATAGAGAAAGAACATCCATCTATCAAAGACAAATCCAAGAAATATGATAGATCTATTCAACATTTGGAAGACACCATCAGAAAGCCTAATGAGGATAATAGGTGTAGAGGATCCCCTAGAAACAGAAGGTCTAGGAAATTTGTTTCACAGGATCCTAGCAGAAAACTTCCCAAAGATGCAAAAAGATAGGCCTATAGAGATACAAGAAGTTTTTAGAACCCAAAATAGACCAGACCAGAAAAAGATATCACAACTCCACATTATAATATCCACAGGATCAATTCAGACCAAGGAAAAGATCCTTAAAGTTGTCAAGGAGAAAAGATCAATCACCTATAAGGGAAACCAATTAGAATCACCTCAGATTTCTCAGCAGAGACAATTAAAGCAAGAAGAGCCTGGAATGATGTATGCCATGCCCTAAAGACAAACAACTATCAACCAAGAATACTGTACCCAGCTATACTCTCCTTCATGCCTGAAGGACAAATAAAAATTTTCCATACCAAAGAAAAAGTGAAACAATCTATCTCTACCAAACCAGCCCTACAAAAGTTACTTAAAGATGTCCTACACAGAGAAAACCAACAGGACCACAATAAAGGGTAAGAAACTGCACCCAAATTGAGAATCCAAGAACCATAGGAAGAACCCAGTTAGTGCAGCCCCCAAGAAGGTGCATAAAATGGCAAAAACTAACAAATGTCTCTCAGTACTATCTCCCAACATTAACGAACTTAACAATAAAATTAAGCAACATAGACTGTCTAGTTGGATTAAAAAAAATCCTTCTGTCTGCTGTATTCAGGAGTCACAACGTGCTCATAAAAACAAACACATGTTTAAAGTGAAAGGTTAGAACAAAATCTAACAAGCAAACGGCCTCATAAACAGGAAGGAGTTGCAATCCTAATATCAGTTAAATAGATTTGAAATTAAAATTGGTGAGAAGAGATAAAGAAGGTCTCTATATACTTATTAAGGGATCTCTCCTTCAGGAGGATATTACAATTCTAAATATCTATTCCCCACAAGATCAACCAAATTTATCCTAGAAAATGTACTTTTTCTCACATCTCCTATAGCTCCAAAGATATTAATTGTTGGGACACACACTCTCCCCACTAGATATATCAACTTGGCAAAAAATCAACAGAGAAACCACGGATATGAAAAACTGCATAGATCACCTAGATTTAACAGACATCTACCGAATATTTCACCCAGCAACATCAGAATACACGTTTTTCTCAGCAGCACAGGGAACGTTTTCCAAAATAGACAACATTTAGGTCACAAAGCAAACTTGTCCCAATCCAAAAACATTGAAGTTATACCTTGCATTCTCTCAGACCACAAGGGAATAAAATTAGAACCCCACACCAAAAGCCACCAATGGAAGTCCTGTAACACATGGAGGCTGAACAGCACACTGTTGAATCACCAGTGAGTCATGGAAGAGATCATAAACGAAATTCAAATGTTTATAATATTCGACAAAAATGAACACTCACAATAACAGCTCCTCTGGGACACAGCATATGCAGTACTCAGAGGCATCAACAAATTGGAGTGATCTGAAACTAACAATTTAGTGAGACATCAGAGCCTCATTGAAAAAGAGCAGCAAGATAAACCCCAATCCAGTACATGGGAAGAAATAATTAACATTAAATCAAAATTAAATCAATTAGAATTCAAAAAGCATAGAAAGAATCAACAAAACAGAGTTAGTTCTTTGAAAAATTAACAAATTGACAGACCCTTAACAAATCTTATTAGAAGAATAAGAAAACACACTCAAATAAATAAACTCAGAGATGAGAATGGAAACTTCACCACAGAAACAACAAAGATTCAGTATATTATAAGGAATACTTCTCAAACCTTTAGGCTAATAAGTTTGAGAACTTGTTAGAAATGTACTGTTTCCTAGTAAATATAGACATGCCGAAACTAAACCAAGATGAGTTAAACCATCTTAACTGGCCCATAATAAGCAATGAAATAGAAATAGCAATAAGAGACCTCCCATCTAAGAAAAGCCCGGGACGAGATAGTTTTACAGCGGAAATCTACAAGGCCTTCAAAGCAGAGCTCACATCAATACTCCTTCAAGTCTTCAATGAAATTGAAAGAGAAAGTTCACTACCGAAGTCATTCTATGAAGCCATCATAAACCTCATCCCCAAACTAGGCAGGGACTCATGAAAGAAAGAGAACTATAGATCCATTTCTTTGATGAAGATTAATGCAAAACTTCTCAACAAAATTTTGGTGAATCGACTTTCACAATTCATCCAAAAAAATCATACAACATGATCAAACAGGATTAATTTCAGGGATGTAAATCTGCTTCAATATACGCAAACCAATTAATACAATAAATCACATCAACAAGAGCAAGGATAGGAACCACATGTTTACCTCAATAGATGCAGAAAAAGGATTTGACAAGATAGAACACCCTTTTATGATGAAGGTTCTGGAAAAATTAGGAATTCAGGGAACATTCCTCAATACAATAAAGGATGCATATGACAAACCTACTTCCAGCATTTTACTTAATGGTGAAAAAATAAAGGTATTTCCTCTTAACTAAGGAATGAGATAAAGATGTCCACTCACTATACTTCCCTTCAAACTAGGATTAGAATGCCTAGCTACAGCAATAAGATAAGATTCAAATATAAAAGGGAATCCAAAAAGGGAAAGAAGAATCTCTACCTCTTTGCAGATTACATGAACTTGGATTTAAAGAATCCCACGGACTCCACTCCCAAATTATTCAAGCTGATTCAAAACTTTGACAAAGTAGCAGGGTATAAAATTAACCCTGAAAAAACAATGGCTTTTCTGTATGCCAACAATGAGAAAAATATGATTGAAATCAGGAAAGCAACTCCATTTGTAATAGCCCCACAAAAATTAAAATACCTAAGACTTAACAAAGAAAAAAGGACCTCAATGATGAAAACTTTAAAAACCTGAAAAAGGAAATCAAAACCGAACTTAGAAAGTGGCAAAAACTCCAATGCTCCTGGATTGGAAAGATCAACATCGTGATAATCGCAATACTTCCCAACTCTATCTACAAATTCAATATGATACCTATCAATATTGCAGCCTCAGTCTTTTAGTAAAAAGAAGAGGTGATCCAAAAATTCACATGGAAAAATAAAATACCCTGAATAGCAAAAACGATATTTAATGGAAACAACAGTGCTGGAGGAATATCAATACCAAATTTCAAACTCTTCTACAAAGCCATAGTAATTAAAACAGCTTGGTACTGTCCCAAGAATAGCCCATAGGACCAATGGACTAGACATGAAAGCTCAGAAATGAATCAATAGGCCTAAAGACATCTAATGTTCGATAAGAGAGCTAAAAAATTGGAAAGGAAGAGACACAATCTCCTCAGTAAATGGTGTTTTCAATAATGGTTAACTACTTGTAGAAAACTAAAGTTAGATCTTTATATATCATCCTGCACCAGAATGAACTCCAAATGGGTCAAAGACCTCGGAGTCAAACAGACACTCTGAAAACATTAAAGAATGGAATAGGGGAAACAGTAGGTCTCCTTTGCACAAGCTTAAATTTTCTTAATAGAGACCCAGAATTACAACAAATCAAAGAAATGTTGGACAAATGGGATAGCATGAAATTGCAGAGCTTCTGCGTGGCAAAGGACATAGCTAGCAAAATCAATTGAAAGACCATTGATTGGGAGAAGCTCTTCACTACCATACAACAGACAAGGGTCCCACATCTAAAATATACCTGGAACTCAAAAAAATTAAATCCCCCAACAACAAATCCTTAAAGAAAAACCTGCCAAATAAATAAGTGGGCTAAAGACTTAAAGAGATTGCCTCTTCTATTTCCTTGAAGAATGAGGGTGGAATTTTGATAGGTATTGCGTTGAATTTGTAGATAGCCTTGGGAAGTATTGCCATTTTCACAATGTTAATCTTTCCAATCCAGGAGCATGGGAGGTTTTGCCATTTTTTAAGTTCTGTGTTGATTTCCTTTTTCAAGATTTTAAAGTTTTCATCATAGAGGTCCTTCACTTCTTTAGTTAAGTTAATTCCTAGGTATTTTATTTTTTGTGGGGCTATTACAAATGGAGTTGCTTTCCTAATTTCAGCCACAATTTTCTCATTGTTGGCATACAGAAAAGCCATTGATTTTGGGGGGTTAATTTTATAACCTGCTACTTTGATAAAGTTTTGAATCAGCTTAAGTAATTTGGGAGTGGAGTCTATGGGATTCTTTAAATACAAGATCATGTCATCTGCAAAGAGGGAGAGTTTTATTTCTTCTTTCCCTATTTGGATCCCCTTTATGTCTGCATCTTGTCTTATTGCTGTAGCTAGGCATTCTAACACTAGATTGAAGAGAAGTGGAGAGAGTGGGCATCCTTGTCTTGTTCCTGAGTTAAGAGGAAATGGCTTTAGTTTTTCACCATTGAGTATAATGCTGGCTGTAGGTTTGTCATATACAGCCTTTATTGTACTGAGGAATGTTCCATGGATTCCTAATTTTTCCAAAACCTTCATCATAAAGGGGTGTTGGATCTTGTCGAATGCTTTTTCTGCGTCTATTGAGATAACCATGTGGTTCTTATTCTTGCTCCTGTTGATGTGATGAATAATATTAATTGATTTGCGTATATTGAACCAGCTTTGCATCCCTGAAATGAATCCTGTTTGATCGTGGTGTATGATATGGAACAATAAAAGACCCCGAATAGCAAAAACACTCCTCAACGGAAAGAATACTGCTGGAGGAATATCAATACCAAATTTCAAACTCTACTATAAAGCCATAGTAATTAAAACAGCTTGGTATTGGCATAAGAACAGACCTCAGGACCAATGGAATAGAATTGAAAACCCAGAAATGAACCTACAGACCTATAGCCATCTAATCTTCGATAAGGGAGCTAAAACAATAGAATGGAAGACAGAAAGCCTCTTCAGTAAATGGTGCTGGCAAAACTGGTTAACTACATGTAGAAAACTAAAGCTAGATCCTTATATATCACCCTGCACCAGAATCAACTCCAAATGGATCAAAGACCTTGAACTCAAAGCAGACACTCTGAAAACATTACAGGATGGAATAGGAGAAACCCTGGGTCTCCTCGGCTCAGGCCGAAATTTTCTGAATAGAGACCCGGAAACACAACAAATCAAAGAAAGGTTGGACAAATGGGATTGTATAAGGTTGCAGAGCTTCTGCAGGGCAAATGACATAGCTAGCAAGATCAATAGAAAGCCCACGGATTGGGAGAAGATCTTTACTAGCCATACAACGGACAAGGGTCTCATATCTAAAATATACTTGGAACTCAAAAAATTAAACCACCCAACAACAAATCCTCAAAGAAACAACTGCCTAATAAGTAAGTGGGCGAAAGACCTAAAGAGAAGCTTCTCTGAAGAAGAAAGAAGGATGGCCAATAGACACATGAAGAAATGTTCAACATCCCTAGCCATAAAAGAAATGCAAATCAAAACAACATTGAGATATCACCTCACTCCAGTTAGAACAGCAAAAATCAAGAACTCTAACAACAACAGATGCTGGAGGGGATGTGGACAGAAAGGAACCTTACTTCATTGTTGGTGGGAATGTAAACTTGTTCAACCACTTTGGAAAGCAATATGGAGGTTCCTCAAAAGACTCCACATAGAGCTCCCCTATGACCCAGCAATCCGACTTTTGGGCATTTACCCAAATGGTCACAAACAAGACCATATTAAAGCTACCAGCACAATTATGCTTATTGAACCGTTATTTACCATAGCTAACATATGGAACCAAACCAGATGCCCCTCAGTATATGCATGGATCAATAAAATGTGGTATACACACACACACACACACACACACATATATATATATATATATACACACACACACACACAATGGAATTCTATGCCTCTATCTGAAAGAATGACATTGCCCCATTTGTTAGGAAATGGAAAGACATGGAAAAATTTATATTAAGGGAATAAACCAGTCCCAAAGAAACATAGGTCCCATGGTTTCCTTTATTTACAATAACCAGTATATGTCTGAGATAAGCCGAAAAGGTCAGACAAGTTGAGGTTGGGTGAAATGAACCACAAGATAAGGATTCAATGATTTTTTTTTCCCCTTGGGATTGTTTCTAACATATTTATAAGATGATTTCTATATTGCTTTGCATGTCCCTCCCCCACAGTAAAGACCCTGCTTTCACGGTATTTGATGTTGGTATAATTTGTGGAGGAGAAGGGAAAAAACTAATCTTTTAACTCGGGATACAGGTGGACCCATTGCAACAATGAGATATACAAGTCGTTAGGTCGAAAACTGAACTTTACAGCTTTGATGGGGGGTGGGGGGAGGGTCGGATGGAGGGAGGGGGTAGTATGGAAAGGGATGGGAAGGGGAAACAAAGTGGCAGCAACAGTGCTTGATAAGAAATGTACTCGTTATCTTGCCCATGTAATTGTAACTTGTCTGTTGGTATTCTCACTATAAAAAAATAAACAAATAAAAAATAAAAGAAAAACGAACTTTACACCTTGGCCGGCGAGAGTGGGGGATGGCAAAGGGGTGTCTGGAGAGCAAGGGGGGGGGGTGGGCAGATGAGAACAGATGGGAAGGGGAAACAAAGGAAGAGGCAATAATGCTTGATGAGTAATGTACTCATTATCTTGCCCATGTAATTGTTGCCCCTCTATATGGTATTTTCACAAATAAATAAATAAGAAGGAGACTCAAGGCTGCTGAAATAAGCATATTTCCCATTTGTACTTTAATGGGATTTTTCTACAAACAACAAGAATTTCATCTTAACATAATAATTTCAAAATGTATTGCTACAGGATAGATTGTAAATGTAATATTTAATACTATTGGAATACTTGAAGACAGAGTTTTACAGAAAACTTTAAAATTCAGATAAACTGCAATATTCCAATAAATACATAGAAGAAATATAATTTAAAAATTCACTGATCAAAGCAAACCCTGGCAGGAATATCTGAAAGACGCTTATCTGAAAACAGAAATTGGCACTGTGGCTCAAGTGGTAGAGGGCTCCACTTGAGCTGAAGAACTCAGGAATATGTTAATACCCTGAGATTAAACCACAGGACTGACAAAAATACAATTTAAAGAATTGAAGCATTAAGGCTGGGAAGGAGACTCAGTGGTAGAGTACTTGTCCTGAATACATAAGGTCCTGGGTTTAATTCCTCAGCACCACATAAGCAGAAAAATGTGGAAATGGCTCTGTGGCTCAAGTGGTAGTGCACTAGCCTTGAGCTGAAAAGCTCATCAGGTATAACAGCTAGACCCAGATTTGAGGCCCTTATACCACCATCACCAACAACAACAAATTAAAGCATCAAACAACCTGAAGTTGTTGTCCAGAATAATGAGTGCGGCATTATTAGTGTAAATGCTTAGTGACTTTAAGCCTAGTTTAAAAGGGGAGGTAGTGGGCAATTTGTGTGTTTGCCAAAACCTACAAAATTATTTTGTACTTTACCAAGGAGGAAGAAAGGAGGAATTGGGGGGAGGAGGGGATGTGTTTGGTGACCTTGCCTTTTGGTTCAGTGATTGTTTTCTGGAGTCGAATTCAGAGAAATTCTGCTTGCAATCCTAGTTGCATGGTGGGGGGGAGGGGAATGAAGAAGCAATGCCCTGGAAGTGGTTTTGTCCTGTCCTTGGCCTAGTTCCAAACGTCACTGGATAATCCAAGTCCCACTTCAGGAACAAGAAGCCTTGAAGAGTACTGATCCATTAGGCAGATGGACCTAACCACAGCCAGAAAAGGTAAAAAATGCAATGCCTTGGGCAGCACTGGAAATCTATACCAGGAAGAGTGTTTTATATTTTTTATTGTAAAAATACTATACAGAGGGTTTACAGTTACATGAGTAGGGTAATGAGTACATTTCCTATTGAGCATTGTTACCTCCTCCTTTGTTTTTCCCCTACAACCCTTTCCCTCCCCAACTCTCCAACTCCTCCCTCATTGACCATTACTCTACATTGTAAATTCATTTTCAACACAGTGTCCTGTACATCTCATAATCACAATGGGTCAACCTGCATCCCCATTTCTGCATTCTGCTACATTTCTACTTCCCAAATTACAAAATATGCATATAAGGTGCAGAACACTGGAAACAAATACAGTGAAAACAGGGATTTTACCATGGGATATACCATGGGGGGATGAACTTACAAAAGAATCACATAGCGCATTATAAGTATATTAAAAACAAAAACAAGAAAGAAAAATCACTTGTGTGTCTGACTTGGGGTCCTTTCACTTAATGTCACCTTATATGGTTATATGGTTATATGTCCATAGCCTTTGATCTTCTCTGCTTGTCCTAGACATGTACTAGTCCTTGCAAACAAGGGAAACCATGGGACATATGTTTCTTTGGGCCTGGCTTACTTCACTTAATATAATATTTACCAAGTCTTTCCATTTCCTAACAAATGTGACAATCTCATTCTTTCTAATAGAAGCATAGAATTCCATTGTGTGTGTGTGTGTGTGTGTGTGTGTGTGTGTGTGTGTGTGTGTGTGTTTGTGTATCACATTTTCTTGATCCATTCATGAACTGAGGAGCATCGAGGTTGTTTCCATAAACATGCTTGCACAGGCAACTTTGGTATGACTTTGTTTGTGGTCATTTGGGTAAATGCCTAAATGCCCAAAAGTGGGATTGCTGGGACATAGGGAAACTTTACATGGAGTCTTTTGAAGAACTTCCATACTGCTTTCCAAAGTGGTTAAACAAGTTTACACTCCCACCATCAATGAAATAGGGTTCCGTTTTAGCCACATACCCTCTAAGGTGTTGTTATTAAATTTCTTGATTAGGGGCCGGGAAAGTGACTCAGGAGTAGAGTGTTTTGCATTGTATGCATGAGGCCCTGGGTTCGATTCCTCTGCACCACATAAACAGAAAAAAAAAATTCTTGATTATAGCCATTCTAACTAGAGTAAGGTACAATCGCAACATTCTCTTGATTTGGATTTCTTTTGTGGCTAGAATCGTTGAGCATTTCTTCATGTATCTAATGGCCATTTTTATTTCCTCTTCAGAGAAGTCTCTCTTTAAGTTTTTAGCCCACTTAATTATTGAGCAGTTGTATCTCTGAGGATTTGATGTTGGGGAATTTAATTTTTTGAGTCCTAAGTACATTTTACATATAAGACCTTGTCCATTTTATAACCTGTGAAGATCTTCTCCCAGAATGTGTGCTTTCTATTGATATTGCTATCTATGAACTTTGTCTTGCAGAAGCTCTCATGTTTCATGCAATCCCATTTGTCCAACCTTTCTTTGATTTCTTTTTTCTTGACCATTGTAATATGTTTATTACATACAGACTCTATCAACACTCGGAATTTATAATTCCATCTCATCCTGTAAAAATTACTTGTTTCATAAAGAGATGAATTAAGGAATGAATTCTTTAACTTATTTTTCTTTACTCTTTGTATCTGGCTCTCTATTAAGAAAATTTCGGTATGTGTTAAAAAGCCCTAGATTTTATCCTATTCCTTCATGTAGTGTTTTCATGGTGTCCTCTTTTATTTTGAGGTCTTTGATCCATTTGGAGTTGATTCTTGTGCAGGGTGATATATACAGATGCAGCTTTAGTTTAACAGGTGTTTAACCAATTTTGCCCACACCATTTACTCAAAAGGCTGTCTTTCTTCCATTCTCTTTTTTTAGATACCTTGTCAAAGATTGGGTGGCTATCGGTCAGGGGGTTAATTTCTGAGTCTTCAGTCCTATTCCGTTGGTCCTCAAGTCTGTTCTTGTGCCAGAACCAAGCTGTTCTTATTACTATGGCTTTTTAGTAGCGTTTGAAATTTGGAACTAATATTGCTCTAGTGCTGTTCTTTCTGCTAAGAATTGACAAACCTACAGCCAGCATTATACTTAATGGTGAGAAGGTAAACCCATTTCTTATAAATTCAGGAATAAGATAAGGATATTTGCTCTCTCCACTTCTTTTCAACTTAGTATTAGAATGCTAGCTGGGGCAATAAGATAAGATGCAATCTTAAAGGGATCCAAATAGCAAAAGATGAAGTAAAACACTCCGTCTTTGAAGATGACATGCTCTTGTATTTAATGAAACCCATGGACTCCATTCCCAAGTTACTTGAGCTGATCAGAAACTTTGGCAAACTAGCAGAATATAAAATTAACCCTCAGAAAATAAAGGCTTTCCTGTATTCCATTAACGATAAGAGTGCAGCTGAAATTAGGAAAGCAACCCCTTTTTACTAGCCACACAAAAATAAAATACCTAGGAGTTAACTTAAGAGGTGAAGGACCTCTATGATGGGAACTTTAAAAACCAGAAAAGGAAAATTAAAGCAGAGCTATGGAAGTGGGAAACTTCCCATTCTCCTGGATTGGGAGGATTAACATCATGAAAATGGCAATATTGCCAAAGGCTATATCCAAATTCAATGTGATACCTACCAATATCCCATTGTCACTCTTCAATGAAATAAAAGACGCAATCCCAAAATTCATATGGAAGAATAAAAGAGCCCAAATAGCAAAGAAGTTTATTGTGATTCTCATATTGTATTGCCACCTTGATTCTACAAAGTTATTTATGAATTTTTACTTTCTTTCCTCCCTTTGGATAAAGCTCACAAACACCCTGCCTCTAGCTCCCAGACTCTTAGCTCTGGACAATTGTTCCAAGAGAATGAGTTACTTAATTGTATTTTGAGCGCATAAAACATGCATATAAAACTAGCAGATTTTGATCTTATGAGAAAGCAGCCTTCTTTTTCCCCTCTCAAGTTATTTCCTGGTAAGCATTTTTATAAAGAATCTGTTTTCATTTATAAATGAAAGACTGGTAGGAAACTATGTTCATAATCTGGCTCCTTCGCTCGCACCTCAACACCTAAAACACAAATTTCACAAAGCATTTACAAGAAACAATACAAAAACCAAACATTGGGAATGCTCAGATGCAGAACGTTTTACAATACCCAGAATTCCTCTGCTGTTTGAGGGAGGGGCTGTCTGTATAAATTAAAAAACAAACCCAAAAGAGCAGCCAGGAGTACCAGACTTGAGTGTCCATGGCTGCTACTCCATGGACAAGGAGCATGGAAGGGCTTCCTGAGCCTGCTGGAAAGTGCATGGAGGAAAGTTTACTTGCCAGCCTGAGTACAAAAAGTTGGCTTCACCTGCCTGGGTCTGTCTTGTTTTCTCCCCACAGCAGAGCAGAATTGTCCACTGCTCTACGGAGAATAAATACTGTACCAGCCAATCTGCAGAGTGGCTTATGTTTGGTCTGCATACCTTCCTAGTTAGGCGCCCCCTGCCCCACGGTGTGTGTGTGCTCCCAGGGGGTGATCCTCAGGTCCCAAGCCCACGGGGCAGGCATGTGTTAGATGTGAGTCAGTGACACTGTGTCATTTACACAGCAACTG
Organism: Dipodomys spectabilis; assembly: GCF_019054845.1. Lineage (NCBI taxonomy): Eukaryota > Metazoa > Chordata > Mammalia > Rodentia > Heteromyidae > Dipodomys > Dipodomys spectabilis. The sequence goes on from NW_024871222.1 coordinate 843,116, forward strand.
CCAGATTGCTGCCCTCGCTGAACAGCAGGTGCACCCTGATCTTCTCCCACAGCCCTAGGCGAGGTGCCTGCAATGGCCCGATATGGGCAGGCTGCCACTAGGATCCTACTTCACCAGACAGACCAGCATGCCAGATGAAGTGGCTGCCACCTGAATTATTAATTATTTTATGGAGCAGTATTAAACAAAGTGATACACATTACTGTATATGTTATACTACATCCTTGAGTCTCTAGTCCAAAATCATTGAACTATATACTAGCAAGAATGGATCTTATTGTTTGTAATCATAAGGCCATAATGGAAAACTGAAATAAAAGTACAACAAAACACTTATCCATAAACACGTGATTGAATCTCAGAATTTGAAAAAAATTGTAAGTAGTGCAAATGAAATTATACTAGAATAGTTAAATAAACACAAAATACATTACATTCAAATGTAAAATAAGTAATTACAGACAGAATTCCTACTGGATATAAAAATATTACAATGATTTAGAAGGTTGAAGTGATATAGGTTATATATTTTGTTTTTACAAAACTTATTTATATTTCCAAGTTTTGCCTATCTCAGTGAAGGAAAATGTTACAAAGTAGATATATGTGGCACCTCTTGCTTGCAGTAACAGGAAGGGGTGTGGCACTTCCTAATGGGAGTCTTGAGATGAAACCCACACCCAGCCCAAGTAGACCCATCAGAGGTCCATGTGGGGACCCTAAGGGGGTCCAGGACACCGCATTGCTGCTGCACCAGGTGCAGGACCTTTCCGGTGGGCTGTAGCCTACAAGGTTCCATTAGTGACCAAGCCAAGCAACCCAGACTCAGGTGCCAAAGCCAGGGAGGAAGACAGGGTAGATGCTAAGTCCTGCCTTCCATCTCTGCAGCCTACATTGCCAAGGCAATGTCCTTTCCCCTGCTTTGGAGAACGAGGGTAGGGGGTGACCCCATTGCCTCCAAATGGAGTATCCCTAGAATGGCATCCAGAGCTGGGCCCATGTAGGCCAGAAGGGCGAAGGAGGAGGCTACACAGCAAAGCAAGAGGGCCTTCATTCCCTCGGTGCTGCAGCTGTTGTGCTGCAAGTCCAGGCTTCTCTGACACTGATTGGCATATGTACGGTTGGCCCTGTACCCGAGTCCACAAGGACCAGAAAATGGAGGTCCACAGAGATGCTGAAGGGGCTCAAGGTTGCTGAGCTGCTGCAGCTGTCACAAGCCAGCTGGCAGAGGGTCCAACACATGGCTCCAGTAACCAGACCCCCTTAAAGAATAATGAGGTGAACCACGGCTAGGCTGCCTGGCCCCAAGGGGGCAGACTGCATACCCAGCCTTCCTTTACCCATGGACTGTGCAGTGTACAAAAATGGTGTCCCTCACACTGCACTCATGTGGGCAGGCAGTGACCCCAGAACAGAGTCTCCCTAGGATGGGCAATGCACTCAGGAGCACAGAAGACCAGTACCAGCACAACTGGAGGAGGAGAGGGCAGCAGTGGCCTCAACTCCAGACCCATGGCTGCCAGCTCCTGGGTGAAATGGAGCAACTGAAACTGGGAAGTTAGGTGGGAAGGGTGGACGTGGCTCATCTGGCAATGCTGGGGAGCATGCACACACATCCACTCACTGCACATCCACCGTAAAGGAGTTGGCCACACATCTCAACGGGTGACTTGAGGAGGCACCCACACCCACAGGGACTACAGAAATGGAGTTTCACGTGGTGACTTGGAAAGGGCTCCAGAGCACAGCCTTGGAGCAATGCACAACTGGCAAAAACAAAACAAAAACAAAAACAAAACAAAAATAAAAAAAAAAACGAAAAAAGTCCAGTAAAACTTTTCATCAATGATAACCTATTATACATTAAAAACAGTTTTAGTTTCCTCTTGTATTATATTTTTGCATGGATCCCTCTAAATTAACCAGAAATCTCCAGGATTTCTTCATGTATAGTAATACAAATAAATATAGCTTCTATTCTTTTTTTAATTAAGGGAAGTTGCATTTATTTCTTTCTATTGTTTGATTCATGAAAAAGAAATCCTGAAATATATCTGTAAAACACCGAACTCAGCATTTCTTCTGAACTCCTCACTGAAGAAAGAGAATAAAATGACTGAGCAACAGGTATCACCCATATTGTCACTGTGCTAGCTGTCTTTCTGATTAGAAAATAATCCTGCCATGCACATGCAAATCATTTATGCAACATGTTTTCCGACAATTCTTGCTGTTATACTGCATTTATCTTCCTCCTCCTGTCTCCTCTCCTGCTCCTCTTCCCCAGGGTCCTGTTTCCCTCTTCCTTCTCTCCTACCTCTACTTTCTCCCTGTCTGATCCTCTTCTCCCTCCTGCTATCCCTTCCTCCTCTCTTACCCCTTCCTCCTCCTTTCCTTTCCTCTTTCTCTTACACTTTCCCTTCTACTTTTTTATGGTCCTAGGTGTTGGACACACACTAAGCAGATGCTCTCCTGCTTGCTACAGGCCTCCAGTCTGGACTTCATTTCAATGACACTCTATTTCTTTGAGGCAAACCCAACAAAGTCTTTTGATTCAGGATTCAATTCATGGTACATATTCTACACCATGAATATGTGCTACTTCATACAGTGTGGCTAATAGGTTTGGATTATGCTTTGGCCTTCAGTTAAACTCATCAGAAATAATGTGTTTGAAGGCAATCTAATGTGATCCTGTTACTCCCACATTAATGAACTGGTTACTACATATATTGCACGAGTACTTCCATATTGGTCCCAGTTTAATGAACTGTCACTTTGTGGTAGCACCCACAATAACACTAACCCAAGGATTACTGGGGATCAGAAGATTAAGTCCAGAAAGTAAAATCCATGAGGTATTTCTCTCAAAATAACCATTAAAAAGCCAGAAGAAAGCCTTTGGCTACGTGATTTAGTGCCATACTTCCACAGAATAAGCTGATGACAGGACCCAGGCTTCATTAGAAGACCAGTGGTGGGTGCATACACACACACACACACACACACACACACACACACACACACACAACTTCCCAGCTAGAGCAAGTATCTGTTTTTCCAATAACATATCTGAGTTCAAATCTTATGTGTTTTGATATTTTTGAAAGTTTTATCATCAACTTGCCTAATTTTAATAAATGACACCCTGTTCACTATTATTTAATCCTGGTTGGAAAATATTTTAAGACACATTTTCATGTAGAAAGTTGTTTTTCCCCCAACTCTTGACTGTCTTTGTTTGTAAGAATGAAAGAATTGTGCCTTTAATTCATTAGTTCATAAATTAGAAAAGTAACCCTAACCCTAGAACCAATTGCCTTTGGATTCTAAAAGCCACAAAAGTACATTAAATTTATACATCCTGTTTTGGCTTCAACTCATCTTTCTTAAAATATTTTCTAGTTTTACTCAATATCTTGCCATTTTTCTAACACAACATTCAGGCTAACCCTCACACTAATCATACCCTAATCCTAATATTATTAGCAGTTTCCTATTTCATATTCATCCTAATTCGATCTTGACTTGTTATTCAAAGATTTATTTTCAGTTTGACCTAAATTTTCCATTTTCCTGATGCTAATTGTAAATAATTTTATAGATGTCACCTAGACAAGAATTTAAAATGCATGTAGAAATCAAATTTCCACAATTTAAGCTATATGAGAGGGGTCATACCCTCGTGTACTATGTGGTGTGAATTTTACCACAGTGATGAACCCTTCCAACTAATACCAAGAGTCATGTGCAATAATTTATTATTTGATGTTAAGATGAGTGCTAAGTGTAGAATACACTTTGAATTATTACATTAAATTACAGAAATGAAGCAATAATGATATGTTATTTGTTTAAACTCTAATGCTTCTCAATTTTACAATTCATAAATATATTATCAAAATTATTTTCACTTTCTTCTTTTCTATAGCTGCTGAAATTAAAATTATATATTAAACATTCAATATTAAGAAATCAGTAAGTAACTATTATTAAAATGATATACTATTAAACTCTGATTTGAATTATACTTCTAACAAATTGTGATCTAAACAACTCAATAGAATTAAGGGTGATCATTTTTAAACTAATTAGCTTGTTTTTTTTTATTTTATTTTTTGGGTCCGATCATGGGGCCTGAACTCTGGGCCTGGGCGCTCTGCCTCAGCATTTCAGCTCAAGGCTAGCGCTGTACAACTTGAGACACAGCACCACTTCCGGCTTGTTTCTTTTTGCTTATGTGGTGCTGAGGAATCAAACCCAGGGCCGCAGGCATGCACGGCAAGCACTCTACCACTGAGTCACCTTCCCAGCCCAGCAGCTTGTTTTTTGTTTCCTAATTGTGTCATTTGTTATTCTTGGTCTAAGTCATCTCTTCATCTTAATTGTTTAGTTTTCTATTTTATCTCTATTGTTTTGCTGATTATGCATTTTGTTTAAACTTTTTAATTACTGACATGAGGCTGAAAAGCTTTATGCTAGTTTATTACTTGCTATGTTAATGTAAAATTACTCCTTTCCACAGCTCTTCTACTCTACGATACTACAGTATTTCCTCCAGTCACATCTCCTGTATCGCTGCTCTCATATATTTTATTTTATTTTTTATTTAAAGTTCCAGTATCGTTTTTAAAAAGTACTAAATCTTTTAAATATCATCACTTACTGTATTTTAAGAATTCAAGAATGAAAAAAATCACATATAATCACTCCAAAATGCTTTAAAACTAGGAAATGATAAAACAGGCCACTGTGAAGTAAATTTTCTTCTACTTTCAAAATTATTCTGAAAGCCTTGTGCTGGTTTGTCACACACGTAATCCTAACTACTCGGGATACCTACTCAGGGGCCTGAGATCTGTGGATAACATTTGGAAGCCAATCAGGGCAAAATAAATTCATGAGATTATTTTTCAAAAATTTTAATGAACTAACAAAGGGCCAGGAATGGAGATGTAGCTCATATAGTAGCTCACCAATCTAGAGAGAAAGACATAGCGAGACCTTGAAGCCCTGATTTCAAACTCTGAGCATGCCAACACGCAGGAATGCACACACACTCACTTTTTCAAAATATCTTCATATCAGTGTTTTGCATTAATTTATTTGTTAACGATATTATTTGGGTAAAATAGGCAAAATAAACTCTTCCATCTCAAAACATTTTTATACATTTTTTGTTGTAAAAATACTGTACAGAATGGTTATAGTTACATGAGCAAAGTAATAAGTACATTTCATATCAAGCATTGTTACCTCCTCCTTTGTTTTTCCCCCACCATTCCTTCCCTTCCACCTCCACAAGTACACTCCTCACACCTCCAAGGCCCACCCAATGTCCCCAGCCTAAATTGTAAAATTCGTTCTTCAAAATATTGTCTTGTGCATCTATTGTTATACAATGGGTCAAACTGTATTCCTATTTAAGCATGTTGTTTTGTCCCTTTCTTTCCCCAAATTAGAGAAGTGTATATACAAGATGCAGGTGCACCAACATCAAGTAAAGTGAAAACAGGGGTTATATTGTTGGGGAGAAACACATTAAAAAAAAAAGAAATCACGTTGTACATTATAAATATGTGAGAAACAACAGCAAGAAAGAAAAAACCACTTGTGTCTCTATCTTGGGGGTCATTTAGCTTAACATCTACTTATGTAGTCATATACACATAGCTTTTCAACTTTTCTGCTTATCCCAGACATATACTAGTCATTGTAAATAAGGGATACCATGGGACCTATGTTTCTTTGGACTTGGCTTACATCAGTTAATATAATTTTTTTCCAAGTCTTTCCATTTCCTAAAAATTGGGCGATGTCATTCTTTCTGATGGAGGCATAGAATTAATATATATACACATATATATGTATATATATAGTATATGTGTGTGTGTACACACATATACACACAGAACATTTTCCTTTTTTGTTTTTTAGAGCAACTTAGTTTTCCACCTTCATCATTTTTTCAAATGTTTTTATTGTGATTAAATGATTACATTATTTCCCATATTTCACAATATTGTGGGATAGTGATGCTTAGTTAAAGTCACAAACACATTCTAACTTTGATGTAGCAAATTGTCTATCATGGTCTACAATACTTATGAGTTCTATGAGCTTTGCAATAGAGTTATTTCCTCCATATGTATAGTTTTTTGTTTTGAAATATGTATATTTCCTTTGTTTTGTATAGTGTCTGCTGTTCCCTCTTTCCCACTTGTTCCCTCCTTCCCTTCAGTGACATTGAGTTGCTTAGTTCATTTTGGTCAATGTCCAGTGCAGGTGATGGATCCCACTGTTGTATGTTTTTCCCTGATTCCTTCTAGTTCTGTGTCGTCTTCCTGGTTTCCCTTCAGTGTGCAAATATGATCAGCAGAATGAGGATATTTAGTAGTGATTCGACCAGATGAGTGGAAGTCCTTGGTTTCTTAAGTGTTGTTAATTTTGTTGTATCACCTTACATTTTGGATTTAACATCCACTTACCATGGAGACCATGTGCTGTTTGTCTCTTTGCTTTTGTCTTACCTCGCTCAACATGATTTCCTGTAGCTTGATTGATTTCCCTGCTAATGCCATTATTTTGTCTTTCTAATGGCTGGAACATATTCCGTTGTGTATAGTTACCACAGTTTTTGGATCCATTCACCTCTGGTGGGACATATGGGTTGTTTTCATATCCTGTATATTGTGAACAGTGCTGCAATAAACATGGAGGTGCATGTATCCTTGAATATTGGTACCTGTTGTTGAGAATAGATGCCTAGAAGTGGTATGAGTGAGCCATAAGGAAGGTCAATAATTAGCTTTCTGAGGACTCACCAGATTGCTTTCCAAAGTGGTTGTGTAAGTGTACATTCACACACACACACACACACACACACACACACAGAACGTTTTCTTGATCCATTCTTCTACTGAGGGGCATCGGGGTTGGTTCCGTATCTTAGCTATGGCAAATAATGCTACAATAAACGTTGTTGTGGTGGTAGTTTTAGTATGGACTTATTTGTGATCATTTGGGTGAATGCCCAAAAGTGGGATTGCTGTGTAATAGGGGAGCTCTATGTGGAGTCTTTTGAGGAAGCTCCAAACCGCTTTCCAAAATGGATGAACAAGTTTACACTCCCACCAAGAGTGCAGTAGGCTTCCCTTCTGGCCACATCCCATCCAGCATCTGTTGGTGTAAAAATATGGAACGATTCATTAATTTGCGTGTCATCCTTGTGCAGGGACCATGCTAATCTTCTCTGTATGTTCCAATTTTAGTGAATGTGCAGCCAAATTGAGCACAGAACATTTTTTATATATAAAGTGTAATTGATTGTCTTAAACTAGACAATTCAACAAAAAGTAAGTTCAAAAAATTGTGAAATTTTGCAACCATGTATTTCTTACATAAGCACACATTTAAGAATAAAGTCAATATTGACATGACAAAAACAAAATAATTCCAGATATTTGTTGTTCATGAGATGTGTAGGAGGAGGAATTCAATTATTCTACACAAGGCACCTGTCATAATGATCATTGCAGCAAATGTTAAGGTTTGTTAAAAGTTTTAATGATTTAAATATGTTTCATTTTGGGATTTGCTTATATATGCAAAATTAAGACTGGTAGGTCATAAATTTTTTCGATAAAGTATATAATATTTCCGGTAGCATGTACTACTAAGTATGTACATTTCAGAGTTTATAGAAACTTTGCTAATGAGAAGTTGCAAAGACTGTGTAAAGAAGCAGAGTGAAGAGTTAAGAATTTAAGTACACAGTTTCTGATAAATCTTTAGGGCTCCCTTAAGTTATATGTTAGTGATGAACAAATAATGATAAAAGCCACATACACATGATGAGATTATCTATAAATAGTCATCTTAGTGGGTAAATTTAAAGGCTACTCATAGCTTTATCCAGTTTTAAATGTACAGGAATATGAGAAAATAGTAAAATCTACTATGTACTTTTCAAATACTGTAAACCCTGGTAATTGTTTTGTTTTTTTTATTTTAGGAATCATTAATATATAATTATTGTTTTCTTTATTTATAGCATTTTTTCCTTGTCGTAATATAATACAACTTTTTGTGAGTCGTGATTAAGAGGTACTTTGAGAATATTATTGGGATGGCCACACCATTTTTCATAGGTGCATGTGAATTTACAAATAGCAAAACTAAAAACAAAATATTGATTAAAAATTATATCAAGTAGAGTCTGAATCAGGAGTGTTGATAAATGTCCACACCTAAAATCTTAACCCTAGGCTGAAGTAGTGGTATTATAGTGTTGAGGCCACAAAATTGAGAAACTGTGTTTTGTTTTGTTTTGTTTTTTGCTTTGGTTTTGTTGGTTGTGGGGCTTGAACTCTGGGTCTTGGGTAGTGTCCCTCAGCTCTTCAGCTCAAGGCTAGCGCTATCATTTGATCCACAGCAGCACTTTCATCTTTTTCTGCTTATGTCGTGCTGAGGAATGAAATCCAGGACCTCATGCATACAAGGCAAGCACTCTACCACTGAGCCGCCTTCCCAGCTCCTGAGAAACTGTGATTTAAAAAATCATCCGAACAATATTTGCTTTCTGCTTTGGGTTATATAATGAAATATGTGAACACATTTTTATATTTTTGTGAATTGTCATACTTCTAACTTTATACTAACTACAGCCAATTTATCCTTTTCAAAGTCAAGAAATATTTCTGAAAGTTTGCTTCTGTGAAGACTGTTTTTGCATTTATAATTTCTTCTGAGCCATTTTTATTTATTATCAAAATCACTTTATATTTTATTTTGATGCGTTATCATACATCAAATACCTTCAAATGTACATGTAGTGTCTCAAAATAGCAGTATGAATGTCCTCATACACCTCTTGTTTATCTGTTACGCACTTTAATATTATGATATTTTTCTCTGTCTTTCACTCTCTTCATTTCTGCTCTTTCTCTTTCATGCTCCATGTCTGCTACTTAGAATTTCTGCTGGTCTACTATTATCCTTCAGGATCCACTGGTTTTGTGGGAACATGATAGGGACCATCAGTTACCCTTGCATTCTTTAAGAGTTATAACAGTGACGTGAAATTATTCTTTGCCATTCTAAATGGCAAAACAACAGATCTAGGAATTCCTTTTCACTTTTAGTACTATTATAAATTTTATCTCATACGAATCATTGGGACTGATAATATACTTTTAGCCTGGGACCTAAAAGTTCTTTTTCATTTACAAACAACCTTTTTCTTTTATTATCAGTAAGTAACAAAAACAAAGCTATCCTATGGGAAAGTAGGCTGAAGTTGTTCACAGTGATGAAAAACAAGTTAATGGGGGAAGTATGTACAAAGGATACCCCTCATATAACACAGATGCTTAGAGCAGTTTATCATGTACACTTTTTGATAAGGACAATGTGCTGGGAACTCTAGATTAAATCACTGAACACCTGATATATATATATATATATATATATATATATATATATATATATATATATATATATATATACATATATATATATATATGTATGTATTTTTATTTATACATGCATATATATGAATATCGGCCCATATATGTACACATGAATGTCACTATACACACACATACACACATACGTACACACATGTACACATGCACAAATGGAAAAAGACACATAGATATAGCCAACACAGGTTTCACTAGTTGTTGAATATGCCTTAGACAGAATGCTTGGAAACAAATGTGTTGAAGATGTATTCGTCTCTAAGAGTTCTTTTACCACTCCTCTTATCTCTTCCAACTGGTACGTTTAGAGAGATTCGACTTGAAAAATGCAGGACAAGTGATAGCAAGTAACTCGGAAATCTCAATACGTATAGGTCATATGGTGTCTCTCTGCTCCCCATGGAATGCTTGCTCTTGTAGACACTCTCAACAGCCAAAGTAGCAGGACAATATCCTTGTTAAGAATAAAGTTATAAGGCTTTAAATGGCATCCTTCCTTGGGCTCTTTTCCAACAGTGAGCATCAATTCCTAAGCAGATGAGTGACTCCCGAGAAGACTGGAGTGCAGGTCAAATTTTAACCAACCCATATGAAAAGTCTAAAGTGAGCAATTCTGACTGAGGTCGTGCCGATGTCCTGGCAACGCAAATGAGAAAAAAAGAAAGTTTTTAATGTATTAAAATTTGAGAATAATTTGTAACCTGTCAATAAATGTGTAGAACACAATTATACCAACTGACAATAGATGGAGTGCATTTCATTTATATGCTTTTGGACTTTGAAAGTGTTTTTAAGTGTGTCTACACAAGTAGAATCAGCATGAAACAAGCCAGCATTTCTTCATTTAAGATGCAAGGAAAAGATACAGGTTGACCCATTGTAACAATGAGATTTGCAAGATACTATTAGAGGGAGTTGTTGGGGATGGTTGAAGGTAAGGAATAGTAGGGGAAAAACAAAGGAGGTGGCAACAATGCTCAATAAGATATGTACTCATTACCTTACTTATGTAACTGTAACCTCTCTGTACAGTACTGAGCTTCTTCAGTAAAAATGCTGGCAAAATTGGTTAATCACTCATAGAAAACTAAAACTATATCCTTATATATCATCCTGTATCAAAGACCTCGGAGTCAAAGCAGACACACTGAAAACATTACAGATTGGAGTAGGACATACCCAAGGTCTCCTGTGCAGAGGCTGAAATTTTCTTAATAGAGACCCAGAAGCACAAGAAATCAAAGAAAGTTTGGACAAATGGGATTGTATGAAATTGCAGAGCTTCTGCTTTGCAAAGGACATAGCTAGCCAGATCAATAGAAAGCCCATTGATGGGAGAAGATCTTTGCTAGCCATACAATAGAGAACGGTCTCATATCTCAAATATATGTGGAATTCAAAATATCAAATCTCCCAACAACAAATCCTAAAAGAAACAACTGCCCAATAAATAAGTGGACTAAAGACTTCAAGACAAACTTCTTTGAAAAGAAAAGAAGGAAGGCCAATAGACACATGAAGAAATGCTCAACCTCCCAAGCCATAATAGAAAAGCAAATCAAAACAACATTGAGATACCACCTCAAGCCATGTAGAATGGCTATAATGAAGAACTCTAATACCAACAGATCCTTCAGGGGATGTGGCCAGAAGGGAATCTTACTGCATTGTTGGTGGGAGTATAACTTATTCAACTACTTTGGAGTAGTATGGAAGTTCCTCAAAGATTCCACCTAGAACTTCCCTATGACCCAGCAATCTACCTTTTGGGCATTTACCCAAATGATCACAAACAAGAACGTACTAACCCTACCAGCACAACTATATTTATTACAGCATTATTTAACATAGCTAAGATAGGCATCAACCCATATGCCCCTCAGTAGATGGATGGATCACGAAAACATGGTATTTAACCAAGTCCTAATCTTAAAGAGGGAAATGGTTTGGATAGAATGATCGGAGAGAGATTACAAAAAAACGAACAAGAAAAAATGGAAAAACCAAAATTTAAACTTAAGTAGTGAAACACTTAAAAATTATGTAAGTTTAAACAAATGATATTGAGAGAAGAAAAGGATAAGATGAGAAGAAGGGATGGATTGAAAGGAGAAATGAAAACTAAAAAATAAAAATTCTTAAAATTAGTTACTTGAAAATTATATACATATAAAGAGATAATACTGCTGTTAAAGAATTTAAGCCTAAGAGGTTGTGAATTGAGTAATAATTTTCTGGATTAAATGTGTACACAATGGGGTTTAAGGTCTAATAATCAAAGACAGGTATATATCTGGGAATGAACCGAACAGCAATTTAGTCACACAAAAAAAGAAAGAAACAGAAAAAAATGAAAAGAATACTTAAAAAGGGCCAAAAGATCAGAAGAGATTTAAAAAAGCACAAACACACACACCTATACACCTAAAATAAAAATTATGGGAGGAAAATAAGATTAATAGAAAACAATTTTAACAATTAATTTTTTTAAAAGGTTCAAAAAAGAGTTCTTTGATTGCAACAATGAGATGTACAATTCATTATGTCGAAAAACGAACTTAACAACTTTGGTGGGGGGTGGGGCAGGGTCGGTTGGGGGGAGGGGGAAGTATGGGAAGGGATGGGAAGGGGAAACAACAAGGAAGCAACAATGCTTGATGAGAAATATACTCATTATCTTGCCCATGTAATTTTAACTCCTCTGTACTGTATTCTCACAATAAAAAATAAAATTAAATTTAAAAAAAGAGTTCTTTGATTTTTTTTTTTGTGGGGGGATGGGGGCAATGGGATGATTGTGTATCTTCCGTGTCCATAACCAGTCTCGGTGGAGTCTCTGGGCTGCTTGTGGTGTTTGGTTTTCCTGTGGCTTGATTGTTTTCTGAAGTCAGTGTTTGAGCAGGCAGAAAAATGCTTTGCCTAACCCAATGTTTTGTTATCCTTCTCCCAGGCTAGTTCAGTGGGAGGTAGATTTGCTTTCAGTATCCCAAAAGAGGAGGAAGAAGGGAGTTTCCTCTAGTTTGAAGATGCTGTGATGAGATTAGGTTATGGGTAGAGTTGAGGCCTTTCAGCAATCAGTAGCTTTTCCTTGCTGAGCTAGCTAATGAGACTCTCAGAGAGCCCAGCTTGGAGCCATTCTCAGGGTTTATGTTTACTGAGTTTCAATTGTTTGTCTAGGCTGCTGTAGGGAGGGGCAGCCTCTGGCTCTGTTTACCCAGTGGTGAAAGTCACTCCTCAGGGGGCAGATTTTTCTCTGTCTGGGCTGGTTGACTTTCCCCTGGGTAGAGCTGAGCCTGGCAGGTCAGGGCAGATTCCTGTGACCTGCTAAATGACACATTTGTTTGCTTCCAAGGCCTGAATTGGAGCTAGTTGCTCAACTGGGCCTTTGTTAGTATCAACGATGGAGATCTCCAGTGGTAGGTGACACGCAGCCTTCCCTCCTCTGCTCCCTGAGAAGAAATGAGGAGATCAGGTTTCTACTCATGCCAGAATCTTGTTCCGGGACAGTTTCTGGTCTGTGATCTGCAGGATGAATATATCTGCTCCTTGTCAGTTCTTGATTGTGTTGGGTAGAATCCACTTGTCCGCCACATCTGGAGCCTTTGTCCCAGATTCTCTCCATAGTTATGGCTGCTAAGAGTGTCTCTGCTTCCAACTCTGCCACTTCAGCCATGGCTAGCTGCATGTGTTCAGATCTGTTTCCTTGCTTGGATTTTCCCTCTCTGTCCAAACTCTCTGCAGTGAGATGACACACTTGGTGTGACTCTGTAGCCTAAAACTGTTCACTGGAATACTAAAATGCTTTCTAAGGAGAGTTTGTTTAGCCTTCAGCTTCTCCTCTGCCATCTTCCTCCGAATCTCATGATTTTTTTTTTATTGTAAAGATACTATACAGAGGGTTACAGTTACATGAGTGAGGTAATGAGTACACTTCCTCTTGAACATTGTTACCCCCTCCATTGTTTTCCCCCTACTATCCCCTCCCTCCCTCCCTTCCCCAAGGTTCTTTTTTATTTTTTTGATTGTGACTAAGTGATTACATAATTTCAAAGTCACAAGTTCATTCTAACTTTCCTGGAGCAAATTGTCTATCACAGTCTGTAATATATAACAGTGTTCACATGTTAAATACCATATTTGTGATCAGCAGCATGGGGATATTTAGTAGTGGTTCAACCAGATGAGCGGGAGTTCTTTGTTTCTTAAGTCCTGTTAGTTTTGTCATATCACCTAACATTTTGGATTTAGCATCCACTTATGAGGGAGACCATGTACCGTTTGTCTCTTCGTTCTTGGCTTACCTCGCTCAACATGATTCCTTCTAGCTCCATCCATTTCCCTGAAAATGCCATTATTTTGTCATTTCTAATGGCTGCATAATATTCCATTGTGTATAGATACCACAATTTTTGGATCCATTCATCTGTGGTGGGGCATCTAGGTTGTTTCCATATCCTAGCTATTGCGAACAGTGCTGCAATAAACATGGAGGTGCACGTGTCCTTGTATACTGGTTCCTTTTGTTCAGGGTAGATGCCTAGAAGTGGTATGACTGGGTCATAAGGGAGGTCAATCTTTAGCTTTCTAAGGACCCTCCAGACTGCTTTCCAAAGTGGTTGTATAAGTGTACATTCCCACCAGCAGTGTAATAGGGTTCCTCTTTCTCCACATCCCCTCCGGCATTTGTCGTTGGCTGATTTGTGGATGTGGGACATTCTGACTGGGGTAAGGTGGTATCTCAGGGTTGTCTTTATTTGCATTTCCTTCACCACCAGGGATGATGAACATTTCCTCATGTGTTTCTTTACCATTTTCATTTCTTCATTTGAGAAGTCCCTCTTTAGTTCCCTTGCCCATTTAGTAATTGGTTTGTTAGGTTTGGGAGGGATTAGTTTCTTGAGTTCCCTGTATATACAGGATGTTAACTCCTTGTCTGATATATTGCTGGTAAATATTTTTTCCCAATTAGTTGGTTGTCTTTCTAGCTTAGTTGCAATAGATTTAGCTGTGCAGAAGCTTTTTATTTTAAGGTAGTCCCATTTGTCGAGTCTCTCTCCAACTTGTTGTGACCCTAGGATTCTGTTCAGGAAGTTCCTTCCTGTGCCTATTAGTTCAAGTGTCTCTCCTACTCTGTCCTGCAGTAGTTTCAGAGATTCAGGTTTAATATTAAGGTCTTTAATCCATTTTGAGTTGATGTTGGTGCATAGTGATAGGCTGGGGTCCACTTTTACTTTTCTGCATGTGGCTGCTCAGTTTTCCCAGCACCAGCGGTTGAAGAGGCTGTGTTTCTTCCATTGTATGTCTTTGGCTCCTTTGTCGAATATCAGCTGGCTGTAGGCCTGTGGATTTATTTCTGGATCTTCTATTCTGTTCCATTGGTCTTCGGGTCTGTTTTTGTGCCAGTACCATGCTGTCTTTGTTATTATAGCTCTGTAGTAGTGTTTGAAGTTCGGCATGGATAGCCCTTCCATATTGTCTTTATCCCCTAGAATTGTTTTGGCTATTCTAGGTCTTTTGTTGTTCCATATAAATTTTTGGACTGTTTTCTGTATTTCAGTGATGTACATCATTGGGATAGGAATTGCATTGAATTTGTATATTAGTTTTAGTAGTATTATCATCTTTACTATATTAAGTCGACCTATCCATGAGCATGGGAGGTCTTTCCATTTCCTAGTGTCTTCTGCAATTTCTTTCTTTAACTTTTTATACTTCTCATTAAATAGTTCTTTTACATCTTTGGTTAGGTTAATTCCTAAATATTTTATTTTTTGGGAGGTTATTGTGAATGGGGTTGCTCCCTTTATTTCCCTCTCTTCCTGTAAATTATCAGTGTATAGGAAGGCAACTGATTTTTGTGGGTTTATTTTGTATCCTGCTATTTTGCCGAAGTGACTTATGATTTCTAAAAGTTTGGGCATGGAGTTTTTGGGATCGTGGAAGTATAGTATCCTGTCGTCTGCAAAAAGGGATAGTTTAACTTCTTCTTTCCCTATGCGGATCCCTTTAATGTCTTTTTCTTGCCTTATTGCCCTGGCTAAGGGTTCTAGGACTATGTTGAAGAGGAGTGGAGACTGTGGGCATCCTTGCCTTGTTCCTGATTTTAGGAGGATTGGTTGTAGCTTTTCCCCATTAAGTATAATATTGGCTATTGGTCTGTCATAAATGGCTTTTATTGTTTTTAGAAATGTTCCTTCTATTCCTATTTTCTCCAGAGCTTTTAGCATGAATGAATGTTGAATTTTATCAAAGGCCTTTTCTGCATCTGTGACGATAATCATGTAATTCTTGACCTTGGCTCTGTTGATATGTTGGATTACATTTATTGACTTACGTATGTTAAACCATCCCTGTGTCTCTGGGATGAAGCCTACCTGATCATAGTGTATTTTTTTTTATGTGTTTCTGGATTCTGTTAGCTAGAATCTTGTTAAGGATCTTTGCATCTATGTTCATCAAGGAAATTGGCCTGTAATTCTCCTTTTTGGTTGGGTCTTTGCCTGGTTTGGGGATGAGTGTGATATTGGCTTCGTAGAATGAGTTTGGGATAGCTCCCTCCTTCTCTGTTTCTCTGAAGAGCTTGAGGAGTATGGGTATTAGTTCTTGTTTAAAGGTCTTATAGAATTCTGCTGTGAATCCATCTGGTCCTGGGCTTTTTTTTGTTGGAAGACTTTTGATAGCTTCCTGTATCTCATTATAGGATATTGGCTTATTTAATTGGTTAACTTCTTCTTTGCTCAGTTTGGGTAACTTGTATTTCTCTAAAAATGCATCCATTTCTGCCAGATTTTCTTCCTTTAGAGAGTATAGCTTTTGAAAGTAGTCTGTTAGAATTGTTTGGATATCTTGGGTACATGTTGTGATGTTTCCGGTGGCATCCCTAATCCTATTAATATGGGTTTCCTCTCTTCTTTTTTTAATTAATCTTGCCAACGGGCCATCAATTTTGTTTATTTTTTCAAAGAACCAGCTTTTTGTTAGGTTCATTTTGGTTATGGTTTTCTGATTTTCTAATTGGTTAATCTCTGCTCTTAATTTGGTTATCTGGCTTCGTCTAGTAGCTTTAGGTCCCATTTTTTCTTGTTTTTCTAGCTGTTTTAGTTGCAACATAGATTATTTACTTGGTCTGTCTCCATTCTCTTGATGTGGGCACTGAGGGCAATAAATTTGCCCCTCAGGACTGCTTTTGCTGTGTCCCACAAGTTTCTTTGTGAGGTGTTTTCATTTTCATTGAGTTGTAGGAAATGCTTTATTTCTTCTCTGATCTCTTCTGTTACCCAGGCATTGTTAAGGAGTGTGCTGTTCAATTTCCATGTATTAGAGAAATTTCTGCGGTATGCTTTGTTATTGAGAGCTAGCTTGATTCCACTGTGGTCAGATAGGATACAGGGGATTATGTCGATCCCTTTGTATTTGCTTAAGTACCTTGCATGAACTATGATATGGTCTATTTTGGAGAAAGTTCCATGAGCTACTGATAAGAATGTGTACTGTGTTGTTTTAGGGTGAAATACTTGGTAGATGTCAGTTAATTCCGCTTGAAGTATGGCCTCACTTAATTCGGTAGCTTCTTTGCCAGTCCTCTGGTTGGTAGACCTGTCCTTTGGTGAGAGTGGCGTGTTAAAGTCTCCTAGTATTATTGTATTGGGATCTATTTTATTCTGTAAGTTTGAGAGCAGAGAGTGGCGTGTTAAAATCTCCTAGTATTATCGTATTGGGATCTATTTTATTCTGTAAGTTTGAGAGCATTTGTTAGACATATCTGGGTGCACCAATATTTGGGGCATATAAGTTGATGGTGGTTATATCTTCCTCTTGGATTGTTCCCTTTATTAATATGTAGTGTCCGTCCTTGTCTTTCTGTACTGATTTTAATGAAAAGTTTATTTTGTCAGATATCAGGATAGCTACACCTGCTTTCTTACTGGGGGCATTTGATTGGTAGATCCTTTTCCACCCTTTCACTCTGAGTTTGTTTGTATGTTTGGCTGAGAGGTGGGTCTCCTGAAGGCAACAGATGGATGGGTCTTGTTTTCTGATCCAGTCCTCAGTTCGTTTTCTTTTAATTGACGAATTCAGCCCATTTATATTAAGAGAAAGTATAGAGCGATGCATTGTTGTCTCTGCCATTCCGTTTTCCTAAGTTTTTCTTCTTTCCTTTCCTCCTGTGCTTGCTCCGTTAGACTTTGAGTAATGCTTGTTTGGGGCAGGTCCCAGTTCCTGGTTGCTTTCTTCAGGTTGTGTCCCCCCTCTTAGAATTCTTTGTAATGCTGGCTTAATGTTTATGTATTCATTTAGTTTTTCTTTGCTATTAAAAGTTTTCAGTTCTCCATCGAATGTGAATGCTAGCTTTGCCAGGTATATCAGTCTGGGTTGGCATTTATTGGCTCTCAGGGCTCCTATGGTGCTTTCCCAGGCTTTTCTTGCATTCATTGTTTGTGTGGAGAGATCTGCAGTGATTCTAATTTTTTTCCCGTTGTAGTATAGCTCCTTCTTCATTTTTGCTGCATGCAGGATTGTTTCCTTATTATTCAGATCTATCATTTTTACTATAATGTGTCTAGAAGTGTTTCTCCTGGGATCTTGCTTGTTGGGGGTTCTATAAGCTTCTGTAATGTAGTTAAGATGGTCGTTTTTGAGGTGGGGAAAATTTTCATTTATTATCTTGTTAAATAGGTGTTGCATTCCCTTGCTCTGGAATTCCTCCCCTTCGTCCACTCCGATTATGCGAAGGTTAAATTTCTTGGCATTATCTGCTTGCTCTTGAATTTCCCTTTGGTTTAATTTGAGTGATTTTTCCATATCTGTCACTTTTTGGTCCAGTTGGTGTATTCTGTTTTCTGTATCTGACACTCTACCTTCCATTTCATTCACTCTGTTGACCGTGGCTTCTATTGTGGTTTGCATGGAGGAAATGGATCCCTTTATGGATTCAATGTTGGTTCTCAGAGTACTGATCTCACCTCTCAATGAGGTGAGATCAGTATGCATTACCTCTAATTTGGCATTTATCTCACTTCTTACTGAGGTTTGTGCAGCTTCTATTTTTGCATCCAACTTTTGTTTGATATCCTGTATCACTTTTGATAGTTCATCCTTGTGCTCTTTCAATTTCTGATCCATTTCTCGCTTTATTTCTTGAGTCATTGCCTCCAGCAACCCTTGGATGTAGCTTTTGTCTTCCATTTCTGCTTTGCTCCCACTGGGGCTCTCCCCTGCGTGGCTGCTGGCTTTTGAGGTGAGCTTGCTCTCCTGGGTGGTGGTAAACCTTGTGATTTTTCTCTGTGATTTTCGCATGGGGGTTCAGGAGACTGCTCTTCAATTTTGTTTTGGTGTGTCTGTCTTTGCTTGGTTACTGATTCTGTATTGGTAGAGAGAGTCTGTGCCTGATCTGGGTTCTGTTGGGAGCCTATTTCCAGCTGCTATTCTGACTTACTTAGGATTCTCAGCTCTCTGCTGTAGATTGCTGGCAATTCCCGCCTTTGGAAGGGTTGAGCAGCCTAGACTGCTTGTGTTTGCTCCTACGGGTGCTCTTGGGAAGATCAGATGCTCTGGATGCACTCTCCCAAATACTGGAGTCTGCTATGGGCTCCTGATGTGTTTTTGTTTGTTTGTTTTGGGCTGGTTGTGGGCTTGAACTCTAGGTTGGGTGCTGTACCTCAGCTCTTCAGCTCAAGGCTGGCACCCTACCATTTGAGCCACAGCACCACTTCTGACCCTTTTTGCTTTTGTGATGCTGAGGAATCAGATCCAGGGCCTCATACATCCAAGACTATCACTCTATTGCTGAGCCACCTTATCAGCCTGAGCTCCTGCTTAATATCAGGTGCTGGCAGCCTGTGTTGCCCAATTCCCAGCCTAGGGTATATGGGTGGAGTTTTGGTGGGGTTTGGGCTTCTCTTGTCCTGAACCTCCAGGTCTTTTGTTGTCACAGGCATGCTTCCTGGGGAGTGTTGTTTCCTGGTTTTCTCCTCTCTGTTGAGGCGTATGCTCAGCTTTTTACTTCAGTTGGGAGGAGTTGGTTGTGTTGTTCAGGTGCCGGATCCCCGGGCCTGGTTCCGGCCCCAACCTGGAGCACGCTCGTTAGGCCTGTGCTGATGTGTATACCACCTAGGTTATGCAGCCTGGAGGACACAGTTCAAATTTCTTCTACTGTTGGTAGTCTTGACCCAGGGGCGCTGTTCCTGGCTTGGGCATTTAAGCTCCCTTCCAGGGGCACTCTTGCTCTGGCCTGGCCAGCAGAATGTGCTCCACCAGCTGGTGGAGCTCTCGAACAGTTCCCAGTTTTAGTGGGTCCTGTGGTCCGGGTATTGGGGTAGGGAGTCTAGGTCAGGGTCTGGGGATTCCCTCCAGCTCTGGTCTCCCTTGAGGGATACACTGTCCCCTGTGGAATACTCACCCTGGAGCTGGTTGTTTCTGTGTAGTGTAGGTCGTCAGTTGTTGTTGCAATCCGAGTTCAGTTGGGGTGGTTGCGGGCTGGGTTGGGCGGCCCCCGCCGGGTCGTTGCGATCGTGATTGTGCGGGTGGTCTGCCTACAGGTCCCTTTGTCATGCTGCTGGTCCAGGGTGGCTTTGGCGGGATGGAGCCTCTCTGCTGCAGTGGAGAGTGAGGGGTGGGGGTGGGATCCTCGTGGAGAATCCAGGCTGGTAGGTTTCTCTGTTCCTGGCGATCCGCTGTTCTGCAATCTGGTACCTGGTGATCTGCAAGCGGCCCCCTGTGTCTCTGGGTTCCGACAGCCCCTGCCGGGCAGGCTGGCTGGCAGCTTGGCACACTGCCGCACGGCCATTAAAGGTTGGGGGAGAGGTCTTCGCTCTTCTCTGTTCTGAAATTCTTCTTTTCCTCTCTTTCTTTTTTTGTTATTTTCCACATCTGGTTTTTCTCTGAGTGTTCATCTTTTTGTTGTCGATCTCTTGGGGAGATTAAGCGTTGGAACTCGAACTCTCTTTTTGGTTGGAGAGAGCTGTGGCGTTTCCCTACTGCCCCGTCGCCATCTTGGTCCTCCCTCATGATTGTTTTATAAGTGTTTTTTTTTTAGGGAAAAATGTCATTGGTGTTTATATTTTGTGTTGCCATAAAATGAACCTATTATTGTCTTAATTTAATAAAATAAAACTCTCTGGCTGGGCACTGGTGGCTCATGCTTGTAATCCTAGCTACTCAGGAGGCTGAGATATGAGGATCTCAGTTCAAAGACAGCCCGGGCAGGAAAGTCTGTGAGACTTTTATCTCCAGTAAGCCACTAGAAGACAGAAGCGGTACTGTGGCTCAAGCGGTAGAGCGCTCACCTTGAGCTGAAGTATAGGACCAGCACTGAGGCCCAGAGTTCAAGCTCCAAGACTGACCAAATAAACCATACAAAACAACAAAAAACCCCAAAAACTCTCTGATTCTATGACAGCATACATTTTGTGGGTAATGGTTAAGACCATGTTGCCATTCTAAAAAAAAATATATCACCCCCAAAAAGAGGAACAATAGGAAATGTATAGCAGGAAACTTATAAATCTTAATGGATTAACAGTCTGTCAGTTTGTTTTAATTATTCATCAAAAATGAAAGTAATACTCGATAATATTTTATTAAGGCTTTTAAATTTCTTTGAACTTGACATTTAAGATTCACTTTAAAAAGAAAATCAACAGGTGACAGTGTTTTCTCCTTACTTTTCCAAAGAAATGATTATTTCATCATTATAGTGTATAGCACAATATAGCCAGAAAGCATTTGTTAAGGAAAAAAAATTCCCATTCTCTGTTTTGCTTGTCTGTATTTAAAGCTGCATACCACATCCTACCCACCCTATTGTCTGTCTTCTCATATGAAACATTTCAGTAAATGTGTCTGCCTGCAAAATTTTACAAAATAGCATGCTTTCATTCATTGTGCTTTCCAAAATATATCTCACAAATGCCAAAAACAAAAAACAACTTAAAACATCTGTGGATTTTTCTATTTATGGTGCAAAGTAATCACTTTCTATAATCCTTAGAACCAGCTCTACACATGCATTAAATGCTCTTTCACTTCCAGGCTTTAGAAGAGCAGCATGTAACAATGGTGTACATGTTAATTTGTTCACCACATCTGGTTTGTTTACAGCAAGGACTGTCTTCATGGAAGATGGTAATAGATGAGTTGTGCAATTATGTAGTTTAAAAGGGCTCTGAGTTGGGGATAAAGAATATCCATTTATGTGACTAAATATTTAAATTAAATCCTATAATGTATACTCCTTCAATTTTATGGATAAAATATTCTACATTCTAGGTTTTTTTAAAAGAAATATTGTACGTTGTTTCCTTGGTGACAACGTAATTGGAAGATTTAAAATTTTCCTATACCATGGCCATCTGAAATGAGATGGATGTACTTAGGTTAACATAAAGAAATTTTGGGACAGCATTATTGTTTGAATCTTGGATGGGATTTGATTGGGAATTGTGACAGGCTTTCATAGTATGAGAAGAAAAAAAAAGACCATACTAATACTTTAATCTGCCACATTGTTTTATTAGTTTATTCAAACACACACATATAAACACACAGATACACATTATGAAGACCCAGTCAGTCTGCAAGAAACTATTTTAATGGGAATTCCATAAAATATTTAGTCTGCTGAGATCTGATTAGAATTTATAGAAGTATCTAGTGGCTTCCACCACTGGACAAGTTATCATTGGTGAAGATGTTGCCATTTGATTTTAGAATGCCCCATAAAGACCTATGTGTTAAAGAAAAATGACATTCCAATTCCTCCCAGACTGTGGAGCATACCTGAATAGTTCTTCTGGAGATTAAGTTCTTCAGAGTGAAACTCATGAGAAAAAGACTCTCATCTTCTTTCTTCTTTTATCTTTTAATCATTCTAGGCAAAAAACATTTCTCTTTGACATACTCCCCTCCTTGACATTGTCTTGTCACTGGCCCCCAAAGCAATAAAACCAGTTGAACATACACTGAAACATTCAATCTTGTAAATCTGAGTAAGCCTTTCTGCTTAATAAAAGGACAATATCACTTATTATGGTAAGTTATAAAGCTAACCCAACGTTCTAGTCTTTCTAACAATGTAGAGTATATTAAAATATGTTTCATTATAAAATATCTCACTCCATGTTGTATATTGTGTTTTTATTTCTGTTGATCCTAGCGCTTATAATCAGGACCTAACTGTAAAACTGTTTGCAATAAATAATCACATTACTTTTATGATTCTATAATTTAGCTTGTTTTCCTACAAATTTATAGGATAGTGTAGCTATGGAAAATCAATAAATATTGAATTTTGATATAGGATTACCTATCACTGCAAGTGTTGTCAAAATTTATCTACACTGAAATGATTGCCATTGATATCTTTCTCAAGATTACAAATGTTTATACTTTCAGCTGACCTTTTACAAACTCATACCCCAAACATAATTTTTAGTTTGTTCGTGCAATCATAGGAACATAAATATATGGCACAAAATGTTCATTAATTTTATCTGCTGTCATTAATGGAGTATACCTAATAGAATTAAGTATATACCCTCAGAGAAATAAGATACTTCCTTCTAAATCCAGACTTGCAGGCAGGCAGAGAGACAACCACACCCACACACATACACACACACACTCTCTCTCTCTCTCTCTCTCTCTCTCTCACACACACACACACACACACACACATACTTACCACTCTGACTCAGGTTAGATTCCAGATATTGGGTGTCAGACAATGATCTATTAATCAAACTTTCTTGTCCAGACATAAAATACATTCAAAATTCCACACATACAAAAACACCAGATCATTCAAAATCGTGAGAATATTTAACAGAACCACCCAGCACTGGGCCATCTACTCCCTGATTTCATTCTTTCATGTCAATGCATTTTTCATATCATAATTAAAAGTCTTTTCGTATTTCTCTGATTAGCAGATAATATGTTATCATATAAGAGAAAACATAGGTAAAATTACATATGAAAATTGCATATGAAATAATGACATTCCTGAGGATAAAACATGCCTGTTTTTCAGTTTGGTTGCCAAAATGGAACTATTAGAACTTTTGAATATTTAACTTTAAATCTGAACCTCCAAATTTCACTAGGATTTGAATTGTGTTACTTACAACATTAATGTAAAATAAAAGCATTACTAAATAGAAAGAAAATTATAAGTTTATCACACCTTAATCCCTGAATTGACTTTATTATAAAAACAATTACATTTATATAACATGATAAACATCCTGAGGTATGGAAACAGAAGACTCTGTTTTTTTTTTAGTGTATGTTGTTGTTATTTATAGTTTGTGATGATTCTGTCTTCTTTACCTTATGCATGGTATATTCATTCTACATCTTCAGGAAGGTGGGGGTGGGCACAGAGCTTGAGGGAAAGGGTGAAAAAATGAAGCAGTGGAGTTCCTTGAACATTGATGAAAGTGAACTATTTAACACATCGGTCAATTATGATTGTATGTTTTTCTGAGACTGTAATTTATTTATTTCTTTAATCTAATTTGTATGATTTCTATCTACCAGTTTTTGAATTGGCTTGTTCCTGTTTTTCAAGGACCTAGTGGTGCATTATTAGTGCTGATTTAAGATTGTTCTAATTTGTTAATGTATATACTCAAAGCTATAAATTTTCCTGCGTATTGCCTGTGTTCTTGTGTCCCAGAGGAGGTAATATTTTGTCTGTTCACTTCTGGTTATTTCTGTTTTTCTGTTTATGTTACTTTGAAATAGTGATTTCAGGCTTGTATGAAGAGACAGTAATAATATGAAATGTATATTATTACACTGAAAGAAAGAGAAGACATTTTAACCTTTTTGCTTCAAGTAAATTAATATTAAGCAAAGCTTATTAAAATAATTACTTATTTACTTTTTAGAGGATGAGTATAGTACTCTTGGATATCTTGGAGGAAAGATATTAGACTCATCACAGCTGATGCCTTATATTGAATTTACAAGCTAAACTTTCTTTTTCAGAAGACTAAAGCTTCAGTTCTTTCATATTAGTATTATAAAATCATAATCCCTGCATATTGATATGTTATCCTCTGCTATTTTCAATTCAATTCTTCCTCCATTCTATATCAAGGGCTTTGAATGACCAATTCCTTAAAATACCTATATTTCCTATATTGTGATGTAAATCTCAGTGATATGAATATGAATTTATCTCTCAGTCTCATCTTGAGCTGCATTCATATGAAATTTATGCAGTCTCAAGCAAGAAACATGACTATTTACACTTTTCTATGTTTTAATCAATAAATCCATTCTAATACTTTAATTGAAATATATATAAAGTTTTTAACATGAAGACAACTCTCCCCCATTATACTTTAAAGTAAAACCTTGGGGACTATTTTATATATGAAAATACAAAAGTCGAGGCTGGGAAGGTGGCTCAGTGGTAGAGCGCTTGCCTTGCATGCATGAGGCCCTGGGATCGATTCCTCAGGACCACATAAGCAGAAAAAAAAGCCAGAAGTGGCCCTGTGGCTCAAGTGGTAGAGCGCTAACCTTGAACTGAGGAGCTGAGGGACAGCGCCCAGGCCCAGATTTCAGGCCCCATGACCGGAACCCTCCAAAAAAAGATTAAAAAAATAAAAAAGTGCAATGCACATGTTTATACAATCTAATGATTAAATCAACTAGATACTAGAACTACCATACCACATCAAGTCTCAATTTACTTAAAAGCACCAAAATGTTAGTGTTCATGAATATCACTCATTGTTAAAAAATGACTAGTCAAAACAAAGTTTATATTATATTTGAAATTTGAAAAATGAAAATTACACTCAGATTTGCTGTCAATATCTTGTTTCCATGGATACATTTTTTTCAGCATATAGGGAAACAAAAAATAAGGGTTTGTCACATAGAATGAAAAATATAAAGGTAGACTGCCTTTCCTTAAGATGATAAGTACATGCAAATCGTGTGATTTATTCAAAGATACTATAAAAATTCATAAGAGGATTTATGATCAGAACTCATAGGTAAGGAAAATAACTGGAAAAATGTAAATGTTAATTGTGCTTTCAATATAGGAAGACAAGTTTTCAATTTAAGAGCCTATAGAAGAAGATTTTTTATCTGTAACACAATCCACTTTTAACTGCTAAAAGCACTTGCTTAATCTCTAATTAGAAAGGGAAAAATGAACTAACATCTTACATGATTGATTTGACAATTAATTGGTATATTGAAGGTCAAAGGGAGGAATTGAAGATTAATATAATCTTTTTCCTCTCTTCTGATTATTACACCGCAATAGCTGTGAATTCAGGAGTCTCATGCAATGTACTCACAGCTGAATTACTAATATGCTTAAAAATATAGAACATAAAACTTTTGAGCAGGGTTGCCACATCATTTAGGAATGCAATTCCTTCATATGAACTTCAATTTTTGTAGCTTTCCTTGTGGGATTAAAAGGTAAGAAAGCACTGTAGAAACAAGAATTCCTGTTCAGCCAAGTAGAACATCCACATGTTGCAAATTTTCATTCCGTAAAGACTCTTCGTTAGAGTACTTTCATTTAATATACTTCAGCACATCATCCTTCCCGGTTGGATACAGGAAAAAAGATAATTTTGTTTGAATATTATCTTACATAAATTAGTGTGTACAGAGATGATTTGTATAATTACAGATGTTTGTAATAAATGTAAATAGGGATCATGTCACAACTAAAAAATATAAATAAAATCACATAACAAGACTAAAAGTCACAGAATTTTGTGCATGAACACATACATTAGATTAGTTGCAGAATTTCTATTTTGAGAAAAACTTTATATTAAAGTATAATGCACTTTACTAAGAGTTGAAACATTTTATTGAAAAATATATTCTTAGAGATATTTTTGCTTCATAATTTTAAGAAGAAAAATGATCCCAAAGTAATTACTCCTTTATTGTTTTCCTGCTTCCATGTGATTAACCTCCGAATTAGAAATCCAGATATATGATTTAATTTAAACAAAAATATTTATTGAATATAAAAATCTCTACTCTCTACATTCTTCACACTAAGATCACCAAATATGTTGAATCTTAAATAATTAGTCTCTTTTTGGCCTATGTTAATACTATTTACAATGTGAATGAAATGCTTAAAAATAGTATTTATTTTAGGTTAATTGCTCTGAAGAGACAATAAATGATATTATCAAAGCCTAAAAATTATTAGATTTAAAATTTAGAATTCAGGAAATGATTTTGACCAATCTGGTTACTGGAGCCTTCACTACAACCTCTTGAGACCATTTATATTGGTGAAGCAAAAATCTGAGGTTAAACATTTATGAATAAAAAATCATGTCATTCTGAACACGTAAAGCTACATATATAACTGAAAATTTAGCTTTTAAATATCTGAATATGCTAGTACATTTAATTGCAGAGCAAGTACTTGTTCTGAAGGGAGTTAAAATAGCATTTATTCTGAAATGTAAACCTAAGTATTCATTTGAATAAAAGACAATGTTTAAAATATCACTCATTCAAGAGAAGATGTATTGTTAGATGTTTTTCATGCCAATTATGTTCTCTAAACTTACTACAAACACTAGATTAGTAAACCTAATTCATTCCTTTGTATGGAAATAGAAATTCAGTTTCCTAAAATGCATGATTATAACTATTTCTCAAACAATTACTAAGTAACTGTTTTATATTTTTTGTCATGGAATATTATTTGATTTATTTTTATTCATTAAGTTAAATAATTGGCCAATAACAATATAAATTATGCATGAACAAAGTTTATCTAACATAAGTATTTCACAAGACATGTCATGGTACTCTTAAAGAACACTAGAAGGCAGTGTACTTTTTATTAACTTTTAGTTATTTTGTTAATGGATATTAATTGTCAGAAGTGGCGATTTCATAATATATTTAAAGTATTTGATTATACTCCTCTATTTCCTTTTCATTACTCCTACCTCCAAAGATCTTCTGTTTTTCACATAAAATTACATCTTTATATATGCACATGTAAACTAATTTGGAAAAGTTAAGCTAAATTGCAGCTTAACTCAAGATGTACAGTGGATTAATAGGATGAATAAAAATTGAATACTTTTTTAACTTTTGAATTGAACTATCATTATTATTATGGTTTTATGGTTAGGGTTAGGATCCCAAAAAGAATTAGAATTAAGATTAGAGAAATAGAAAATTTAGGTTCAACATAGGATGAACCATTTCAACAATGATACTCACAAGACATTATGTTGAAAATGAAGTTTTCCTTAATGCTAACACGAATCCCAACTGGAACTGAGACCTAACTTTCACCCTAATTATAGTCCAATTCTAATGTTTAAGAAAAAGAATGTAGTTTTTAATCATTCTAATGAATACTCCAGTTTGGACTCTGGAAATGAATACAGTTTGCCATAATTCCCCAAAATTTCCTGACTCTACCTCTGAAGTTATCTTGTTCCCTAACATAAACAATTTTATTACTTGTCCTCAAATTATCTTATCAGGAAAAATACTGTAGTTTCCATTGATCCTACCTTTTTCTGAACCCCTGTACCCTAAAACAGTTTCAGATTTACTTACCACCTAGTCCATTACTTAACGCTCTCAACCTGAACCTTGCTGAAAAAAGCTCATTAATCATTACAAGAAGGATCACTGAGAAATAAATATAATGATAATGCTCTAGTTACTGTTCAGTGTCATATTTTTTATTCTACTTGTTAGTGAAAACTCAATTTTATAATAAAATCTTTCTTATTCATAACAGTAATCATAATCAGAACAAAATACTGACCCTGGTCTTAATCCAAATTATATGACACTAACACAAGTTCATTAGTTTTCACTCATCCTAACTTGATTCAAATAAACATTCCAAACATAGGTTTCAATTTTTTCCAATATCTGAGTCATTTTCTAATCTAAATATAATCTTAACTGGAACATTGAGAATAACCATAAGCGTAATTTTAAGTAGAATCTAATATTAATAACAATACTCTAGTTCACATTCATTGTAATTCGCACAAGGATTATATTAAAATTTATTTTGAATTTGAGCCTCATTTTTTCTCCTTCACTCTAACCCTAACCATGGCTGGAATCCTAACCATAACCTTGACACTAATAGTATCCCAATTCAAAAATTTATGAAAAATGCTCGTTTTGTGCAATTCTAACTGAAATTCCACTTGCAATTCTTGAAATAAATTGCAGGTATTCCTAAACCCTATAGATTTTCTCACTCTTATCTCTGAATGTATCTTGTTCCATAACAGGAATCATTATACCCATTGATCTCAAATCCTGATATTATGAAATACATTGTACTTCCATTTTCCCTTCTTTTCCTGAATTCCTAGAACCTAAATAACATTCAGCTTTACTTAACATTTAACACATTTCTTTTTTTTTCTTTTGTCTGGCGTGGGGCTTGATCTCTGGCCCTGGGCTCGATCCCTGAGTTCTTTAGCTCAAGGTGTGAGCTGAACCGCTTGAGCCAGAGCACCACTTTTGGGTTTTCTGGTGTTTAATTAGAAATAAAAGTCTCACAGACTTTCCTGCCTGGGCTAGCTTTGAACTGTGATCCTCAGAAATCAGCTTCCTGAGTAGCTAGGAAAATAGGCATGAGCCACAAGTTTAACCTATTTCTTTACTCTATCCTCAACCCCAGTTAATCAGAAACCTAATCCTAAACACAGACTGATTTAACACCAACTGGTTAATGTAAGGAAAATTATTTAGATTTTATTCAATCGCATATTTTTTGCTTCTATTTCTTAGTGGAAAATTTAAATTTACCATAAAGCTTATCCTTCCCTAATCCTAACCAGAACAAAAAAGTATCTCACTCTTTAAACCAAATTATATCTGAATCTTTAAAGTAACACAGATATTCGTTTTCATTCATTCTAACTATGATTCATTCTTCTTAAAATATGTGGCAGTTTTACACAATATCTTGCATCTTTTCCCCATCCCAACCCCAGCTCTAACTAGATCACTTTGCCTAAGCCTACATATAACCGAATCAGCATGTTAGCAAGCCACTTTTTCACATTTATCCTAACTCTTGCTCAGAGTGTAAGTCTAAAATTTACTTGCATTTTGAACCTAAATTTTTTCAGTGTTTTTCTATTTCCTGTCAGGTTTTATATTTCATTATTTTAAAAAATTTATTTTGTTGTTAGGATGATTTAAAGAGAGATTAGTTACATGTGTAAGGGAAGGAATACATTAAAACCAATCTTATCTAATATTAATATAACTACTCTGGCCTGTTTATGAGGTCCAATTTTAATTTGTAAAGATGATGTACAGAAGGGATCCAATTACATAAGTCAGATAATGAGCACATTTCTTTTTCAACAGTGTCACCTCTTCCCTCATGTTCTCCCAGTTTTTCCCTTTCAATCTCCCTCCCCCATAAGTTGTATAGTTCATTTACAAGGTAGTGTCTATTGAGTGGCATTGTTACATTTGTTCACCCTTTGTCCCACCATTTCTTTGTTTCCCCTTGCCCTTTCCAAACTTACATATAAGACCAAAGGTGCAGAAATTAAAACAAAACAAACAGCATCCGAATTCAGAGGGAAAAAGCAAAATAATAATTAAAAAAAACTATCATTATCCTTTCTTGGAGATCAATTTGATGAACATTATTTGATATGATAATATTTATATAGCTATTGAGCCTTTTTGATCCTCTCCAAAGGGCATCCTGCTTTGATCTCACTGTTTAAATGTTTAGAATCCCATGTAATTTATCATGTCCAAATGTAATGTTTTCTCTTTTAACATCCAGGTGTTTTAAGTTGTAGAATTAGAGGCACATTCTAATACAACAAATGAGGGAAATTGGGCAGCCTATATTGCTTTGAGTCTGATTTGCTTCACTTAATATAGGTTTGTTCCAAGTCTTTCCATTTCCTTATGAATGGTGTAATATCATTTTTTCTGGGTGAATAGAGTTGCATCATACTGAAGAGTTTCTTCATGGCAAAGGAAAAAGTTAGCAGGGTATATAGAAAGAGAACAGAATGGAAGAAGATTTTTCCTAACTAAGCATTAGACGAGGGTTTACATAACTAACCCATATTTACAGATCAAATAAACCCTCAAATAAACAAGAGCCCAATTAATATATGGGATAATGACTTAAAGAGAACTTCTTAGAAGAAAAGTAACAATGGCAAATAGACATATTTTTCTCCATGAAAGAAATGCAAATCCAAACAACACTGAGATTCTTCTCATCCCTGTTACAATGCCATTATGAAAAAACGAACAATTACAGATACTGATAGGGAAGTTGTCCAAAGGAAACTCTATTACATTGTTGGTGGAAATGTAATCTTGTTCAACGACTTTGGAAAACACTATGGAGGTTGCTCACAAAACTGAATAGAGAGCTCCCTATGATCCACCAACTCCACTTATTGGCATTTATCCAGTAGAGCAGAAGACCACACTGAAGGTGCTAGCACAATCGTGTTCATTGTTGCATTATTTTCTGTAGCCAACATATGGAATCAGCCCAGATGCCTCTCACTGCAAAAAGGGATCAAGAATTGATCCCTATTTACAAGTATGTGTGTATATATACATACATAATCAAATTTTATTCATCAATCAGAAAAAATAATATTGCACCATTATTTTGGGGGGGGGGGCGGTCCAGTCGTGGGGCCTGAGGTCTGGGGCCCCGGCGCTGTCCCTCAGCTCTTCAGCTCAAGGCTAATGCTCTACAACTTGAGCCACAGTGCCACTTCTGGCTTTTTTCTTTTTGCTTATGTGGTGCTGAGAAATCGAACCCATGGCCTCACGCATGCAAGGCAAGCACTCTACCACTGAGCCACCTTCCCAGCCCCTATTGTACCATTCTTAAGGAAAATGACAGACTTAGAAATAATCATATTAAGTGAAATTAACTGGACCCAGAGAAAATTAGGTTGTATGACTTTCCTTATGCTTGGTAGTCAGAAGGTGCGTATAAATGTAAAAGTAAACATAGTGGCTGATATGCTAGGAGGTAAATGTATTATCTGAAGTATCAGAGTCCATGGAAAGAGAAAATAGTATAGTTCTCTTAAAACATTAAGTCAAAACCCAACAAAATAAATACCAGTAAATGTGTACTACAAGAGAGGACAGTGGGGGGCAAGGTGGGAGGGGTAGGAAATTGAAAAGGATAGAACACAGGCAAGAATCCGTTGCATACTTCCCAGAATTGAAATATACAAAACAATGGGTAGTGTGAAATGGGGATGAAGATGTTGAAGTGGTAACACAATTCCAAGTGTATTGTATACATAAAATGTTTTGTTAAATGGCAAGTAATTCCATACATAGCATAATATTGAGATAAGTAAAGACTTGGTTTATTGGGAGGGGTGGATGAGAATGTTGAAAGGGTTGACACTGTATTCATAAACTGTTTCAGTGAATGGCAACTCCTTTGTACAAATACTTAAAGATAATAAAAATATTCCAAATGTTAATTATGATAGTTGAATAGAACATTGAACCTCAATTCAATTCCCATTTAATAATATTTGTAACCTGGAGGTTTGGAGAATAAAGTTCAAGTAATAAACCATTATGAATAGTTTTTTCAAAAATTTGAAATTTAAATCAATACTACTTTGCTTTTTGTTCTCTATTGGGATGTTATAAGAAAATACTTCAAAGTAAGTGGATTAAAAACATCAGGACTATATTACCCATACTCTAGAAGCTTGAACATTAATTATAAAAATGGTTATTCAAAGCAAATCTTTGTCTTATGGGGGGTCTACTTTCTGGTTCATTATAATCTGTGTGCTGACTAGTTATATTGGGCTTCTTTCATCAGGATCATTATTGCAGGGTCATCTCTGAAAGTCTGATTCTAATGTTACCAGACAGGGGAATAGAATTTCAATGCGTGTAATTGGAAAGAGTTACAGTGTCCAATACATTATGCAACTTTTTCTTTAACTCAGTGTAGTGTATCATTTCTATATTATTTCATAGAAAATAATAATTTTAGGACAAACCCATATCGTGTAATTTATGTGAATGATTCTTACAATGGGAATAATTGTAGTGATGACAAAGTGAAGTATGATTGTTTTGTGGCTCTTGAATCACATCATGGGCAATCATGTAAATATGTTCAGCCTTTCTAAGGCCCTTCTGATGTATTTGACCAATCTCCAATGAGTTAACTGCTTTCAGAAATACAGATCTCCTTAGATTTTAATTGCTGTCTGCTATTAAGTCTCCCACAGACACCAAATCAGAGTATGCTATTTTCTCTGATAAAATATATAATTGTTATAATTAATATAATATGAAGTCTGTAATATTAATAGTATTATAAATACTAGTGTGACATACTAAATACTAAAGGGACATACTTTGGTTACATCAATTTTTAGAATATTTATAACAATGGAAATAGTTATTTGATGATGTATATAAAATGAGAAAAAGATTTGTGTACATATTTACTAGAGATGCAAACAGATTCATCTGGTTATTTCTGATCCTTCCTTTGTTGGTTTCATTCATGCATGGAGATCATGCAGAGAAGTGACAATTGTAACCTTGCGTTTACAAAAGGGTTAACTTACATGAAGTTTCTGTTGGGCTAAATAACAGATTTTGTAAATTATATTGTTTTTGTCCCTTCCTTCCTTCCTTCCTTCCTTCCTTCCTTCCTTCCTTCCTTCCTTCCTTCCTTCCTTCCTTCCTTTCTTCCTTTCTTCCTTCCTTTCTTCCTTTCTACCTTCCTTCCTTCTGTCTTTCCTTCCTCCCTTCTTCCCTCCATCCCTACCTCTATCTTTTGCTCTCTTCTTTTTTCTTTCCTTCTTTCCTCCTTTCTTTCTTTCTTTCTTTCTCTCTTTCTTTCTTTCTTTTCTTCTATTCTTCCTTTCTTTCTTTTACTCATAATATGTCTTAAGTGTATACATAAAATACCAATGTGTTATGAGTAATTATAAATATTAACTAGATTAATATTAATTTTAATGACCTATGTTATATCTTAAAGCAAATTGTACTACAAACCACTTCATAAAAGTTGCAGGATATGAAACAAATATTACTATTCATGATATTGCTTATTTCTTCAAACTATAATAAGAATTTAGACATAATGTGTATGTGTGTGCATGTGGGTGTGTGTTATTCTTGTGATTTTAACACAAGGCCTATACCTTCTTTTTTTTCACTCAAGGATAGTGTCCTTACGTTTGATCCACAACTCCACTTCTGGCTTTCTGTGTGTGTGTGTGTGTGTGTGTGTGTGTGTGTGTGAGATTAATTGAGATGTGCCTCACAAACTTTCTTGGCAAAGCTGGCTTTGGACCACAGCTTCCTGAGTAGCAAGCATTACAAGCTTGAGACACACAAATTCAGCATAGATATAATATATCTAAGAATAAAATAAATTTATTATTTGAATTCTAGAGGCTCAATTTAATAAATTAACATTTAGATATTTGTTTAGTTGTTAAATCTGAACCTGCACTGTGGAAAATATTTTTGGATTTTGGTATATTATTATAAAGATATGTAAAAATACTTTTCATTTTTTGACAACATATTCAGGATAGTTAAAGCTTTTCATAGGCAGGATGGTTAAAGTTTTTCATAGGCATTAATATATTTCTTATTCAAGTCTCTTTAAATAAATGTATATGTATACACACTATGTGCATATGCATATATTCATACTTATATGTGTACATACACAAATACCTATATATGTATACATTTATATGAATATACAGATGTGTACATACATGTTTATTATTATTTTCATTTGTCTGTAAGTTAGCATTTTACTTTATTTGCCAAATATGTCCTTTATTGTTTTTACTTTATTGTATTTTTATTGTTAAAATGTTGTATGGAGGGGTTACAGTTACATGAGTAAGACAATGAATACATTACTTGTTGATCATTATTACCCCTTTCCTTCCTTGTTGTTGTCCCACTATCCCCTCCCTCCCCCAGCTCCCACATTCCTTTCTTTCCATTCTTCGCAGCATGAAATGATAAGGTTGATTTCCAATATATTCTTATTGGTATCTGTGTTGCAATGGGTCATCCTGTGTCCTTGTTTCAGCGTTTTGTAATTCCCTTTACCCTCCCCAGATTAGACATGTATATACAAGATGCAGGGTATCAAAATCGAGTACAGTGACAACAGGAGATATTCCAAAGGGGAAAGAACATGCTAAGGAAACAACAACAACAAAAATGAATAAAATGACATTGTACATTTACAAAAGTAACTATAGAGACTGAACTTCCAAACGTGTCCCTTATTACCAAGGTAGTTATTGCAATTCATGTCCTTATTATTTTTGGATCTTCAATAAAGTGTTTTGTAGCCTTCCATGTGGACTTATATGTTCAATTTTTCCTAAATCTATCTACTCATAAGATACCAGTCAGCTCTCGTTGGAAGTCAAAAAAGCAGATTTCTACAGCTTGGTTCCAAATCAATTGTATTTTTATTTTGTACTAAGAATACTGATTCCAGCCCAGTGCTGGTGGCTCATTTTATAACTGTACCTACACAGGAAGCTGAAATGAGGATCGTGGTTCAAAGCCAGCCTGGGCAGAAAAAGTCCATGAGACTCTTATCTCCAATAAACCTACAGAAAATCAGAAGTGGAGCTATGGCTCAAGTGGTAGAGATCTAGTCTTGAGCTGAATAGATGAGGGACAGTGCCCAGACCCAGATTTCAAGGCCCCCGACCACCACCAGCAACAACAACAACAATAAAGAGAATACTTACTCAAAAGGCAAGAGCATTAAGCAGTCTTAAAGATAGGCTGAAGTCTAATATTTTAGTCTTATGTTAGATACCAAGGGCCTTCTATTCTAATGAGCCATGAGTCCTCAAAATGTTGACCAAATTTCTTAGTTTATTATTACTATAAGTATTAATATAAGTATGTATTTTCTATCTTTCATTTCACCACAAAAATCTGTATTTATCCTTTATGACATACTTGAATATCAATGCCTTTGGAAGATATTTATTAATTGGTGTATATTAATTGTACAAAGAAACCTTATTGAAATATTTTACACACTCACATATTGATCAAGGGCTTGATTAACCCATTTCTGTCTTTCTCCATTCCCATTGCCCCTTATTTTTCATCTGTTTTCTGTGAATTTTTTTGTTCCATCTCCACATATCGTCAAAATGTATTAAAGTGTTGTTGACTTTCCCTCAATGAAAATTATGCAATGCTGAATATAAAAGCAAAAGTCTAAGTAAATGGAGACATATACTTTTTATGGATTGGAGGATACAATTAAGCATAGATATTAATTGTTCCCACACCCCTTTTTTGGGGTCATACATGGGGCTTGAAATCTAGTCCTGGGCACTGTTCCTCAGCTCTTCAGCTCAAAGTGAGTGCTCTACCCTTTGACCAACTGTGCCACTTCTTGTTTTCTTGTGGTTAATTGAGGATAAGAGTCTCACAGACATTCATGTTCCAGCTGCCTTGAACAGCAATCCTCAGATCTCAGCCTCCTATCCAGCTAGTATAATAAGCATGAGCTAACAGTGCCCAGCTTCACAGTTTTATTTATAAGTTTATGAAAATTTCTAAAAACACCTGACTATCACTCTTTGACTCATTGACAAAGGAAAATAAACTGGAATATATTTCTCTGTCTAATATTAAAGCTATGTTAGTGTAAAATTGTTATATTTGTAGAGGAAAGATTATACAGCTCAATGTGTCTGTAGGACACCAGATTAGAGCCACTTAATTATTATCAAGGAATATTTAGTAAGAGTGTAAAACCAAACAATTGTGGAGTGACATTCTCTTTAATAAGTGGTGATATGTTAGACAATATTGGGGAGAATTAAAAAGTGAACATTGACTTAAAATAACAATTTATTCAAATATTAACTTCAAGCAGGATTTGAAGGTGGCATATAAAACAAAAAGAGTGATGCAAATGTATAACAAAGGAAGATGCCTTGATAATTTTGGAGATGAAACATACATAAATTTGGCATTAAAATTGTAGGAAAGGAAAACTCGATATAGTAGAACTCAAAAATGTATAAAATAATTTAGTCTGTGAAAGCTCATATGCAAGTAGTGAATAGAAGTTGGGAACAGGGGACTCATGTATTTGAACCTAACTATTTGGTAGGCTGTGATGTGAATATTGCTGTTTGATGGCAACCCACAAAATAAAGTCCCTGAAAATCTTATCTCTGTTTAATCAGCAAAAAAGCCACAAGTGAGGCATGACTGAAATGGTAAATTGTTAACAAATTGAAACTAATCTCAGGTACCCTGTGTTCATGTCCCAGGACCATACATAAACATACAAAACTAATAATAATACTACTAATTGTGATGATGATGATATGATGATGATGATGATATGATGATGATGATGATGATGATTGTAGGGCACATGAGCGGCAAAGATGGTGCTGAGAGGGAGTTGAGTGGGCAGAGCACAATTTGCTTTCGTTCAGAGCATATCCAGCCTGTGGAAGCTTAGGTTCATGATAGGGTGTGACTTTGACAGTGATCGGTTCCTCTTCCTCCCTTGCCATGCCACCTGCTCTTTTTTGCTTTAAAAAGGCTGCTCTGTGTTAATAAATGAGTTTCTTCCTGCTTGACTTGACTCCCTGCTGGGTCTGATTGTTTCCCGGGCTGAGGGAGGCTGGGTAAAGGGTGAGCTGCCGCACATACATTTCCTCAGACCCTGGCCGTCTTTCGTGGGATGGATGAAGACCCAACAGATGATGATAATGATTATGATAATGATGATGAAGATAATGTTGATGAAGTGTACCCATAAGAATAAAATATTTGCAAATCCTATACCTGAAGAATGCCTCAAATTATCCTCTACGTAGAACTCTCAAAAACTAAAGTTAAAAAGAACATCAATTAGAAACTAGCAAAATACATCTTGTGAAAAATAAGCCCAAGAAAGGCATCATTAGTCATCAAATAAATGCACATTAAAACAAAAATGGCATCATAAAATATGTATGAGAATTAATGCACATAATACAATATTGCCCATACTAAATGCTATCAAGAAACAGAGAAACTGGATGCTGGCAGGAATCTCAAATGGGAAAGCTACTTCTGAAAATATTTTGACAGGTTCCTAGATTATGAAATATGCAACCACCTAGAGTATAGCACAGGAATTGAGCTCGTCAGGCTTTGACTCATAAAAATAAATTTTAAACATTCACCCAAAGGCCAAAACACAGAGGATTATAGCAGCAATATTTCCTCTAGTTAAAGAAATGGAAATCAATTCAAGGTTTCTTCAGGTGAATGGGAAACGAATTGTGCTACTTTCTCTAATAACAGAACCAAAAGGCTAATCGAGTGAATACAATACAATATTAAGGCATAAAACAACAGGGAATAATCTACCATAGATTTGAGGGCAATCCTAAAAGCTTATTTATTGCATAATCTAGAAGTCGGAGAAAAAAAATGTTTTGGTTTCCAGGATGAAACAGGTTTGGGATGGGACCAAGAGTAGTAGTGGGTTTAATTATAAAAGGGTAAAGAAACAAGTCTGTAACTATTCATATAGAGTTGATAAAATTATATTGAACTTAATGCGTGCACAAAATCATTAAAACAAATGAAGTCTGCATAATACTTGTGAAATATTAATGTCCTACTTTTAATCTCATACTATAAATATTTAAAGAAACTGAAAAAACCTATTCAAGGGATTTCTCTATGTTCTTCTTATAACATCATAAATATCCATACTAATCTCAATTGAATTTAATGATATCTAGAAAACAGAAGTCAATATTGAATGTTTACAATGAAAAATAGTATGGGTCCATGTTTTAATTGAATTACTCCATGCTAATTAGAAGGCAGAGACCAAAAAACGTCATGAGAAAGTACAAAAAAGAAAGCAAGATATAGGGTAATTTCCCTGTTATCTCTCGTTTGTGGAAGCCATAGGTAAGAGATTATTGCTCAAGGGAGGCTTGGCCAAAAAGGAATACCTCATCTGAAAAATAATCTAAAGCGGTCAGAGCCTTAGCAACTTCAAGCACCAGTAGTGCCAAAGGAAAGAAGAAAATAGAAAACAGGAAAGGAAAAGAAAGGAGAGAAAAGGAAAACTAATTCCTCTTCATTCTTGTAGTTTCATGTTATTGGATACAAGAATTTAGGGTATTTTGTTTACTGTTTTAGGATTCAGACCTCTCTCATATGAAAGCATTTATTTCAAGTAATTATTTGATTATTACTATTTATTAACTTATTATTAGGTCTTCTTGGAGATTGAACCTATGGCTTTGTATATATTAGTCTAGTCCTACAACTGAGCTTTACCCCAGCTCTCTTGTATGGTTTTGATAATTGTTTATGAGTTCTTCAATTGACAGCTACTCTACTTTTCATCTTATCTTTTCTCTCCCACATTTTCCTCTCTATATTATAGTTTATGTGTTCAAAATTTTCCTCAATTTTATCTTGTAAAAATAGAATTTTGCTTTTCAGTTTACAGAGTAGTCAATTTCCTCAGGAATGTGGTAATGCCGTTCTTTCCAATAGAAGCACAGATTTCCATCAATAGAACAGAATTGAAGACCCAGAAATGAATCCACTCCTATAGGCACATAATCTTTGATAAGGGAGCCAGAAACACAGGATGGAAGAAAGACAAATTCTTCAAACACTTGTGCTGATGGAATTGTGTGCACACAGAAACCTGAAGTTAGATCCTTATATATCTTCCTGCACCATAATCGATTCCAAATGGATTGAAGACCTCAATGTAAGTCCCAATACCTTAGAATTTTACAGGAAGAGTTCGAGGAAACACGAGGGCTCCTTGGGACAGGTCAAAACTTCCAAAGTAAGGTTGGATAAATGGGATTACATCAAACCGAATCAATCATTTGTCAGACTCAAAAGACACGAAGAAAAGAGAGATATTGTAGCACAGATTTATTAGGGAGCAAACCTACAGATGAGAGCCTCAGCCAATGGTAAACCTTTAATCCCTTTTTGAACTAGGATACTTATAGTGAGTTTAGATGAATATAAGAGTTTTCTGGTAGGGATTAGTAAGAAAACAACTAATACTAAGACAGAGATAGCATGTGAAAAGAGTTGTAGCTGGAGAAAGGGAGAGATTAATGCCGTGGTGTCTAGTTCAAAGCCTTGGCTTGGTGTCAGCTTTGTAAGGTATAGGTGCACAAAGGAAAGTGGGTACAACAGGACTGGTTATTAACAAAAGCCTCACATAAGTCTGAAGCCTCAAAATAAGGACCCCAGTCTGTGTGGACCAAACAGTATCTAATATGAGGTTTTATTTAAATTAGCAAGCACAATTTTAGATTTTTGCAGAGTGGGATGGTGCATAGTCAGTCACAGGCAATGTCTGTTATGTCAGGTAATCCAATCTACTCTTTCCCGTGTTACCCAGTATCGAGGTTTCAACAAAAATGAGTACAATGTGATTGTACCAATGAGACTGTGATTTT
The DNA here is from genome assembly GCF_019054845.1 of Dipodomys spectabilis. NCBI lineage: Eukaryota > Metazoa > Chordata > Mammalia > Rodentia > Heteromyidae > Dipodomys > Dipodomys spectabilis. The sequence goes on from NW_024871222.1 coordinate 883,140, forward strand.
TCCCTCTCTTGAATCAAAATTCTGTCAAATGATTTCTGTCTTCCAGCTCTTTATGCAATATTTCTCATGATCTTTTCTACTATTTTGTCTTCATAATTGATGTTCATAGTACTTTTTATTGTTGTCTTGTGTGTCTATGCCATTTATAGGGCTTGAACTCTATGTTTAATTGTCTTCCTTATACTTTTTGCTCATGGCTGAACACACTCTATCCTTTGAGCCATATCCTCGTCTTCTTCTTCTTGCTGGACAATTGGAGATAAATTTTCACATTTTTGTCTGTTTAGACTGACATTGAACCAAATTTCTTCAGGTTTTAGCCTCCTGAGTTCCTAGGATTCTACACATGACCCACTAACACCAAGCTTTGCTTTACTGTTATTTTAGTTATGTGGTAGAAGAAAGTGCAAGCATATTTGTGTTAAATGTGCAATTTTCAAATACAAGTTGAAATCAACTTGATATAATGTAACAGTTATCAACTTTAACAGTTAAATCAATGAATAGTTCACATTCCCACAGAAATATAATTGAAAACAAAAGGCATAATTGTTTTCCTAAAACAAGTAATGGAACCATGAACTTCTTTCACCATACAATTCATGTTTTCTATGAGTTTAATTAGCAGACTTCTAATACTAAAAGTAAATATATTAATTGTACACCATAAGGACCAAAGTGATTATAGTTAAGAATAGATATTTTATCACAGCCAAAAGATAACTTTTCGAGCAGTCTCACTAAAAAGAAATGTTACATACAGAAACTAATGGATATGATATAGCTTGATCATTACACAACCTATAAATGAATGGGATTAACACTCCATACTTCATAAATGTGTAAAAAATAATTATGTAGCTAGGTGCCAGTGGTTCATGCTTGTAATCCTAGTTACTAAGGAGTCTGATGGCTGAGAATCATGGTTCAAAGCCAGCCTAGGGAGTATAGTCCGTGAGACTTTTTTTTTTAAATTTTGGTTTATCGTCGGGCTTGAACTCTGGGCCTGGGCACTGTCCCTACACTCTACAGCTCAAGGTGAGCATTCTACCACTTGAGCCACAGGGCCACTTCTGGTTTTCTGGTGGTTTTATTGGAGACAAGAGTCACACAGAATTTCCTGCCCCAGCTGGCTTTGAACTGCAATCCTCAGATCTCAGCCTCCATAGTAGCTAGGATTACAGGGGTGAGCCACTGGCGCCGGCTCTTTGAGATTATCTTCAATGAGTCACCAGAAAACTGGCAGTGGCTCAAGTGGTAGAGCACTAGCATTGAGGTCAAGAGCTGAAAGACAACGTCCAGGCCCAGATTTCAAGCCCCACGACCGACAAAATTTAAAAATAAACTGTTAAAAATAAACAAATATTTTGGCATAAATGTTAAAATATAATTCTAAAAATTTTTGAATCCTCACTAGATATAATAGATATAATAATAAATGAGGAGAAGTGTTTTCTGGTTTTGGTAACCATTGAATCAATTGTGTAAGTCACACATTTTTCAATCAATTCATATTTATGTATTTATATGCCATAAGTATAATTAACTGATAAGTGATAGGCAGTGCTGTTTTAGGAATCTCCCTTGGCTTTCTAACATTAACCTTCCTACCCTAAAATCAATATGCCCTCCAATCTTGTCAGAGATTTCATTGACAGTAAAGTTACTCATCTCATTGGAGCAGAAAAGTATAAGCCATAATTATTGTTTGGAATAACTGTCACATTTACATACATTTCACTTAGCTTAAGAACCATGCCAGTAATAGTAAAATGTCTTCTGAGCTTTTCAGTCTCTTAAGAGATGAAAATCTTTAATTATATATCTATTTTTTTCTGCCTAACATCCTATATCTTAGGAAGATCTTTTTGTGTAACACTGTATTCCTGATTGGAAGACTGGAACAAAGGCAATAATGAAAATAGCCAAGGAAAATACTTGGAAACAATTTAAAAAGCAATGGCAGACACGCCTGTTTTCATTGGTTTCAATGAGAATATACATTAAACCATGTTTTCGTTATTTAAAGTGCAATAAGTAAACTTTAATTAGCAGTGAAGAAGGGAATAGAAAACTGTGTTTGAAGACAGCTTGACTTTGAAAAATTCAACAAAAGCATAATGGATTTTTCTTGTTTTTCTATATAGTTGCCAAAATAATAGAGAGCAACACCCAAAGGCAGGAAAACACCTAAGCCAAAGCAGTAACTTTTGTCTATAAAATAATTGTGAGTGACTCTTTCAAAATCAGGCTTGCAAGGAAGAAAAGTGTATTTGCTTTAGTGTGAAAATTAAAAAATATAAAAATCCTTTATTAATGTTTTACATATAATGACTAGGACTTCTCATTTTGGAGAAGAGGAAAGGTATGAAAAAGTTCAAAATTGTTTGACTATTCCCCAACAGCATTGTTATTTATCACCTATGGCAACGGAAATAGCCTTGGTTACTCTTAGTATCATGCTTGTTTATATTTAGAAGCATTATTTGTTGATGTGTTATAAGCTGCAAAACCTTAAGTAGGAATAGAGTCATTTCCTGAGAGAGGAAAGTTGCTGTGTAAACAAACATAAAATATCAAACATATAGCATAGTGGAAACTATTTTCCAGCTTTATCACAATCTGTAGGTACAGATTTTGTTTCCCATTGTTCCAGGGGAACCATTTTTTTATCTTCTTTTTCACCATCTAGTGATCCTATAAAATCCTATACCATCCTGGGATTGCTGTAACTTTACTGGATTCTCTAATTTCTGTTGGAGAGTTAGGAAAGATAGAAAATTATGTTTCTGTTACTGTTTTACCTTATTTTTTATTACTTTAGAAACTGTAACTCAAAATGACATAAATTATCTTTATAATATTAGGAGACAGATTTCATGTCCATATTCTAACCCTAGCCTTCTACATAACTTTGGTACTTAGTGATCCCCAAATGTGAAAAGAAATATAGGGAGCATCTTACTTAAATATTGTTGAGAATTTCAAGACTTCCTTTATGTAAGACCCTTTGAAGTATGTACAGCATACATGTGTACAAAGCCAGTGACAACAGGGAAATATCACTAAGTTTCCCCAAAAGGATCTATGAAGTCAATAGTTATCTTCCCACGCAGTTGAAAAAATGCTTCCAAAATGATTCAGTGCACCTACATTTGTGGAGTTATTTAAGTTATGGATTCTTTGTTAGACATACTCTTTTCTTTTAAAAATTGTCAAATATTAGCTTTATAATAAACTTCGTCTAGTATTCCTTGGTTCAAAGCAGAAATATTGATACAGTTGATGTCACATGGCTTTTTTACTTTCTCAGTTCAAAGCCAACCCAGACAGGAAAGTCTGTCACATTCTTATCTGTAACTAAACACCAAAAACACCAGAAGTGGTTTTTGCTAAAGCAGTAGAGCACTAGCTTTGGGGGAAGTAGGCCAGGGAAGACATTTGTTCAGGGACATAGGTCAGCCTCTGAGTTCAAGCTCCAGAACAAGAACAAACTACACAAACCCACAAGCAAAAAAAAAAAACAAAAACAAAAAAACGCACATATTTCTTAGGGACCATCCTGAAAGCACTGGTTTGAGAACAGGCTCCATTTGCTGATCATACTTAGTGGATCCGGCTTTTCTGGAATACTAATTGCGCTGGAGAATTTAGGGCAAGACTAAAGGAATTAATAAATGACTTCTGCAACAACAGAATCATCTCAGTAGTGAAATATCCATGCATAAGACAATTTAAAACATCCAAGTCTTTGTTTCCTTGTAATAGAACACTTTAAAACAACGTTATTTCCTTTTATTCTATGCTGGCCTTCAAATGGCATATTGTTTCCTTTTGTAATACTTTCAAGAAGAAGTTTCCAGACATTTTTTTTTTTTTTTTGTCAGTCGTGGGGCTTGAACTCTGGGCCTGGGCTCTGTCCCTCAGCTCTTCAGCTCAGGCGAGCGCTATACCACTTGAGCTACAGCGCTACTTCCGGTTTTCTGGTGGTTTATTGGAGATAAGAGTCTCAAGGTCTTTCCTGCCCGAGGTGGCTTTGAACCGCGATCCTCAGATCTCAGCCTCCTGAGTAGCTAGGATTACAGGCGTGAGCCACCAGCGCCCGGCTTCCAGATAATTTTTATATGAATAAAGAACACACTCGAAAAAAGTCAGGGACAGAGTTTCCTTCAAGCCTTGGATTCTTTTTTTTTTCTAACAATGAATATATATATATATATATATATATATATATATATATATATATATATATATATATATATATATATATACATAATAGTGAAAATGCTGTACAGAGGGGTTACAATTACATGGGCAAGATAATGAGTACATTTTTTATCAAGCAATGTAGCCTACTCCTTGGTTTCCCCTTCCCATCCCTTCCCATTCTCACCTCTCCCCCCCCATCCAATCCTCCTCCCCTAACCAAAAAAGTTGTAAAGTTCGTTTTCGACATAACGAATGGTATATCTCATTTTTGCAATGGGTCCACCTGTATCCCTATTTAAATGATTTGTTTTTTTTTCCCTTCCCCTCCAGAAATTATAGCTATGTCAAATACAGTGAAAGAAGGGGTTATTGTTATGCCATGGGAAGGGACATACAAAGCAATAAGGAAATCATCTTATAAACATGTTAGAAACAATCACATGAAAGAAAAATAACATTCGAATACATAACTCAGGGTTCATTTCCATAACATCAAATTATCTGACCTATTCTGTTTGACTCAGACATTTACTAATTATTGCAAACAAGGAAAACCGTTGGACCTATGTTTCTTTGGGCGTGGCTTACTTCATTTAATATAATTTTTTCCAAGTCTTTCCAATTCCTAACAAATGGGGCAATGTCATTATTTCTGATGGAGGCATAGGATTCCATTGTGTATATATATCACATTTTCTTGATCCATTCATCTACTGAGGGGCATCGGGGTTCGTTCCATACCTTAGCTATGGTAAATAAGATTGCAATAAATATAGTCGTGCTGGTACATCTAGTGTTGCCTTGTTTGTAAACATTTGGGTAAATGCCCAAAATTGGGATTGCTGGGTCTTAGGGGAGCTCTATGTGGAGTCTTTTGAGGAACCTCCATACTGCTTTCCAAAGTGGTTGAACAAGTTTACACTCCCACCAACAACGCAGTAAGATTTCCTCTGTCCACATCCCCTCCAGCCTCTGTTGTTATTAGAGTTCTTGATTATAGCCATTCTAACTGGGGTGAGGTGATATCTCAATATTGTTTTGATTTGCATTTCTTTAATGTCTAGGGAGGTTGAGCATTTCTTCATATGTCTTTTGGCAATCCTTCTTTCTTCTTCAGAGAAGTTTCTCTTTAAGTCTTTATCCCACTTATTTATTGGGCAGTTGTTTCTTTGAAGATTTGTTTGGGGGGATTTAATTTTTTGAGTTCCAGGTATATTTTAGATATGAGACCCTTGTCCATTCTATGGCTAATGAAGATCTTCTCCCAATCTGTGGGATTTCAACTGATCTTTCTAGCTATGTTCTTTGCCATGCAGAAGCTCTGCAATTACATGCAATCCCATTTGTCCAACAATTCTTTGATTTGCTGTGTTTCTGGGTGTTTATTAAGAAAATTTCGGCCTGTGCCAAAGAGATCTAGCATTTCTCCTATTCCATCACGAAAAGTTTTCAGGGTGTATGCTTTCATTCCGAGGTCTTTGACCCATTTGCAGTTGATTCTAGTACAGGGTGATATATAAGGATCTAGCTTAAGTTTTCTAAAAGTATTTAACCAATTTTGACGGCACCATTTTCTGAAGAGGGTGTCTTTCTTCTATTCTATATTTTTAGCTCCCTTATCGAAGATTAGATGACTATAGGTCTGTAGGTTCATTTCTGGATTTTCAATTCTATACCATTGGTCCTGAGGTCTGTTCTCGTGCCAGTCCCAAACTCTTTTGATTACTATGGCTTTGTAGTTGAATTCAAATTCGGTTTTCATATTCCTCCAGCACTGTTCTTTCTGATAAGGATCGTTTCAACTATTCAGGGTCTTTTATTATATCATATGAATTTTTGGATTGCCTTTTCTATATCCTTGAAGAATGAGGTTTGAATATTGATAGGTATGGCATTGAATTTGTAGATAGCCTTGGGAAGTATTGCCATTTTTACCATATTGATCCTTCCAATCGTGGAGCATGGGAGGTTTTTCCACTTTCTAATTTCTGTTTTGATTTCCTTTTTCATATGTTTAAGTCTTCAACATAGAGGTCCTTCACTTCTTTGGTTAAGTTAATTCCTAGGTATTTTATTTTTTGTGGGGCTATACCGAATGGAGTTGCTTTCCTAATTTGAGCCAAACCTTTCTCATTGTTGGCATACAGAAAAGCCATTGATTTTGAGTTCTCTTTCTTTGATGAGTCCCTGCCTGGTTTTGGGATGAGGTTTATGATGGCTTCAAAGAATGAGTTCGGTTGTGAACTTTCTGTTATTTCATTGATGATTTGGAGGAGTATTGGTGTGAGCTCTGCTTTGAAGGCCTTGTAGAATTCCGCTGTAAAACCATCTGGTCCTGGGCTTTTCTTAGATGGGAGGTCTCTTATTGCTGTTTCTATTTCAATGCTTGATATGGGCCCCTTTAGAAGCTTTAACTTATATTGGTTTAGTTTTGGCATGTCAGTATTTGCTAGGAAAAGTTCCATTTCTGCCCAGTTCTCAAACTTATTAGCATAAAGTTGTGAGAAGTATTCCCTTATAATGTTCTGAATCTTGGTTGTTTCTGTGGTGATGTTTCCATTCTCATCTCTGTGTTTATTTATTTGGGTGTGTTCTCTTCTTTTTCTGTTAAGATTTGCTAAGAGTCTGTCAATTTTGTTAATTTTTTCAAAGAACCAACTTTTTGTTTTGTAATTCTTTCTATGTTTTTTTTGGATTCTAATTCATTTAATTCTGATTTAATTTTAATTATTTCTTTCCATCTACTCTTTTGAGGTTTATCTTGCTGCTCTTTTTCAAGGAAGCTCAGATGTCTAATTAAATTGTTGGCTTCAGATCTCTCCAATTTGTTGATGTAGGAAATCAGAGCTATAAACTTGTCTCTGAGTATTGACTTTGCTGTGTCCCAGAGGAGCTGATAATTTGTGTGTTCATTTTTGTTGAATATCATGAATATTTGAATTTCGTTTCTAATCTCTTCCATGACCCACTCATGATTCAGCAGTGTATTCTTCAATCTCCATGTGATAAAGGAATTTCTTTGCTGACTTTTGTTGTTGAATTCTAATTTTATTCCCTTGTGGTCTGAGAGAATACAATCTATAACTTCAATGTTTCTGAATTTGGACAATGGATTCTTTTCTTGTATAGCAAAAAGGAACACACAAATTAACTTTCACTTTGTCATTTCTCTGTGTTCAATTTCTCCTTTGGGATCAGTTTCCACCTGCAGTAACACTTCCTTCTACTTACTTCCAGTAACAATCTATGGCATTGCTCCAGGTAAAATGAATGTTTTCAGGCTTCATTGAACTAACACAAAGACATCTTTGGACACGAGGTAAGGCGCCTTTCAGAGACAATTTAGTAAATACAAAATATAAAATTTAAATGGCGTATAAAAACATTATTCATGTACATATGGACATATAAGATAATGTTAAGTCAAATGAACCCCAAGATAGGGACATAACTTGTTTTTTTTCTTTATTGCAATTGTTTTTAATGTATCTCAAATGTACTATGTGATTTTTTCATTTCTCCTCCATGTTCTTCTCCCATGATATAACTCCTGTTTGAACTGGTAATGATGTTGGTGCCTTGCATCTTGCATGTACATTTTTCTAGTGTGGGGAGGGGAAGGGAAACAACAAAATTCTGAAACAAAGATTCAGGATGACCTATTTTAACAATGATATGAACAAGACACTATGTAGAAAACGAACTTTACAATGTGGGGAGTGGAGGGGGAATTGAGTAGATGGGGAGGGAACAGATACCACAGGAAAAACAAAAGAGGATGTAACAATAGGAAGTGTACTCATTACCTTACTTATGTAACTCTAAGCCCTCTGTACACTATTTTTACTATAAAAAAAGAAACCTTTACCTAGGAGTACATTAAGTTCAAATTTCATAAGAGCTCTTAAATTAAATTTAACTGGGAGAAGATTCTCAGAAAAGTTTATTTGTGTGTGTGTGTGCTTTGCATTATTTCCCAAGTGTACACAAGTTAACAGTAGAAGAAACAATAGGAATAATAAGAGAAAGAAAAGTTCTGTGTTTAAGTATAATGGTTTAATATACTATAGAAGATTCTGCAAATAAGACAACATTGAACCAATAAAGCCAAGGCCATTATGTAGATCTATGGGAGTGACATAGAGAAATAATTAATACTAAGAGGAACATGAATGATGAGGCCACTGTCTTTCAAATTCTATCTCTAAATCATGTTTCCTTTTCACGCAAATTTGTAAAATGTACAATGGAAGAATAATTCTGGTTCCAAAGCAAGTTAGATATAAGAGCATGGACTTAACTGGAAAAAAAGTCCATGGTGAGAAAGTGGGAATTATACTAGCAAAGAACTGGTGATCAAGATCTCATTTCTTTTTCTTTCTTTTATCTTTTATCTTTTTTTTTTTTTTTTTGATGGTTGTGGCAGAGTTTGAACTCGGCCTGGTCAATATCTCTCCACTATTCAGCTCAAGGCTAGTGTTCTACCTCCTGGGCCACAGCGCCACTTCCAGTTTTCTGGTGGTTAATTGGAGATAAGTGCCTCAGAACTTTCTTTCCTACTCATAATGGATTTGAACCGCAACCCTCAGATCTTAGCCACCTGAGTAGCTAGAATTATAGGCATGAGCTCAAGTGATCGAATCCTAGTCATGAGCAAGATTTCTGAATAAGGTTGCTGAGGCTTTTGCATACACACATACAAACATACATATACACACAGAGGCACATACATGTACAAACCCACCTGCACAAATGAAACAACTCTCAGAATGTGGAGAAATGTTAGAAAACAATTGAAAATATATCCTGAGTAAGACCAGATCAAGTGATAATTTTTAATATTAGAAAGTCTTCAAGTGAAATTTCTTCAAAGAAGTTTGAGACTATTACATACCTAGGGACCAGAGATAATAAGAAAGTCAATTAATCATTATTAAAGGGATTGGATCCATTGAAGAATGAATCAGAGACCCCTGCAAGTGCATCTGAAAATGATCATATCCTCTGTCAAATGACAGAACATCTTTAAAATAGTACATAAAAAGTTTGAGCAGTCACTCTAATGGATAAGTTCATAGGAGAAGTTTAGAATTGCTAGTCTGTACCTATATTAAATAAACCACCAAACTATGGCAGGGCAATATGATACAAGCCTAGAATTCTAGCACTCAGACTAAGACAGGAGATTAGAGAGTGGGATTACATAGTGATACCTTCCCTGGGCCAGGTAGTATAATTTTGTCTCAATGAAACAAGCCAAACAACAAGAAAGAAATACACAGTTGGAAGTTTGGGCTAATTTTGTCATTATGTTTTGAGAAGGCAAGTTTCTTATTGAAATGCAACTCATATATAATCCTCAGTTGTGTTTTAAATGCTCTCTTCATTATACAAGATTCCTGGATGGAAAATGGCTCATGACTCCCAATCAAAAATTTGAAAAAGTAAGCATCATTCTGTTGGATTTCAAAGAAATAATAAAAGATTACAAAATTTTAAGCCTAGAAAACTACAAAGTTCATCTAATGTAGGACTTTATAAACCTTGCTAAGTTAGAATTTAGATTTAAAATAAATATTTTGGTTTTGTTTGTAATTTCATATTCTATAGGATACTACAAAATTCTTTTTAAGCAGAGGTTTTAATTGACAAATTCACACATGGATCAGGCATTTTATTGGCCTAAAATATTCTTTGAAGCGAGGTATATTTAGAACTTAGTTAATTCATAATTCCAACAGTTCATGTATAAATTGATAGTGTGAATAATCTAGACAGAGTTGCCAACAAATGGATGATATTAATTTATAAATTTAGAACAAGCAATTTTTTGAGTCTTTGGTGTAACATGGTATGAAGAGAGTAATTGTGTGAGGTCTTAGGTCTTCTATCTACTCATAATAGAGAAGAAATTTCTTAATTACATGCCTCTGTATACAATGAGAAAAATGCTAGGGTTGGAGTTGGTTTTTATTTTTTGGTTTGTCCTCAGGTTTGAACTCTGGGCCTGGCCACTCCCTTTGAGCTGGTTTGTGCTCAAGGCTCATGCCCTACCTCTTCAACCTCACTGCCACTTGAGTCTGTCTTTTCCTGAGAAATTTATTGGAGATAAGAATCTAAGGAATCTTCCTGACTGCCTGGGCTTTGAACCATAATCTTCTAATCTCATTCTCCTGAATATCTATGATAGATAAAAAAGATAATAATATTTGCAAGTGTTCTGATTTCTTGAAATCAGAAAAATGTTGCAGCAAAGTTTAGTGTAGTGTACATTCCACAGTAGGAAGGGCATCATATTAGCACAACTCTAGTATTTTTTCACAACAGTGATAAGCTATTCATGATGTGAATTAAGGGAATTTTAAGGTGCACCTTACAAATTGGCAACTGTTGGGCTAGGAAGACTTTAAGGCATAAAAGCTTGGGATTGATGGTCACAGAAATAATTGCTTACACTGATGAACAAATGTTTACTCTTGAGGAATTAATTATTACACATACTTCGTAGTTATATCCTTCACCAGAATATGGCTATTTTTTTTCTGTTGATTTCTCAATATGTAACACCCCACTAGAAACTGCAGATATTGCAGAATTAAATAACATGCAAACAGGTACTGTTTTGAATATCTCTGATATGAAATGCTCAGAATTTGAAAATGAGTAGTTAGTATTTGTAAGAAATTTGAAAAACACATATATACTGTCCTTTGAACAGTTATTCAGTTTTAAAAGTTAGAAGTTTCCAGAGAATTAAACTGTTTTCTGTTTTACTATGAGACAATACTGAAATTATAATATTTTGGAAAATTATAGCAGGTATATTGTGAAAATATTGTATATTTTGATAACATTCATGTTGATGAACCTCTGATAAAAAAGGTGTAATTAATTCAAATTAGATGCCAAATAGTGTTCATTTTTAAAAAGGTAATGCAGATAGAATAATATTTACTATAGCAATACAGAGAAAGTATACTTTATGTAACTTATTTTTAGTTTAATTTTATTTTTAAGGTGATATAAACAGGGGTTGCATTAATTTTAAGGTAGTGAATAACTAATATGCTGAAATTGTAACCACTACCTCATTTTTCTCACACTTTTCCTTTCTTGCCTTGTCAAATTAAGATAAATGCATGTGCAATACACACAGTACTGAAATCAAATACAGCAGGGGATAAACTATAGGGGAAAACACAAAAGAAAAAAGAAATCACATAGTACATTAAAAAAAACAACCACAAAGAAAAACCTCTATTTCCATATCTAGGTGTTCATTTTGCTCAACATGATCTTGTATGGTCCTATATACAAAGCTTTTGAGCCATTCTGCTCATCTGAAAAACCCAGAGGAGAGTTCCCAAATAGCTCTACAAACACTGCTGGCAAACATGATAAATGAAAAGTTTGAAAACATATAAAGGACTCTGTATGAGCGTGATAGGGAGAGAGAGGAGGCAATCCAAAAGTTTATACAGGAATAACATAAGCGTGAGGAAGCTACTCAAAAACTGATACAGGATTTGCATGAGCAGCTCAATTGAGAATACTCAAAGAGAAAGGCAGGAATGGTGTGAGCAGGCTGAGAACACTCAAAGAGAACTACAGGAATCACACAAACGGGAGGAATTTAATCAAAGAGGATTACAGGAATTGAGAGAGCAGGAGGAGAATGCACAAAGATCACTAAAGGCATTCATGGAATCGATTAACAAAGAGCTGAAGGAAGTCAGGGAGACCACAAAGGGAATGCTGAATGGAACCCAACAGAAGGAATGGGAATCCAAGGAAACCATAACCAATCAACTAAGTGATTTGAGAATAAACACTAAACACCAAATTAAGGAAGTAAAGAAGTTCATACAAGATCTGAAACAAAGCTTCAAGAAAGAATTTGAAGCCATCAAAGCTGACCAATTAGAAGGAAAATAGATAAAAAACAAAGTAGAAAATCTTGACAGCAGGTTAGACCATGCAGAAGATCAAATCTCAGGGATTGAAGACAGCCTAGATATTATAGAGAAAGAACATACAACCATCCAAGACAAGTCCAAGAAATATGATAGATTTATCCAAAACTTGGAAGACACCATCAGAAGGCCTAATCTAAGGATAATAGGTGTAGAGGAGCACCTAGAAACAGAAGTTAATGGTCTAGGAAATTTGTTTAACAGGATCCTAGCAGAGAACTTCCCAAACATGCAAAAAGATAGGCCTATTCAGTTAAAAGAAGCTTTTAGAACTCGAAATAGACCAGACCAGAATAGGATATCCCACCGTCACATTATAATCCACACAGCATCAACTCAGATCAAGGAAAAGATCCTGAAAGCTGTCAAGGAGAAAAGATTCATCACCTATAAAGGGAAACCAATTAGAATCAACTCAGATTTTTCAGCAGAGACAATCAAAGCAAGAAGAGCCTGGAATGATGTATGCCAAGCACCCAAAACAAACAACTATCAACCAAGAATACTGTACCCAGCTAAACTCTGCTCATAACTGAAGGCCAAATAAAAACCTTCCAGAGCAAAGAAAAAATGAAACAATACATCTCCACCAAACCAGCCATACAAAAGATTCTTAAAGGTGTCCTACACATAGTAAACCAACAAGACCACAACAAAGGCCAAGAAACTTCACCCAAACTGAGAATCCAAGAACCATAGGAAGAACCCAGTTTTCGCAACCCCCAAGAAGGTGGATAACATGGCAGGAACACCCAAATACCTCTCCTTCCTATCTCTTAATTAACGGACTTAACTCACCAATGAAGCGACATAGACTGTCTAGTTGGATTAAAAAACAAGATCTTTCTATCTGCTGCCTTCAGGAGTAACATCTTGCCCGTAAAAACAAACACATTTTCAATGTTAAAGGCTGGAACAAAATCTACCAAGCAAACGGCCCCCATAAACAGGCAGGAGTTGCAATCCTAATATCAGATAAAATAGATTTCAAATTAAAATTGGTGAGAAGAGATAAAGAAGGTCGCTACATACTAATTAAGGGATCTCTCTTTCAGGAGGATATTACAATTCTAAATATCTATTCGCCAAACAATGGAGCACCCAAATTTATGCAAGAAACACTACTTTCCATCAAATCCCACATTGATCCAAAGACATTAATTGTTGGGGATTTTAACACACCACTCTCCCCACTAGATAGATCAACTTGGCAAAAACTCAACAGAGAAACCGCAGATCTAAACAGTTGCATCGATCAACTAGATTTAACAGACATCTACTGAATATTTCATCCAGCAGCATCAGAATACACGTTTTTCTCAGCAGCACATGGAACATTTTCTAAAATAGACCACATTTTAGGCCACAATGCAAACTTGTCCAAATTCAGAAACATTGAAGTTATACCTTGCATTCTCTCTGACCAAAAGGGAATAAAATTAGAACTCAACACCAAAAGCCACCCAAGAAAGTCCGGTAACACATGGAGGCTGAACAACACACTGCTGAATCACGAGTGGTCATGGAAGAGATTAGAAAGGAAATTCAAATGTTCATGCTATTCAACAAATATGAGCATACAAATTACCAGCTCCTCTGGGACACAATAAAGGCAGTATTCAGAGGCAAGTTTATAGCTCTGAGCTCCCACATCAACAAATTGGAGAGATATGAAACCAACAATTTAATGAAACATCCAAACCTCCTTGAAAAAGAGCAGCAAGATAAACCCCAATCCAGTAGACGGAAAGAAATAATTACAATTAAATCAGAATTAAATGAATTAGAATCCAAAAAAACTATAGAAAAAATCAACAAAACAAAGAGTTGGTTCTTCGAAAAAATTAACAAATTTGAGAGACCCTTAGCAAATCTTATCAGAAAAAAAAGAGAACACACCCAAATAAATACACTCAGAGATGAGAATTGAAACATCACCATGGAACAAAACAAGATTCAGAACATTTTAAGGGAATATTTCTCAAAAACTTATGCTAATAAGTTTGAGAACTTGGCAGAAACGGACCATTCCCTAGCAAATACTGACATGCCAAAACTAAATCAAGATGAGGTAAACCATCTTAACAGGCCTATATCAAGCATTTAAATAGAAACAGCAATAAGAGACCTCCCAGCTAAGAACAGTCCAGGACCAGATGGTTTTACAGCGGAATTCTACAAGGCCTTCAATGCAGAGCTCTCACCAATACTCCTCCAATTCTTACATGAAACTGAAAGAGAAAGTTCACTACCGAACACATTCTATGAAGCCATCATAACCCTCATCCCAAAACCAGGCAGGGACTCATCAAAGAAAGAGAACTATAGGCCCATTTCTTTGATGAACGTTGATGCAAAACTTCTCAACAAAATTTTGGCCAATCGACTTCAACAATTTATCCAAAAAATCATATACCATGATCAAACAGGATTCATTTCAGGGATGCAAAGCTGCTTCAATATACGCAAATCAATTAATATTAGTCATCACATCAACAGGAGCAAGGATAAGAACCACATGGTTATCTCAATAGATGGAGAAAATGCATTCGACAAAATCCAACACCCCTTTATGATGAAAGTTTTGGAAAAATTAGGAATCCATGGAACATTCCTCAATACAATAAAGGCTGTATATGACAAACCTACAGCCAGCATTATACTTAATGGAGAAAAACTAAAGCCTTTTCCTCTTAACTCAGGAACAAGACAAGGATGTCCACTCTCTCCACTTCTCTTCAATCTAGTATTAGAATGCCTAGCTACAGCAATAAGACAAGAGGCAAACATAAAGGGGATCCAAATAGGGAAAGAAGAAATAAAACTCTCCCTTTTTGCAGAACACATGATCTTGTATTTAAAGAATCCCATAGACTCCACTCCCAAATTACTCAAGCTGATTCAAAATTTTGGAAAAGTAGCAGGGTATAAAATTAACCCCCAAAATCAACGGCTTTTCTGTATGCCAACAATGAGAAAAGTGTGGCTGAAATTAGGAAAGCAACTCCATTTGTAATAACCCCACAAAAAATAAAATACCTAGGAATAAATTTAACCCAAGAAGTGAAGGACCTCTATTATGAAAACTTTAAAATCTTGAAAAAGGAAATTAAAACAGAAATTAGAAAATGGCAAAACCTCCCATGATCCTGGATTGGAAAGATTAACAACGTGAAAATGGCAATAATTCCCAAGGCTCTCTACAAATTCAATGCGATACCTATCAAAATTCCAACCTCATTCTTCAAGGAAATAGAAGAGGCAATCCAAAAATTCATATGGAACAATAAAAGACCCCAAATAGCAAAAACGCTCCTCAACAGAAAGAACACTGCTGGAGGAATATCAATACTAAATTTCAAACTCTACTATAAAGCCATAGTAATCAAAACAGCTTGGTTTGGCATAAGAACAGACCTCAGGACCAATGGAATATAATTGAAAATGCAGAAATGAACCTACAGACCTATAGCCATCTAATTTTGATAAGGGAGCTAAAACAATAGAATGGAAGAAAAACAGCCTCTTCAGTAAATGGTGATGGCAAAATTGGTTAACTGCTTGTAAAAAACTAAAGCTAGATCTTTATATATCACCCTGCACACGCATCAACTCCAAATGGATCAAAGTCCTCGAAGTCAAAGCAGACAATCTGAAAACACTACAGGATGGAATAGGAGAAACCCTAGGTCTCTTTGGCTCAGGCCAAAATTTTCAGAATAGAGACCTGGAAACACAACAAATCAAAGAAAGGGTGGACAAATGGGATTGCATGAAGTTGCAGAGCTTCTGCATGGCAAAGTACATAGCTAGCAAGATCAATAGAAAGCCCACGGATTGGGAGAAGATCTTCACTAGCCATAAAACAGACAAGGGTCTCATATCTAAAATATACTTGGAACTCAAAAAATTAAATCCCCCAACAACAAATTCTCAAAGAAACAACTGCCCAATTAATAAGTGTGATAAAGTCTTAAAGAGAAATTTCTCTGAAGAAGAAGGAAGGATGGCCAATAGACACATGAGGAAATGCTCAACATTCCTAGCCATAAAAGAAATGCAAATCAAAACAACATTGAGATACCACCTCACTACAGTTAGAATGGCAAAAATCAAGAACTCTAACAACAGCAGATGCTGGAGGGGATGTGGACAGAAGGGAACCTTACTTCATTGTTGAAGGGAATGTAAACTTGTTCAACCACTTTGGAAAGCAGAGTGGAGGTTCCTCAAAAAAACTTCACATAGAGCTCCCCTATGACTCAGCAATCCCACTTTTGGGCATTTACCCAAATGTTTACAAACAGGACGACACTATAGCTACCAGCACAATTATGTTTACTGCAGCATTATTTACCATAGCTAAGATATGGAACCAACCCTCAGTAGATGAATGGATCAAGAAAATGTTGTATATATATATATATACACAATGGAATTCTATGCCTCCATCAGAAAGAATGACATTGCCCCATTTGTTAGGAAATGGAAAAAGTTGGAAAAAATTATATTAAGTGAAGTAAGCCAGGACCAAAGAAACACAGGTCGCATGGTTTCCCTTATTTGCAATATCTAGTATATGTGTGAGTCAAGTGGAAAAGGTCAGATAATGTGATGTTAGGAAAATGAGCCCTTAGATATGTATTTTAATGTTATTTTCTTTCATGCATTTGTTTCTAATGCATTTATAAGATTATCTCTTTGTTGCTTTGTATGTCCCTCCCCCACAGTATAACCCCTGCTTTCACTATATTTGTTGTCAGTATAACTTGTGGAGGAGATGGGGAAAAACAAGTCGTTTAAGGATACAGGTGGACCTGTTGCAACAATGAGAAGTACAAGTTGTCACGTCGAAAACGAGCTTTACTACCTTGATGCTGGGGGGGGGGCCTGGTGGGGGAGGGGGGAGGATTGGGTGGGGAAGGAGGCTGAGAAGGGCTGTGAAGGGTAAACAAAGAAGGAAGCTGCAATGCTTGATAAGAAATGTACGCATTATCCTGCCCATGTAATTGTAACCCCTCTGTACAGTGTGTTCACAAAAAAATAAAATAAAATATAAAAAAAATAAAAAATTAAAGCATTTCAAAAAAAAAGTAAAAGAAACCGCAGATCTAAACAACTGCATAAATTAACTAGATTTAACAGACTTCTACCTTATATTTCACCCAGCCTCATCAGAACACACGTTTTTCTCAGCAGCACATGCAACATTTTCCAAAATAGACCACATTTTAGATGACAAAACAAACTTTTCCAAATTCAGAAGCATTGAATTATACCTTGCATTCTCTCACACAACAAGAGAATAAAATTAGAACTCAACACCAAAAGCCACCGTAGAACATCCTGTACCACATGAAGGCTGAAAAACACACTGTGGAATGACCAGTGCATCATAAAATACATTGGAAAGGAAATCTAGTATTCATGATATTCAGCAAAGATGAACACACAAATTACCACCTACTCTGGGACACAGCAAAGGCAGTACTCAGAGACAAGTTTATAGCCCTGAGTTGCAACACAAACAACTTGTAGAGATCTGAAACCAACAATTTAATGAGACATCTGAGCCTCCTTGAATAAGAGCAACAAGAAAATCCCTATCGATAAAATTAACAAAATTGACAGAACTTTAGCAAATCTTAGAAAAAGAAGAGAACACATCCAAATAAATAAACTCAGAGATGAGAATGGAAACATCACCAGAGAAACAACCAAGATTCAGAACATTATAAGGGAATACTTCTAGAAACTTTATGCTAATAAGTTTGAGAACTTGGCAGAAATGGACCTTTTCTTAGCAAATATTGACATGCCGAAACTAAACCAAGATGAGTTAAACCATCTTAACAGGCCCATATTCAACATTGAAGTAGAAACAGCAGTAACAGTCCTCCCATCTAACAAAAGCCCCGATCCCAATGGATTTACAGTGGAATTCTACAAGGCCTTCAAAGAAGAGCTCACACCAACACTCCTCCAAATTCTCAACGAAATTGAAAGAGAAAGTTCACGACCAAACTCATTCTATGAAGCCATCATAACCCTCATCCCAAAACCAGGCAGGGAGTCATCAAGGAAAGAGAACTATAGACCCATTTCTTGAATGATCATTAATGCAAGAATTCTCAACACACTTTTGGCCAATCGACTTCAACAATTCATCCAAAAAATCATACACCACGATCAAACAGGATTCATTTCAGGTTTCATTTCATGCAAAGTTGGTTCAATAAATGCAAATCAATTAATATAATTCATCACATCAACAAGAGCAAGAACAACAATCACATGGTTATCTCAAAAGATGCAGAAAAAGGATTTGACACGATCCAACACCCCTTTACGTTGCAGATTCTGCAACAATTAGGAATCCAGGAAACATTCCTCAGTACAACAAAGGCTCTATATGAGAAACCTACAGCCAGCATTATACTTAATGGTGAAAAGCTAAAGCCATTTCCTCTTAACTCAGGAACGAGACAAGGATGTCCACTCTCTACACTTCTCTTCAATTTAGAATTAAAATGCCTAATTTAACCATAAAACAAGATGAAAACATTAGAGGGATCCAAATAAGGAAAGAAGAAGGAAAACTTTCCCTCTTTGCAGATGACATGATCTTGTATTTAAAGAATCCCACGGACTCCACTCTCAAATTACTCAAGCTGATTCATAATATTGGTAAAGTAACAGGGTATAAAATTAACCTTCAAAAATCAATGGCTTTTCTGTATGCCAACAATGAGAAAATCGTGCTGAAACCCGGAAAAAAATTCTATTTGTAATAGCCCCACAAAAAATAAATTACCTAGAAATTAACATACTCAACGAAGTGGAGGATCTCTATGATGAAAACTTTAAAAACTTGAAAAAGGAAATCAAAACAGAACTTAGGAAGTGGAAAAAACTCCCATGCTCCTGTATTGGAAGGATCAACATCGTGAAAATGGCAACACTTCCCAAGGCTAGCTACAAATTCAATGTGATACCTATCAATATTCCAACCTCATTCTTCAAGGAAATAGAAAAGGCAATCCAAAAATTCATATGGAACAATAAAAGACCCTGAGTAGCAAAAATGATCCTTAACAGAATGAACAGTGCTGGAGGAATATCAATACCAAATTTAAAACACTAGTACAAAACCATTGTAATCAAAACAGCTTGGTACTGGCACAAGAACAGACCTCAGGACCTCGAAATAGAATTGAAACCCAGAAATGAACCCACAGACTTATAGTCATCTAATATTTGATAAGGGAGCTAAAAAAATAGAATGGAAGAAAGACAGCCTTTTCAGTAAATGGTGCTGGCAAAATTGATTAATCACTTGTAGAAAATCAAAAATAGATCCATACATGTCATCCTGCACCAGAATCAAATCCAAATGGATCAAGGAACTCGAGGTCAAAACAGACACTCTGAAATCATTACAGGTCTCAAATCATACTAGGTCTCCTTGGCATAGGCCAAAACTTTCTCAAAAGAGACGCAGAAACACAACAAATCAAAGAAAATTTTGAAAAATGGGATTGCATGAAATGGCACAGTTACTGCAAGGCAAAGGATATAGCTATCAAGATCAATAGAAAGCCTACTTATTGGGAGAAGATAATCACTAGCCATACAATGGACAAGGTTCTCATATGTAAACTATATCTGGAACACAAAACATTAAATCCCCCAACAATAAATCCTCAAAGAAACAACTGCTCAATAAATAAGTGGGCTACATTGCTACAATGAGATGTACAAGTTGTTATGTCGCAAACGAACTTTACAACTTTTGGGGGGGGGTAGGGAGGATTTTGGGGGCGGGTGGAGGATGGGAAAGGATGGGAAGGGGAAAACAAAGGAGGAGGCTAAAATGTTTGATAAGAAATGTACTCATTATTTTGCCCATGTAATTGTAACTCCTCTGTACTTTATTTACAAAATAAAAATAAATAAATAAATAAGTGGGCTAAAGACTTACAGAAAAACTTCTGTGAAGAAGAAAGAAGGATTGCCAATAGACACATGAAGAAATGCCCCACCTCCCCGGCTATAAGAGAAATGCAAATCAAAACAACATGGAGATACCACCTCACCCCAGTTAGAATGGCCATAGACAAGATCAATAATAACAGATGCTGGAGTGGATGTGGCCAGAAGGGAACCTTACTTCATTGTTATTGGGAGTGTAAACTTGTTCAAACACTTTGGAAAGTTGTATGGAGGTTCCTCAAAAAACTCCTAGAGCTCTCCTATGACCCAGAAATCCCACTTTTGGCATTTACACAAATGATCACAAACAAGACCATACTAAATCTTCCAGCACAACTATGTTTATTGCAGCATTATTTACCATAGCTACGATATGGAACCAACCCAGATGCCCTTGAGTAGATGAATGGATCAAGAAAATATGGTAAATATAAACAAAGGAATTCTTTGCCTCCATCAGAAAGAATAACAATGCTCCATTTGTTAGGAAATGGAAAGACTTAGAAAAAATTATATTAAGTGAAGTAATCCAGCCCCAAAGAAACATAGGTCCCATGTTTCCATTGTTCAAGTACCACTTCTTTTTTTCACACACCCAGTCTATGTGTGAGGGTACTTTCTCCCTGTTAAGCAATAGGGTAATACTCACAATCTGAAGGGGAAAGTTCCACAGTTTAACCCTATGCCCACAATAGAGGGTGTATAATTTAAAGTATTTTGAGTCAAACAGTAATACTAGAATTGAAATGCTCCTTAGGGACATTTTCTTGGAGCTCATTAGTTTACCCAGGAGAAATATAAATATCCCTAAATTTTGGAGCTAATTAGTAAATATCCTAATTAACACTACATCCTAGATGTTGTGTTATTACAAGTCAACATTGTATTATTGTTACATCAGAATCTTTCCCTACTTGCCAATGTGTAAGAGAAAATGAAAGTAAGGCATTAAAGCAAAATGCCTTATCTTTTTAGGAATTTAATCCTAGTGGTGAGGGTAATGTCTGAACTCTTCCATTCAATAAAAGCTTGAAGTTTATAAGAGCACTTCCTACATATAAAAATTTGTGGCAGGTTGATTGACAGGGTTATTTCATCATGGAGATATCACCAAAACACTGTTCTTATTGAAATTGTCTATATCTTTTTAGTTTTCAAATCCAAATTGCATATTTCCTTCAATATCTCTGTAACAGTTTTGACCTTTTCTTCCTGCAAATTCTTTCCTTTCTTTACTTCTGTAAACCTGTGTTTATTACTTTCTTGTTTCCTTATTTATCTCATTCTTCCAATCTTGTCCACACTGGTACACACATTGTTCAGAATTGTGTCAGAACTTTCCTTTTCCTCTTCCCATTAATAATGCCCCCGATTTTATTATTCTTTTTCATATTCATGGTCATAGATATTTTGATAATGTCTAAACAAACCTATCTTTGCATCTGTTTAATATAAACTTTAGAACTATCAGAGTTTTTTTCTCCTAAATCCAACATTTCCACCTGTAATCCCTATCACCAAGATTAACACTAACACAGTTTCCTGGCCAGAGATGTAGAACACTTTAGATTTCTTCTTACCTTTCTGCTCCCACCCATTAGAAAAGATGAATGATCAAGATTTTCTGAATTTCTGTCACTAATATGATTTCTATGTACTCCTTTTTATGCCCCTGCCACCAGCCTGTTTCATGTAATCATCACTGGTCACCTAGACATAAACAACCTTTTACAAAGTATGTTTTTCCCCATAGTCTTTTCATATTGGACCTTTCCATCACCAAATTACTTCTGCTTGTAAGCACACAGAGTGAAGAGCTCAGACACAAATTCTAGTATCATTATTTACTCATTACATTGACTACTGGCCTTACATTTCTCATCTGTAAATGGATGTAATCTACCAAAAATATTGAAGAATATATTTTTTGACTTCTAGAGCAAAAAAAAAAAAAAAAAGAAAATGAAGAGTCCTTACGTTTTCCCCCTTAGCTTACAAATAAGGAAAGCGTCAAATTCAGTTTGTTGGTATAAATATCAAAAATTGTTTCATGCAGAAATAAAAATAAATTTTCCTCCTGGATCTAAGGACTGTGTCCTTTCAAGGTAACTCCAGATATGTAAGTGGTATTATGTAAATTGTGTCATGTGTTTATAGCTATATTGAAGAATATGTCATTGGAAAGCATTGGTTATTGAATAGTGTCTTTATGAGAATGGAATTTGAACTAACCACACTAAGTTGAAAACTACATCTTAGTCCATCAAAATTTTTCTTATTGCTTTATTTGTTGCCAAGTGTTCTTAATACATTTACACATAGATTTTCTCCAGTTAACTGGATGAAAACTAAAACTGATCATGGATTTCTACCTAATGAGTGAAGAATGCTTGAGGCATTTGTTGTTAACTTCTAATGCGATATAACTAAGCCAATGGCTATGTGGGTAGTGAAAGGCTTTCTCCTAAATTCCCAAGGCTAGAACAAACAAGATCATTTGTAACAGAAAGCACTCAGCTTATTATATTTTATCTATGTGGGATATCAACATGTGCAAACAAATGATTTTAATTATAAGAAAAATATAGTACGAAGAAAAGTGAGTATATTTAGAGAGACTGAAAGAATGAAATTAGGGTTTTTACTCTCTCACCTGTTTATGTGATTGTATTTCTTGATATTGAAACTCTTCTCTTGTTATTCTTATTGTATTAATCCAATGCTTTTTAGTACTATGTATTCAATGTGGGAAATCTGGCTTAAAAGATGTCTAAAAATTTTTCCTTTTCAATCAAAACCTTGTCATTATCAGGCTACACTGTGGTCATCATCTTCTTCATAAAAATTATTATGAGAATCATAAGTGCTAACTATTGAACGTATGATACTTGTCTATGATTTTGCAATATTTACATTTTGATTAATAATTTTAATGTTACCACTGTGCATGCATCCATGTTAAAATTTTGAATAAATTAAGAAACAAAAAAATCTAAGCCAGGATGTGGAGGGTAAACAAAGGAGGAGGCTGTAATGCTTGATAAGAAATGTACTCATTATGTTGCCCATGTAATTGTAACCCCTCTGTACAGTATGTTCACAAAAAATTAAAATTAAAATTAAAAATAAATGAAAAAAAATAACTAAGCCATATCAGGTAGCTTAACTATGTGCTTATAACAAATTATTGACTAGATTTTTGAGGTATTGCAAATTCCTAACCAGTATGAATTATCTTCCTCTCTTCCTGTCATTACACACAAATATTTAAGAGTTTGAACAGAATTTTTTCAAGTAATATACTATAAACGTTATTACATTATCATGTGTATATCTAAAATTCCCTTGAAATTAATAAACTCTACTCTCTATTGAAATATTAGTTATTTTCCACTAGGAAACTTTTGGAAAAATAGACTGCCTATCTTTGAAATGAAAAATAGTAGAATAAAAGTTTCAGAGGGAGTTCCAGGATGATGGTGGAGGAGAAGCTGGAGGCTAAACAAGCTCTCACATAGAAAGCAGTTTTTGTTCCAGTGAACAGTCCTAAGCCAGAGAATCACACCAAGTGTACCATCACAGGAGAGAGAGTTAGGCCAAAGAGGGAAAATACAGGCAAGGAGACAGATCCGAGCACTTGGCAGCTGCCGCAGCTGCAGTGGCAGTTGCAGCGACAGTGGCGGCAGCCACGGTGGCGGCGGCTGTTGCCGCCAACCTGCAACCCGCCATACCGGGACGAAGGCACCAGAGGCAGAGGTGGCAGGTGAGCGGATTCTACTCAACACCAGCAAGAACTGACTAGGAGCAGGTATCTTCATCGTGCAGTTCGCAGACCAGAGATGACACAGTATCCAAGTTTGTGGCATGAGCAGAAGCCTGACATCCTTCACACCTTCTCAGGGATCAGAGGAGGGAAGGCCACACCTCCCCTCCCCACTACCAGAGATCTCAATCTTTGTTAGTGACAAAGGCCTGGCTGAGCAAATAGCTCCAACTCAGGCATTGGAAGAAAACAAGAGTAATTTAGCAGGTCACAGGAACCTAACCTTACCTGCTAGGCTCAGCTCCACCCAGGGAAAAGTCACCCAGCACAGGCCACAAGCCCCAGGAGTGGATTTCTTCACTGGGTACACAGAGACAGAGGCTGCCCCTCCTTATAGCAGCCTAGAAAATCAATTGAAATACAGTAAACATAAACCCTGAAAAAGGCTCCAGGCTGGGATCTGTGAATGACTCAGAAGCTAGTCCCTCAGGGAAAAGCTACTGTTTGCAGAAAGGCCTCAACTCTACCCAGAACCTAGCCTCATCACAGCATCTCTAAACTAGAGGAAACAGCCATCTCCCTCTTTTGTGATACTCAAAGCAGATCTATCTCCCATAGAACTAGCCTGGGAGGAGGATCAAAAACTCCTGGGTAAGCAGAGCATTTTTCTGCCTACTCATATTAACCGACTTAAGAAACCAACCAAGCCAGAGCAAAATCAAACACCACAAGCAGACCAGAGACTCCAACTAGAGACAGGCTAAGGACACAAGGGAGATACAGAATCTTCCCTTCCCCCAAAAAAAATCAAAGAACTTTTTTGTACCTTTTATTAAAATTTTTTTTCTAAAACTTTTTAAAAATTTTTAATATTGAACTTTTTTGAAAAAAAATTGTTTTCTATTAACTTTTTTTCTTCCTCATACTTTTTATTTTAAGAGTATGTGTGTGCTTTTTTTCTCTTTTTCTTTTTTTTTCTTTCTTTTCTTTTTTATTTCTTTTTTCTTTAGTGCTACTGACCTTTTTATCCTTTTTTCTTCCTTCTCATTCTTTTCACCTTTTCTTCTCTTTATTCTTCTTTGCATGACTTAATTGCTCTTCTGCTCATCCTCAGATATACCCGTGGTCGATTATTAGATCTTGTTCCCCATTGTGTACACACTTAATCCAGAAATGTATTACTCAATTCAAAACCTTTTAGACTTAAATTCCTTAATAGTAGTACTACCTCTTTATATCTATATAATATTTTAAGCATTTTTAAGTTTCCCATATCTCCTTTTTATCTCTACACTTATCTTATCCTATCCACATTCTTCTCTGAATATTACATTTTTGGATTTGCATAATTTTTGTTTTTAATGTTTCACTATATAATTTTTAATATTTGTTTTTCTATTTGTCTCTTTTTATATCATTCTCTTCTTTTCTTTTCTCTCTCTTTACTATCATTCTATCCAACTATTTCTCACTTTGAGATTAGGACTTAATTAAGTTTACTCACCCTATGCCTTTCCATAGCCCTCTATCCCTATTTTTACCCACATCTCTCCCTAAACCTAATAATTTCTGGTTTGCCAAATTCTTCTTTGCGGTTCGTAACCAATTAATACATAGTTGTTTGATGTTCAAGATATATATCTTTTGAACTAGAGTGTATCTGCATACTTTGACTGAGCAACTACAGACTTTGGTTGATGCTTAACTTAAGATAGTGATCTAGCACAAAAGTGGTGTTACTTTCATCCCAAATGGGCAGGAGAAGCAGGAAAAACACTAGAAAAATGGCAAGTCCGGGTATCTCAACTCCCAATCATGACAATCAGTGGACAGAACACATAATGAATAATCCAGAGGAGAGCTCCCTAAAAGCTCTACAAACACTTCTGGTAAAATGGTAAATGAATCGACTGAAAACCTGCAAAGGACTCTGTATGAGCATGATAGGGAGAGAGAGGAGGCAAAAGAAAGGCCAATACAGGAATATCATGAGCATGAGGAAGCTACTCAAAGATTGATACAGGAATTGCATGAGCAGCTTGAGAGCACTCAAACAGAAATAAAGGAATGGTGTGAGCAGGCTGAGATCAGTCAAAGCGAGCTATAAGAATCATATGGAACGGAGGAAGCTAATCAAAGAAGAATACAGGAATTGAGAGAGTAGGATAAGAATACACAAAGATCATTAAAGGCATTCGTGGAATCCATAAATGGAGAACTGAAAGAAATCAGGGAGTCCACAAAGGGAATGGAACCCAGCAGAAAGAATGGGAGTCCAAGTAAACCATAACCAATCAACTATGTGATTTGAGAATAAACACTGAACACCAAATTAAGGAAGTAAAGAAGTCCATAAAAGATCTAAAACAAAGCTCCAAAAAAGAACTTGAAGCCATCAAAGCTGACCAACTAGAAAGAAAAAAAAAACACAAACAACAAAAAGCAAAGTAGAAAGTCTTAATAGTAGGTTAGAACATGCAGAAGATTGAATCTCGGGGATTGAAGACAGCATGGATATTATAGAGAAAAAAAAATATAACCATCCAAGACAAATCCAAGAAATATGATAGATCTATTCAACATTTGGAAGACACCATCAGAAGGCCTAATCTGAGGATAATGGGTATAGAGGAAGACTTAAAATCAGTTGTTAATGGTCTAAGAAATTTGTTTAACAGGATCCTAGCAGAGAACTTCCCAAACATGAAAAAAGATAGGCCTATTCAGATACAATAAGTTTTAGGACTCCAAATAGACCAGAACAGAATAGGACATCCCACTGTCACATTATAATACACACTGGATCCATTCAGACCAAGGAAAATATCCTTAAAGCTGTCAAGGAGAAAAGATGAATCACCTATGAAGGGAAACCAATTAGAATCACCTCAGATTTCTCAGCAAAGGCAATCAAAGCAAGAAGAGCCTGGAATGATGTATGCCATGCACTACAAACAACTATCAACCAAGAATACTGTACCCAGCTTTACTCTCCTTCATAACCGAAGGTAAACTAAAAACCTTCCATACCAAAGAACAACTGAAACAATATATCTCCACCAAAGCAGCCCTACAAAAGATTCTTAATGATTTCCTACACAGAGAAAACCAACAAGACCACAATAAAGGCCAAGAATCCACACCCAATCTGAGAATCCAAGAACCATAGGAAGAACCCAGTTGCTACAGCCCCAAAGAAAGTGCACAAAATGGCAGAAACTCCCAAATACCTCTCACTCCTATCTGTCAACATTAACGGACTTAACTCTCCAATTAAGCAACATAGACTGCCCAGTTGGATTAAAAAGCAATATCCGTCTATCTGTTCCCTTCAGGAGTCACATTTTGCCCATAAAAACACGCACATTTTCAACATGAAAGGCTCGAACCAAATCTACCAAGCAAACGGCCCCCATAAACTGGCGGGAGGTGCAATCCTAATATAAGATAAAATAGACTTCAAATTAAAATTAGTAAGAAGTGATAAAGAAGGATGCTACATACTAATAATTAAGGGATCTCTCCTCGATGAGAATATTACAATTGTAAATACCTATTAAACAAGAAATGGACACCCAAATTTATCCAAGAAACACTACTTTTCCTCTTATCCCACATAGATCCAAAGACATTAATTGTTGTGGAATTTAACAAACCACTTTTCCCACTAGATAGATGAACTCGAGAAATCGCATATCTAAACAACTGCATACATCAACTAGATTTAACAAACATCTATTGAATATTTCACCCAGCAACATAAGAATACACGTTTTTCTCAGCAACACATGGAACATTTTCCAAAGTAGTCCACATTTTAGGCCACAAAGCAAACTTGTCCAAATTCAAAAACATTGAACTTATACCTTGCATTCTCTCAGACCACAAGGGAATAAAATTAGAAATCAACACCAAAAACCACCAAAGAAAGTCCTGTAACACATGGAGGCTGAACAACACACTGTTGAATCACGAGTGGTCATGGAAGAGATTAGAAAGGAAATTCAAATGTTCATGATATTCAACAAAAATGAACACACAAATTACCAGCTCCTCTGGGACACAGCAAAGGCAGTACTCAGGGGCAAGTTTATAGCTCTGAGTTCCTACATCAACAAATTGGAAAGATCTGAAACCAACAGTTTAATAAGGCACCTGAGCCTCCTTAAATAAGAGCAGCAATATAAACCCCAATCCAGTAGAAGAAAAGAAATAATTAAAATTAAATCAGAATTAAATAAATTAGAACCCAAAAAAACTATAGAAAGAATCAACAAAAGAAAGAGTTGTTTCTTCTAAAAATTAACAAAATTGACAGTCCCTTAGCAAACCTTATCAGAAAAAGAAGAGAACAACCTAAATAAATAAACTCAGAGATTAGAATAGCAACATCACCAGAGAAACAACCAAGATTCAGAACTTTATAAGGGAATACTTCGCAAAACTTTATACCAATAAATTTGAGAACTTGGCAGAAATGGACCTTTTCCTAGCAAAATATTGAGATGCCGAAACTAAACCAAGATGAGTTCAATCATTTTAACAGCCCCATATCAAGTATTGAAGTAGAAACAGCAATTAGAGTCCTCCCATCTAAGAAAAGCCCAGCACCAAATGGTTTTACAGCAGAATTCTACAAGGCATTCAAAGCAGAGCTCACACAAATACTCCTCCAACTCTTCAATGAAATTGAAAAAGAAAGTTCACTACCGAACTCATTCTATGAAGCCATCATAACCTGTCAGGTCTTCATCCGTCCCTCGAATGACGGATGGGGGCCAAGGAAAGCTGAGGTGGCCGCTCACCCGTTACCCAGCCTCCCTTAGCCTGTGAGATAATCAGACCCAGCGGGTAGTCAAGTTAAGCAAGAAAGCTCATTTATTAACACAGAGCAGGCCCTTTTTAAAAGCAAAAAAATGCAGGTGGTGGCGTGGCAGTGGAGGAGAAGGAACCAATCACTGTCAAGGTCATACCCTATCATGCACCTAAGCTTCCACGGGCTGGTTACACACTGAAAATAAACCAAATTGGGCTCTGCCCATTCAACTTCCTCTCAGTGCCATCTTTGGTGCCCATGTGCTCTACAGATTCCCCCTTTTTTGTTTTAATGGCAGACCCACCTCCCAATGAGTTATAATTTTCCCTCCTCTGTAAAGGTTATTTTAACAGGATTACATTGGTAAGAATAGCATTGGCCACTCTGGGGGTTCGAGGCAAGTCTGGGGGGCCTGATTCGCCAGACAAGGATAGATAGGGCCCTCATGCATGATCCAAGAGCCTGTCCCAGTTACCTCACATCCCCACCTAGCACAGTAATAAACATCAGCCCCACCACAGTTAGAAATGTACAATGCAGTTCAATTAGTTCCTGGGCATATATAAAAGTCAGTATCTTGTAAGGTCATTCTCTTCAGAACATGGGAGAAGCCTGGGTATTGGGAGTTCTACACATGGGGCACAGTGCATCCTCGTGGGCCCCCATACTTAGGCCATTCTACTAAAATCCAGAAAATCATGGAAAATATAAAACTAACTGCAGACGTAGCAAAGTAATCCTGGGCATCTGGTGTCTTTTAAGTAAGCCAGTTTCTTGTATGTGCCTTTAAGCGAGCACAGGGGTCAAGAGGACCTTTGAGCTTTACTCTCAGCTCCCAATGGCTCCCAACTTCTCCCCCTTCTTTGTTTAAAGAAGTGAACCTGTCTGTCTTAGGTTGAGTGGATTGCCTTGTCTGCCTTACCCGTCATCAGGAACTTCTTCAGGGCGAAGCTGAAGGCCCTGTCTTTGGTTGGTCAGACTGACACCCCTTCTTACCCGTCTCTGGCTGCGATTCTTCTCAAGGGAAATTCATTCTCTTGGAGCTTGATCTTATGTAACTGGCTGGCTAAGCTCATAAGAGTTTTTCAGTGCACGTGTAATGCAAGGAAGGCATAGGAAAACCATCAGCAAAAGCATTACCAGGACAAGCAAAGTCATTAGAAGTCCTTTAAGATTAGTCAAGAATGGGATAGCAGTCTTTGCCACTTCAGAGTCCAGAGGTGGGGCTTGTTTTAATCCAGCTATTTGCCTGTGGGGTTGAAAAAGATCTAAACTGGAAGCATAACAAAAGGTGATTGTTTAACAATAAGTATGGATTGAATAATGCTGTTATACAAGCAATTGGTAAAAGGACAATTAAAGCAGGTAACATTAAAATAATTAGCTCCTACAGAAATATTAAACGGTCCATACATAATGACATAGTGTGGTGATCAAAATGAAAGTCAGGCCACCAGGTCAAAGGGACAGCTTCTCTTGTGGTGCTACTGATGATTTCTGCATTGCCAGCGCTGATCACTGCCCAAGTCACCCCTGAGGTTGATGCAGATTCGGTAAGGCCATTGCCAGGACTGGGAGGGTCAGGACAGCCAAAGCTGGAATATCGCCATCTGCAATTGTTAGAGAACACAAGAGCTTCTCAAGGGCTGGTTGCCCTTGGGGATGGTTAATGGTTATCTTTCCGGCTTTCCTCTTTTAAACACAAGCCTTGGCCACCATAGCCATTTTTCTTGTTGGTAAGTTTATCTTTGTACATCCTCCTGTATAGAGTAAATGGGTAAGAACTTTAGGTTCCTAGCAGGTATCCAAATGAGCGCTGTCTCCCCTATTGGAAAAAACGCATCCAAATCCCCTGCCCATAGTAACTAGGGGGTCAGGTCCTCTCCATTGTTGTGTCAGAGGGTCATTTCACCTGACTTTTACTTGGGGCTTAGAGTTTAGTTGTCCCCAGTGCTTGTGAAATCTGGATTCAGTTGCCCTTTTTGAGAAATTTAAAATATTAATGGTAAACAAAGCTATTTAACTGCAAAAATTTTGCCTGATGGCTTTCTGTAATTGTAATAACTTATTGGGGCATCCTGTCTTTTAGTAGGACAAATAAGGGCAAAAGACTATTTTTAGGGACAGAAACCCATGGCAACATCCAATTGATTTCCCTTTGGGTTAAGGTTAGAAAGGCTGGAATATCCAGCAAAGGCTTAAGTAGGGTGGCATGAGCCAGCATTTTAAAAGGAAGTACCTTTTGAATTTTATTGAGGGCTATGGTAAAGCCCCCCATTTTTAATATGGCAAGAACCTGGGCCAGAAGACCCTCCAGGTGTCCGGGGTCTTGTTGCCCCAGAATTATATCATCCATGTAGGCATTAGCAATGGAAGTATCTAAACCCAGCACAGGCACTAAAATTGTGGCCAAGTATTATTGGCAAAAGGCCGGGCTATTGGCCATTCCCTGTGGCAACACCATCCATTCAAACCTCCGAGCAGGCTGCGAAAATTAAGACAAGGGATGGAGAAAGAAAACTTCTCGTAGTCATCTGGATGTAGGGGATATAAAAACATCTTTAATATCAATCAAAACTAAGGTATTTTCTGAAGGTATAGTGGGAGTCCAGGGCATGCCCCTTAGGGGTTTTTCTACTAGCTCCATCCTTTCATTTACCTAACATAGATCTTGGAGCATATGCCAAGCCTCAGAGGCTTTTTGAATAACAAATATGGGTGTGTTCCAAGGTCTCACAGTAGGGCTTATGTGCCCAAGGTTTATCTGTTCCTCTGCCAGAAGGTATAGGGCTACAAGTTTAGGTTTGGTTAATGGCCGATGCTCCACCCAAATAGGGATTCTGGTGTAAAACAAACTGGGATTGACAATCCTTTTCCTATCATATCCCTCCCTGCCCCTGGGGCAGGGTGTAGGGGATGGTTTGCAACCCCTCCACCCCCACCCCGGGCCGCCTTGACAGGGATTGTTGTAAACAGTCCCTCTTAAAGTGCCCCTCCTTCCCGCATTTAAAACAAATCCCTCTCTCTGATGGTGTTGGGGTTCCTTGGCCCTGGGCTCTCGCACCTGGGTAATACCCTCAGTCATTGCAGATGTCTGAGCCTGTAAAGCTAAAGCTAATGATTGGGACTGTTGCTGTTGTGTTCCCACATCCTGCGAGGCCACCACCCATCTGCTCAAGGAACTCTCTCTCAATCCCGTGCAGGCCATGTGATGATCTTCATTCATTCCTTCCCAGACCAGCAGCTTTATGAACTGATCTCAGAAGTTCCCTGCTGGCAGCTTCCGGTGAATGCTCTGTTGGACTCAGTCTACAAACTCAGCTTGAGGCTCACAAGGTTTTTGTTTCACTCCTGCTATGGGGGACTCAGTAGGCACATCATCCAGTTTGTACCATGCGGCAAGTCCTGCCTGCCTCACTTGTTCACGGTACAGGCCAGGTATTTCGGCCTGTTTGATTCCAGTGGAGTACCCTTTCCCCGTTCCTGTTAACATGGCATAAGTAATAGGTATCTCGGGTTGAGCCTGCCATATATTCTTTGCTTGCACTCCGCATTCCTCCTTAAAGAAAGCACATCATTTAATAAACTGAGAACTGGTAAACAGCTTTGGCTACATCCAGACAGTCCTTAGGGACACATGGGAGATAAGCAATATCCTGTAAAAAGTTCTGGGTCCAAGGAGAGTTTGGCCATGTTCCACCACCGCCTTGTGGAGCTCTTTAGTTTCCCATGGATACCATTCCCAGGGCCTGTTAGATCCTGGTGCCAGATTGACTAGATACACTTGGGGAAGCGAATCCTTTGGCCTAGGGTCCAGGCTCTCAACTGGCCCTTCCCTTCCAGGGTAGGCCTCCGAGTACGTTACTTCCCAAGGCCTTGGCCCCTACACAGAAGGTTGGTAGGGATCTGGGTCTTGCAGGGACCTCTTGAAGGTCGAGTATGATGCCGTACCTCCTCCCCAATCGGGGGAATAGGGAGGGGACCTAGGACTGTCAGGAGCACCTGAGTCAGAGGGAGTAACTTTCACCCTCATTTTGACTTCCACTGTGAATATTTCAGTGTGTTCTGCATCAAATTTGACCCATTCTTTTTCCTTCTTAATTCCCTAGTCCTATTTGACTCCTTCTAGGCCTAATGTTGCCTCCTCCTCCTTCTTCTGTGAGATAACATTACACATACTAAGAGTTTCACTTACCCTGGAAGACCATTTAGCCTCAGCTGGTATCTTTTCCTTTCAAGCCCCAGTTTAGGCGCCAGATGTCCGGTCTTCCTCCATCCCACAATAGATGGACGGGGTCTGGGGAAAGATAACGCAGACGCTCACACGTTCCGGAGCCTCCCTTAGCCGGGGAGACATTCAGAACCACCGGGGAGTCAAGTCAAGCAGGAAAACTCATTTTTTAACCCAGAGCAAGCCCTTTTTAAAGCAAAAAAAGAGCAGCAAGTGGCATGGTAGTGGAGGAGAAGGAACCAATCACTGTCAAGGTCACACCCTATCATGCACCTATACTTCCTCCAACTGGTTACACACTGAACGTAAAGCAAATTGGGCTCTGCCCATTCAACTCACTCTCAGCGCCATCTTTGGTGCCAATGTGCTTTACAATAACCCTCATTCCAAAATCAGGCAGGGACTCATCAAAGAAAGAAAACTTGAGATCCATTTCTTTCCTTTTTACTTTTGTTCTTTTTGCAAACCCATTTCTTTGGTGAATATTGATGCAAAATTTCTCAACAAAATTTTGGCCAATCGACTTCAACAATTCATCCAAAACATCATACACCACGTTCAAACAGGATTCATTTCAGGGATGCAAAACTGGTTCAATATACGCCAAACAATGAATATAATTCATCCATCAACAGGAGCAAGGATAAGAACCACATGGGTATTTCAAGAGATGCAGATAAAGCATTGGACAAGATCAAACACCCCTATATGATGAAGGTTCTGGAAAAATTAGGAATCCATGGAACATTCCTCAATATAATAAAGGCTGTATAGACAAACCTGCAGCAAGCATTATACTTAATGGTGGAAAACTAAAGCCATTTCCTCTTAACTCAGGAAGGAGACAAGGTTATCCATTGTCTCCAGTGCTCTCCTATCTAGTATTAGAATGCCTAGCTACAGCAATAAGACAAAATGCAAACATAAAGGGGATCCAGATAGGGAAAGAAGAAGTAAAACTCCCCTCTTTGCAGATGACATGATCTTGTATTTAAAGAATCCCACAAACTCCACTCCCAAATTACTCAAGCTGATTCAAGACTTTGGCAAAGTAGCTGGGTATAAAATTAACCATCAAAAGTCAATGGCTTTTCTATATGACAACAATGAGAAAAGAGTGGCTTAAATTAGGAAAGCAACTCCATTTGTAATAGCCCCACAAAAAATAAGATACCTAGAATTAACTTAACCAAAGAAGTGAAGGACCTTTATGATGAAAACTTTAAAAACCTGAAAAAGGAAATCAAAACAGAACTTAGAAAGTGGCAAATACTCCCATACGCCTGGATTGGAAAGATCAAAATCCTGAAAATGGCAACACTTCCCAAGGCTATCTACAAATTAAATGTAATACTTATCCATATTCCATCCTTATTCTTTAAGGAAATAGAAGAAGCAATCCAAAAATTCATATGGAACAATAAAAGTCCCCGAATAGCTATAACGATCCTCAACAGAAATAACAGTGCTGGAGGAATATCAATACAAAATTTCAAACTCTAGTACAAAGCCGTAGTAATCAAAACAGATTGGTACTGACACAAGAACAGACCTCAGGACCAATGGAATAGAATTGAAAATCCAGAAATGAACTTACAGACCTATTGCCATCTAATTTTTGATAAGGGAGCCAAAAAAATAGAATGGAAGAAAGACAGCCTCTTCAGTAAATGGTGCTGGCAAAATTGGTTAACTAATTGCAGAAAATTAAGTGAGATCCTTATGTATCACCCTGCACCAGAATCAATTCCAAATGGATCAAAGACCTCGGAGTCAAACAGACACCCTGACAACATTACAGGATGGAATAGGAGAAACCGTAGGACTCCTTGGCAGAGGCCAAAATTTTCTTAATAGAGACCCAGAAACACAAGAAATCAAAGAAAGGCTGGACAAATGGGATGGCATGAAATTGCAGAGCTTCTGCACGGCAAAGGACATAGCTAGCAAGACCAATTGATAGCCCACAGATTGGGAGATCTTCACTAGCCTTACAACAGACAAGGGTCTCATATCTAAAATATACCTGGAATTCAAAAAATTAAATACACCAACAACCAATCTTCAAAGAAACAACTGCCCAATAAATAAGTGGGCGCTAAAGACTTAAAGATAATCTTTTGTGAAATGGAAAGAAGGATGGCCAATAGACACATGAAGAATGTTCAACCTCCCTCTCCATAAAAGTAATGCAAATCAAAACAACATTGAGATACCACCTCACCCCAGTTAAAATGGCTATAATCAAGAACTCTAATAACCACAGATGCTAGAGGGGATGTAGACAGAAGGGAACCTTACTGTATTGTAGGTGGTAATGTAGGTTTGTTCAACCACTTTGGAAAGCAGTATGGAGGTTCCTCAAAACACACCACATAGAGCTCCCCTATGACCCAGCAATCGATTTTTGGGCAATTACCCAAATGATCACAAACAAGGCCACACTAAAGCTCCTAGCACGACTATGTTTATTCCGTCCTTATTTACCATAGCTAAGGTATGGAAGCAACCCAGATGCCCCTCAGTAGATGAATGGATCCAGAAAATGTGGTACATGTACACAATGGAATTCTATGCCTCCATCAGGAAGAATTACATTGCCCCATTTGTTAGGAAATGAAAAGCGTTGGGAAATTTATATTAAGTGAAGTAAGCCAGGCACAAAGAAACTTAGGTCCCATGGTTTGCCTTATTTGCAATAAGTAGTATATGTCTGAGTCAAGCAGAAAAAGTCAGATAAGTTGATGTTAGGGAAATGAACCCTAAGTTATGTATTCAAATGCTTTTTTTCTTTCAGGTGATTGTTTCTAACACATTTATAAGATTATTTTCTTTGTTGATTTGTATGTCCCTCCCCCATGGTATAACCCCTGCTTTCTCTGTATTTTAGGTTGGTACAATTTATGGGGGAGAAGCAAAAAAACAAATAGTTTAAATAGGGATACAGGTGGATCCATTGCAACAATAAGATATACAAGACGTTATGTGCAAAAACGAACTTCACGCCTTTGGCGGGTGGGAGGAGGATTGAGAGGTGGGTAGGGGGTGGATGGAAAGCAATGGAAAGGGGAAACAAAGAAGAGGCAACAATGCTTGATAAAAAATGTATTTGTTATCTTGCCCATGTAATTGTAACTCCTCTGTATGGTATTTTCACAATAAGAAAAAAATGAAAAATAAAATAAAATAAATTAATGCTTGAAGACCTTAAAAAAAGAAATTGTAACTCTTCTGCAGGTATTTCCACAATAAAAAAATTATTAATAAAATTTAAAGAAAACGAAAAAGAAAACAATTAAGAAAATTATTCCAAGGCTGGGAAGGTGGCTCAGTGGTAGAGTGCTTGCGTTGCATGCATTAGGCCCTGGGTTCAATTCCTCAGCACCACATAAGCAAAAAGTAAAAAGCCGGAAGAGGCACTGTGGCTGAAATTGTGGTGTGCTAGCCTTGAGCTGAAGAGTTGAGGGACAGCACCCTGGCCCAGAGTTCAGATTCCACACCGGACCCCCTCAAGGCTGGTTTGCTCTAAGACTATATTTCTTTTCTTGTTCTAGTTTTCATATGTTCATAGAAATTAAAATTCCAAAAATTCAATGGATGTTGGCATTCAGGAACATCTTCATAGACACTGATATTGGAGGCCCATAAGTGGAATTGTTTTATTTCATTTATTTTCCCAAATAAATCACCATGACTGTGTATTTTGTTTCTTTTCACTGTTATTGACTCTTATGTTGAGAATACTTTTTTCTTAGCAAAGTAGAGAAAAACAATTTGATTGAGCAAGTAACATATGGCTTTCATAAAATGCAGATGCATATATTTGTGTCTTCTGTCATTTCTAAAATTTCTTCCAGAAAAAGTTACTAATTACTCATGAGATACCTTATTTCAAGGTATTCCAGTTATCACATACACTTTTTGAGTTATCTCTGTATAAACCCAAAATAAACAGAAATCACATCTTCATTTCAAAAACTGTAGTTTACAAAGTGTTTTTAGACAACTCCGAAAATATTTCTAGGTATTCTGCATTTTGTGTGAAGTATTTTTAACAATAGTTTTTTTGCTGACATGTAATTCACATGCAATATATTATCTCCTTTTATTGTATACATTTTAGTGGTTTGGAAGTGAATTGTACAATCATGAGTTTTTCCAGCCTAATTTTCACAAACTTGCATTTCTTCAAATAGAAAATCTGTAAATTTTAGAACAGATATTAAAATAGATATAAAATTTAGTTACAGATATTTGTCCAGCATACATCCTCTATAGTGTGTCTTTTCAAAATTTGTTTTTGTGGATTATTTCTTGGGTCTAACATATACCGTTCCAGTGTACTGTCAATGAACTATATTACCTGTGCAAACAAGTTTTTACTTCTCTATACATTCATAGAAGTATAATGCATGGATCCTATACAATTCTCTTTGACCTTTTGAAGACTTGAAAACTTGCTTGCTGAAATGATTTCAGTATTATACAAATCGATCTGCTATGTAGAGTATAGCAGTTTCTCCACAAATGCATTAATATATTTTGTGTCATCTTCTTATATAATGGTCACATTAGTCACTTTTCTTTTTCTTTTTTCTTAGATACTAAAGAGGAGCTTATTTCCTAAACTTCTCCTATTGACTATTAATTTACGTATGTTCGTTAAAGAAATATCCTAATCAGAAATAATTTATATAGAATTAGAAGATATAAAAATACTTAAGACTCAGTATCATTGTAGCATTAACATTGTAACATTAACAAACATATGCCCTCTATCTGTTGCATATATTTTCACTTCTGTTATACTGTCCTTTTTTGAAATATGAAAGGTTATCAGTTGATGTTATTTAGTTTATTCTTGCTTGTCTTTAGCCACTAATGAGCCTTCTGAGCATCTAGGATTACAGGCATGACCGATTGGTGCATGTTTGTCTTTCAATATTTTAAGTGTTTTCCTCTTTCTTTTGAATTCAAATATTGTCCTTTCAGGAATTTTGCAAATTCTCAGACTCTTGTTCTCCAACTGTCAAGATGATAAGCATCTGTTTGATGGGTAATTGTCTTTTTTATTGTGTTTGATATATTTTTCATGATTTCTATTTTTTTATCCTTCTTAATTATTGCATATGATGATTAGAATATTAAATATATAGACTTCAGCTTTGCCTCTAAGGAGATGGTAGAAGTCAGAATTACTGAGTGTAGGAGCACTGAGGCCTTAGCACCAGTGTCCGGGCTATATTGTGTACCATCTCTTGTCCTCTGGAGAGTACATGGGGCCAGAATTGAGTAAGCTATTCTGAATGTAAGTCTAAGAAGATATACAAAGATATTTATAGGTATATATTTATTTATAAACATATATTTATAGCCTAAAAAGATACATTCATTTATATATTTATTTATAAATGGTTTAAGGAAGTGGCGCTCTAGCTTAAGTGGTAGAGTGCTTACATTGAGCTGAAGAGCTGAGGGACACAGCGCTCAAGCACAGAGATCAAGTTCCATGACTGACAAAAAAAGAATGTTTTAAAAGATTCTTATAGAGACAGCATTTTGAACTTTATACATAAAAATGGCAAAAAAATTTAGTTGGACTTTGTTTCTATGAGGAAATTTTAAAAATAGGCTTTAATTATATAGTAATATATTTTAAATGCTAACTAAACAAAAAATTAAAATATAATCAGCAAAGTTTTCCCTAGATGACAGTCCCCTCACATTCAATATAGCAACTATTTACGTACTGTTACATATATGCCGGTAATAGATATAACCTTGACGTGATGTAAAGTATAACTTACTTTGTATGACATATTATGCTATTTTCTATATGGGCCTGGAGCCTATGCTGATTTTAGTACACTCAATCAGTTCTGGAAGCCACCCTATAAATACCAAGATGACCATTATATGCTTTTACCCAGACAAATATAGCTACAATAAAGCTTAAATTATAAATTAGGTACAGTAAGACAATAATAACAGTAACTAATAAAATAGAAGAATTGTAACAATATACTGTAAAAAAAGTAATGTGAAATAGGTGTGGAAGTGCACACCTGTAATCCCAGAAATCAAAGTCGAGACAGGAAAATAATGAGAGATTTACAGTGAGACCTTACATCCGCAAAACCAAAAAAAAAAATTATGTGAATGTGATCTCTTTCAAAATATGAGATTTTTTCCTTTTAATCTTTTCAGAGCACAGTTGAGCACAGGTACCTAACTACAGAAGGGGAAATTACAGTGAAGGGGACTACTGTGTAATTAAGTGTTTTGTGAAGAGAAAAATGTGTCCTATTTAAAGGTTCTCTTCTGAGAAGAAAACCCATGAACCATTCTTTTGCCTTTTTCTGAAACTAAGACATTTCTCCCCTCCCACCCAACCACCTTCCCACCTAGGTTGTGGAAAGCACAAGCCCTTTCAAACTAGCTTAGCTGTGCCATCGAGGCTTTCCATGGAATTACAAACATGTTTTATTCTTGAACAATCAAGCTTCCTGTAGCCTGTTTCACTCCTATTTTGCTCCCTGATGCCCAGAAAACCCTCCTTTGAAAACATATTTGGTATTTTCAGGTGAGTAAGATGAATGACTTCCTTAGAAGAAAATATGAATTTGAGAATTGAAATTGAGAAGGGAAATCAAACTCTTCCACCTTGTTTTTAAATTAAGGATCAGATAAAAATGATACGTGCTTACATGCTGAGAGTAAGCAACTATTTTGGGGGGGTGGGGAGGTCCGGTCGTGGGGCCGGAACTCTGGGCCTAGGCGTTGTCTCTTAGCTCTTCATCTCAAGGCTAGTGCTCTCCCACTTGAGCCACAGTGCCACTTCCGGCTTTTTTCTTTTTTGCTTATGTGGTGCTGAGGAATCGAACCCAGGGCCTCAGGCATGCAAGGCAAGCGCTCTACCACTGAGCCTCCTTCCCAGCCCGAGTAAGCAACTTTTGCAGCCTGTGCTAATGAATTTAATCTTGATGCTGATGTGAAATGTCTGCCATGTGTCTTGAACCTAAATTCCTTATATTCTGAGAATACCACTTCTTCAGAAATTCTGATTTGTGCTGTGAATATTTACTTCCTGTAAAATGTAGTTGCTTGGATATTTTGATTTTGTGAAGGCTGGGTGAATTTGATGTTCTTTCAGTTAAATTGTAAGCATGTAAAAATGAATTGAACCTGATTAAATGAAGTTCTTTCTGTCCATTTTCTGTGGTACAGATTTTTCTGATTTAGGAAATCTATATTTTAAGTCATTCTGGATGCCTAACTAGGTCTGTGTATGTGGATGAGTCAATAAGAAATGCAGAATTCGCCACATTGAGTTTGGAGCAAAGACTCACAGCTGGTAACTGGGCAATGATTCAGAAGACAGCTGAGGTTGAAGCCATGAACCCTCCTGCCTGTGTTCAGCTCCCAATCTCTTCTAAAACGCCCTCACTTCCCATGCGTTGGTTTCTTTTTCTTTCCAAAAGGTTTCTGGAAATTCATCTTATTCTGGCCTCTTAGTATACCAACATGAGGTGAGTGAAAGCAAGCAAGGGAGATGTGTCAGAGGGATTTTTTTCCGAGTCAGTTGTGGGGCCTGAACTCTGGGCCTGTCCACTGTCCCTCAGCTCTTCAGCTCAAGGCTAACACTTTACCACTTGAGCTACAGCGCCACTTCTGGCTTTTTCTGCTTATGTGGTGCTGAGGAATTGAACCTAGGGCTTCATGCATGTAAAACAATCACTTTACCACTGAGCAACCTTCCCAACCCCAGCAGAACGATTTTATCTCAGGATCCATCACACTTAGGAGCTTCTGGCTGAAAAATATCCCAGAAAGACAAAAGTGAGGAAACACCTAAGAGAAAATGTAATATAAGAAGCTGCAATGCTTAACCCTATAAACAATTTCTTGGATAAGGAGACTCAGGAACTGGTGTCACCTGAGGAGAAGGTGGTAGAAGAGAAAATATTCAGAAGAATGAGTAGGGGTGTGAGGGAGTGGAGAGAAAGAGGCCTAGATTACCTAGAACTCGGACCTGAGTGTGAGCTTAATTTTACTGTGGGAAACCAACCACAATGACACAATAGTTTACAACTTTGATTACTCTCTCTCATGCTACCAGGCCTTTTCCTGGTCCACTGCCACTCAGCATGGTGTCCATTCTGGGATTCACTGACTGCTGGGGGTGCCCAGGGGAAGAAAAGAGTGGAAACCACAGGACTAAAGCTCAGTAAGGACACATCATCATTTCTCACATGTTATTTTCAAAGTAAGTTATTCAACAAAGCCTGGTATCAATGGGGATGGGAATACATATTGTGAGCATTATAATAATATCTATTATTATTGTCATAATAATCTAACATCTATTATTTTCACTAAAGGGAAAGGGATGGCATTTCTGCTTTTTCATGAGTATGGGACAGGGCATTCTGTAGAAT
Source organism: Dipodomys spectabilis (assembly GCF_019054845.1). Taxonomy (NCBI): domain Eukaryota; kingdom Metazoa; phylum Chordata; class Mammalia; order Rodentia; family Heteromyidae; genus Dipodomys; species Dipodomys spectabilis. The sequence goes on from NW_024871222.1 coordinate 924,562, forward strand.
GTTCTTCAATTGGGGGCTCTCTGAATCTTTTCTCCTAAGATTGTGGCTATGAGGTTTCAAGGAGGAGAATTACAGTGCAAAAGTATGTTCTCAAGCTGGGCACTGGGGCTCACACCTATATTCTGAGCCTGAGATCTGAGCATTATGATTCAAAGTCAGCCTGGGCAGGAAAATCCATGAGACTCATCTACAATTAACCAAAAAGTGCCAGAATTGGAGCTGTGGCTCAAATGTTAGAGCACTAGATTTGATGGAGTGTGGGTGAGGGAAAGCTCTGGGACAGAATCTTGGCCCTGAGTTCAAACCCAGGATTGAGGGATGGAGGGGAAATATACTCTCAGTGCATGAAATCAAGGGTGTATGTCAACATCATTATTGATGATAACTTTGGGGTAGAGTTGATCAGTTTTATTCAGGAAATGATTTGCTCCACTCTTCACTGTTCTGTATTCTTTTAAAAAAAACAGCTATGTGCAATCTATACCTAAGAAGTGTGGATTGCACTGATGCATTTGTTACACTTTTTTCTACTTAAGAAATTATACATAAGTAGTGTAAAAGGGTGTTTTTATTTTTTATTTTTTTATTTTGAGGAGTTTTAATTTAATATGTCATTTTGTGAGTACATCTTGGTCAATGTCACCAATTTGATCATTCTTCTCTATCTCTCCCAACCCACCCCCTCAATTTACCTGGTTACACTCTCACACAGTTACATTATGACTAGATTAGCCTACTGCACCAGTTTTGTAAAGAATTTTCTTCATTGTACAGGCTAGGAAGATGAAGATGAGGACTACAACCGCAAGACAGCATAGCTATTAGTTGGCATCAAGATTATTTGACTTACAAAATCTTCACCAAACGAAAAACCAACATGGCCAGGAAAACTAGAAGCATCTGTATTTGTGTGTGTGCTAGTTCTGGGGACTGTGTGCTGTCCCTGAGCTGCTTTGCTACCACTTGAGCCACAGTAACACTTCCAGCTTTTTGGTAGTTAATTAGAGGTAAGAATCTCATAGACTTTCTATCCTGGGCTCGCTTTGAACCACAATCTTCAGATCTCAGTCTCCTGAGTAGCTAGGATTGCTGGTGTGAGCCACTGGCAGCTAGTAAAACATCTATTAGTTGTCCCACTTAAACATATGGAGCAGTAGGTCGAATGATACTGGTGAAATGCAAATAATGATTCCTCTATTTGTTCCTCTCTGGTGTTATGACTAGTGTGATACTGCTCACTCTGGTTTATATAACTGTGCAATCATTGTTCCATTTTGTTTAGTAAAGAGTTTCCAGGACAAGAGAACTGTAAGGGGAAAATATGGGATGAAAATTTTATCTATACTTTTTGTGGCCTGGCAATATCTTCTCAGAATGTTTGCAAGAGGAAATAAGAGTCCATATTGACTGAATCAAGAAAAAGACACACATGTGCCCCAGAAGCAGTGCCACAGAAAGACAAAAGGGAAAACTCATCTAGGCTCAGAGCAAAGCAACAGGATAGGTTGTTCAGGTGCATGAAAATTTGTGAAGATTGTCTTTCTTACCATGGAGAGATCATTCAATGCTGGCATTTACAATATGTTGCAGGACTCATATCTGTTTAGGTCTCTTTCCTCTGAAGCATCTTTGATAATGACAGAAAGGAAAATGTAGCAATGGCACCTGGTTATGTCTTCTGAAGGAGATTTCAGCTCTCTCCTAAAACAAGTTAGGATTGTAATGAATGACTTTTATTTCCTTAGATAATCCATATTTCATTGATTGTTTCTATTAAGGTTATCAAATGAATAACTTTAAATTTGTAAGATATTATTATAACAAATATGGAATTATGATTTTTATGTTAATAAAAGGCACCCAGTTTCCATTTAGATAGAAAATATTTGGCTGGATTCCAACTAAAGTTTTACATATCAGCCTCCTGAGTACCTAGGATTGTAGGCATCAGTCACCTCTCCTGGCTGAGACAAATATTTTTGGTAAGGAAAATCACTATGCTATGGAACATGAGGCATGAAGAATGTAGTCTAAAAAGGAATATTTTGAAAGCATTAACAAACTGAATTTATCACAAACTTGCCAGCTTCTGTGAGGAGAAAAATGAGAAAGAATTTCCAGAGGCATAGAATTGGTGACTAAAGAGAAGTTATTGAATATCTCTTTGTTAGCAGAGCTACTGAAGATTTCTTTTTAGAAAAATTCAGCTTGATGTAGTGGTCCATGCTTATAATTCTAACTACTTATGAACTAGACACTGGAAGTTATAGAAGGTTTGCTGTTGGTATGGTAAAAATAGAATACTGGTACCTCAATATTTAAATCAAACTGGTGCCATATATTGATAAGAGAGACAGAAGTAGGACGATCACAGTTTGAGGCAGAAGTGGACCTTTGTTTATATGTGGATGGTAATTAAGTCATAGAGGCAGGCCTTCATGAATGAGATTTAAATAAAACCAAATAGATTTTACTTCTGATAGTTAATACAGTAAATTACGCAGAAAAAAAATCCTGACTATGCTGGCATTGCAATCTTGGATCTCCAGGCTGCAGAATGTAGAAATAAATTTGTTGTTTAAAACCAATTCAGTCACGGGTAATTTGTCATTGTAGGACTAAAGGGCTAACAGTAAGCCATCTGAAATGGATTGTTTGTAGGTTTTTTGTTTTTGTATTTTTTTTGTGGGTCATGGGGCCTGAACTCTGCACCTGTGCACTGTCCCTCAGCTCTAAAACTGTAGACTAGCACTCTACCACTTGAGCTTCAGCCCCACTTCCAGCTTTTTCTGCTGAGGAATGGAACCGAGGAATCGAACCAAAGGCCGCATGCATGCAAGGCAAGCACTCTACTACTGAGCTACTTTCCTAGCCCCAGTTTCTCTATTTAATTTTTCCATCTTTCCAGAGACTAAGGCTCCATAGAGAAAAGTTTTAAAACTGCCCCATTGTCCAACTCTGTCTTCATAAATTTTGGAGTGTAAGGAATGACATCAAATAACTGAGAGACCTAAGACAGGACACTTCATCATCTTCTGTCTTGCTCATCAGCACCTGGTGCACATTCACACTATGTAATCAAGTCAACTAATGGTAGTTATAATAAATTTAAAAATATATAGCCAGAAAACACTTTATGAACACCCTTGCCCTGTAATCTCATTGGCTCCCATGTCCAAAATAGGAAACAGAGCCTTAAAAAGAGGTAGGTAATTTACCAAAGGTTGCAAAGCTGGTATATTGGTACATTTAAACTCAGACTAATCTAGATCCATACTTAGGCTAACATACCATGTGCATTTATTTCTCTGCAGAAATAAAGGCTCACAGACTTTGCTTCAAGTTATAGACTCATATGTGCTACCATAATATCTCTATCCTGGGTGCTTTACTGGTGCCCCTAAGTCATATCAGCTGTAGTTCATACATCTGTACCCACGCATATAAAAATTGCTGAGACTTGGGCAACTGTACTTTTAAAATCACCCATGCAGTAATAATGTGTAATTAACAGTATGAAATCCAGGGCTAGAGAATAAAACTTTTATGATGGTGCCAGGCCCACCTTGCAAATCTTTCTTGGTCTCTTTCTTCCCTTCCTTTTTAGTGCTGGAGATTGAGCCCAGGGCCCTGTGCATATTAAGGAAGTACCATAATACCAAGCAATATGGTCATTTCAATCTCTCCAATTTCACTCTCCAATTCACTGCTACCTTGTTCCTGATACATTACGTTCCTTGATCATAATATTTGGAGATTACTGAACTTCATAAGATTTTCTTCATTTTACAAAATATTTGTTTTCTCCCTTCCTATGTATCACGATACATAGCAATAATGATTTTCTTGAACTCCCCAGGCAGAGTTCATGGCTCATCATCAGGTTCTATTTTATCATGTATATCATTATATTATTACATTTATAATGACAACTCACTTAATTAATTGTCTCTCTTCTTCAGTCTATTGGTAGACCCAAGTCCAATCCTAGCTTTTATATAAACAGGAATAGAATTTTTCTTGTCTTATTTTCCTCTTTTTATCATGGTGCAAATTTTCCTGATCTTGTAGAACTGTTTTTATCCATGAATATTTTTTCAGGACATTTCTGCATATTGTGCATAATACAATTAAGAGATTTCCAGCCAAAGAAAACAACTCAGAATTCTAGAGGTTAATGACTGTACTCTGGGTTCTTGTGTGCTTGGCACTGGATTTGGCATCTCGGTGTTACAGCAATAAATAACTATGTATATTGAAAGTGGCTTTCTTTTTGGTTTCCCCTTTTGAGCCATATGAAGTATTTAATGTGCATAGCAAGTTAACCATGGAAGTAAGAGCTGGTAATCTTTTTAAAAATATTTTTATTGTAAAGAAACTGTATAGAGGGTTACAGGGTTACAGTTTCAGTACAGTAATGAGTACATTTCCTGTCAAGCATTGTTACCCCCTCCTTTGTTTTCCCCCTACATTCCATTCCCTCCTTACTTCCCCAACTCCTCCTTCCCCCTACCCTGAAGTTGTGAAGTTCGTTTTCAACATAGTGTATTGTAATTCTCATTGTTACAATAGGTCAACCTGTATCCTTGTTTCAGCATTTTGTTGTTTCCCTTCCCCTTCCCAAATTAGAAAAATGTATATACATGATGTAGAGAACTGGAATCAAATACAGTGACAACAGAGGATATGTGAGTTGGTAATCTTTAACCTTGAAATTCCAAAACAAAAATAAACAATGAATGAAAAAATTTGTTCATAAGGGAACCCTCAGCCTTCCAATTAATACTCTGATTCTTCCATTAAAATGAAATATTGTTAGAATCAAGTTCTGATCCAGACTAAAATGCTAATACCCGTGGAAATGATGACATTGAGTTTGTATTAGTTAAATATGCTTTCCTATTAATGAAATACCATGGAAAATGTTTTTACAAAAACTGGATGATAGCAAGAGGGATTTTCGACAAAAGCATTGTAGTGGGTAAGGTGTGAAAAGTTACAAAACGAACTGCATGCTGGGAAAAAGAATAACTTTATGGGGAGGAGTAACATACTGTTTTAGATGAGCCAAGTTAATATGGATCATTATGTAAGAAGAAATTTTGTATTTGGTTCTTTCTAACAACCAGCAAATACTTACCTACTTATAAAAATAAATACTAGAATTAAAAATCCAAAAGAACTTTAATGATGCATTTAATATTTTGGAGACAACAAAGATTTTCAGTGATAGGGAGAGTTTAATTAATTATGGAATTTATAAGCACTGGACTCCCATGTAATCATTATAAGTGATGTTCTTAGAACAGTATGAAATTTCTAAGGATAGGAAATATATGAATGATATAATGCAATGAAAAGTCAACTTATAACGTAGGCTCACACCTGTAATCTTACCTACTCACAAGGATGAGATTTGAGTATCATGGTTCAAAGCCAGCCCCCAGAGGAAAATCCATTTCACCACCAAAATGACAGAAATGGGCCTGTGGCTAGCGCTGAGGGAAAAAAAAAGCAGAGAACAATGTGTAGTCCCTGGATTCAAGCTCCAGTTCGGGCAATAAACAAATGAATAATCAAACAAATATATGACCCCAAATTGTAGGAAAATATACATATGTATATATGCATGTCAGAAGGGTCTAACCGTGTTGTTCTAGTGTTTACATTGTGGAGTTCCAAGATGGGAACATCACAAACATTTAATTAAAGGAAATCAAATGTTAATTATGTTGGAAATGACTTGTACAACTGGGGAGGGATTGAGAGAGTGAAGGAAAGAGGAAGAAAAATGAGGGAGAGGGTAACAAGTTAGATAAGAAATGTTATCACTACCTTACTTATGTAACTGTAACCCCTCTGTACATCACCTTGACGATAATATTAAAATAAAAAATAAAAACAAAACAAAAGCTTTTATTTATATCATTATATTTAAAAGTATACTTTAAACGAGTTATAGGCATGTTTTAAATTTCTAATGCATTGTCCCACTCTACTGGAGTATACTGGAATATGTGGAGAATTACTTACACATGAGTTCATGAGTGAGGACCCAAATAAGAATTCCACAAAGAAATGTCAACATGTACCAAAGGGTCCTATGCATAATACCTCCCTTCTACTGCAAATCACACAACCTCCAAAATCCATATAATTTAATCATTTAAAGACAAATGATGAACCAACGTATCCATTTGTAGAAATACATACTTACTACAAGGATGGAAAAGGGACTGAGACCCAAAGTGAATGATGCACAATTTTAAGGAAGATTCCTAGATAAAAGAATGTGTCCCACACACTTCCAACTGTAAATCTGGGAAAGTCAATCATCTTTGTCATACTAATAAATACCACAAAAAAACTAACTGTGGGATTCAAAAAGATTGCATGAGAACAAGTGTTCATTGTGACAGCACAGGAACTTCAGTGCAAATTACTATGTTTCTATTTCCTTGTCTTATTCCCACCTCATTCTTGAATTCTGAAGGTGAGATTCTGGGGAGCCAGTTCCCTTTGGTCCAGTATTTAATGAAAGTGAACAGGTGATTGGAGATACAATTTCCTCACATAGTTCTTGGATTCTCATTTTTTATTAAGTTTACGGAGAAATAATGGGATTGCAAAACACAAGAAAGTTTTAACTTTTCCACTAATTTCTAAAATGCCTGCTGTAAGAACAACAAAATTAACGAAAGAAACAACTCAGAGACCATATAAAGGTATTTGTGGTGTATTGATACCAACAGAAATTGAAATGTCACATATAAATACCAATTTACATTTACAAAGCAAAAACCCTAATTCTTCACTGAGCTAATGTGATAATTACACATTTTTATTTTCCAACAAAATCACCATTGAGAATACCACAGTCAATTTCAATCACAGAAGCAAAGCTACAAAGAACTGCTAAAATTTTTACCTTTTCTTTCCTGGAGTGAAGAGGGTTGATTCTGCTGACATTGACTGTTTGATCCTCTTCCTCCTCACAAATAAGTGTGCCTATGTAGAACAATTTATACCTATATCTTAACTTCATGGTTGTCTATCTTTCTGGTTGGATCTTCAGTCTGCTTACCACCTACGGAGCATATATAGCTTATGAACATGGACCATGCCTTAACAAGCTAAAACATGGTCTAAAACAGTTCTAACAGAAACATATGTGATAATGGAAATATTCTATATATGCATTGTCTAACAGACTAGCCACTGGCTATATGTAGCTAATAAATCTCAAATGTGAATAGTGTCTGAAAAATTAATTCTTCCAATTTCAGTTAAATGAATTTTTAAATAATAAGATTCATCTACTCACTGTTAACTGAACATCTCAGTTTCCAAATAAGGAAGCTGAAGTGCTCACAAAGGTGATGATAAAATATAATCCAAGTGAAGAAGTTTCCATTAGATACTAACTGAATGCCTTTGAATTTTCTGAGCTTTTCTGTCTTATAGAATTCAACCATCACTCACCTAGATTGACAGCTGGGAGGAAAGGGGTGGGAGATAAACACAAGCTACTTGGGATACTGAGAATTGCTACTTGAAGATGAGGGTTATGCATGAAACTTTTCTATATTTAGTAGACAGCAAAGTGTGTGGAATCCTGAAGGTAGAAAAATAATGATTGTATTTCAATCAAACAGGTGCTCTGTTTATCAAAATGGGAGAGAAGTCAGACAGGTGAATTCTATAAATATACAAACAATATAGAGAAAATTTGCTACATTCTATTCCATGATAGGCCCTGGCATAAACTTTGGCACTCTGTACATACTCTGTAAATATTCACACACTAAAAAACAGAAATGTAATCCTTTATTACTGTTAAAATACATAGAATATCTTCATAATATATATTTGTGGGCCTATTTTTTTCCTTAATTTCTTCCACACCTACATTAAGAAATGGCTCTAAGATAAAAGATTCTAGATGTGTTAAATTTGAATTTCATCTATTTCTTTTGTTGAATTGTATTCTAGATAGGATTGAGGGCTTAGGGCTAGTAAAATAATAAGTATTCTCAGCAAATTCTCATGCCTCATTTTTAAGGGGAGCTATGTGTTTATTAGGAGAAATATGTATTGGTCTTGGAAGCTAGGAACATTCAAGAAACAAAAGAAAAAGAACAATTCCACGGCAGTCTCAAGTGTTTGCATATCTTCAAGTGAACACTAGCTGCTCTATATTCCATAGTATATTTGCAAGCTTTTTCTAAGATACTGTCATCCTCCAGGGTAAAGTTCAGGCATGCCTATTGCTCACTATAAAGATCGCAGTTGCTCAAACTCAGAACCCATTGTTTGTATAGGCTTCACATGGCTATATTTACTTCACTCAGTGGCACTGAGGGATGGGAGCAACACTTGAAATATATAAATATTCACATACACACATATCTCACTGGCTATCACTATTACTGTAAAAATTAGGTGCTTTTTGTCTCTGACCCAAGAGCATCATAAATCGTCTAACATCCATAAAGTGTGACAAGTTCATTATTAACTTGCAAATAGGTTAAATCTCTAGCTTCACACAATTATAAATACTCATATGAAGAAAAATACATACCTAGAGTTTTGGTGTGCTTCTATATTACGAAGGTCTCAAATTTCATCTTATTTGCCAGGAGGATGCAAAAATGCTTGATAGGAAATGTACTCATTACCTTGTCATGTAACTATAACCCCTTTGTACAGTATTCTTACAATCAAAAATGTACAAAAAGAAAAAAAAGAAATTGCAAGTCACGTATTTCCATTAAAACTAACTAAATTTAAGTCCTGTAACTTTCTACAGGTTTTTAAGGACCAAATAAATTGTGGGTATGTCCCAAGGCCTTTATGAAAAGCTAAGAGAGAGAGATCCAAAAGTGGCAGTAGATAGGTGACCAGAGCATAATTATGTATCTTTACTTCACTGTTACCATAGCAGGAGTGCAAATCAATATGATGGTTCGTAGTTACAGGACTGGAAGACATACTGGAAACTGATATCAATGAAGGGTCATTCATTGTAGGAAAACATAAATCAGGATGCACCAAAGGTTGCAATCAACAGTGTACAAAAAAGCAACACAGAATTGAATATAAAGTTATTGCAAGTATATGTTTGATAAGAGGTTCACATCAAAAATATATAAAAACATCATTGCAACGACACACAACCTGATTTTACAATGTGCAAAGAACTCAGATGTTTCTCCAGAGAAGACAGTGTTAACAAGCCCACGAAGAAGGTGTTTAACATCACTAATCACCATGAAAGTGTAAGTCAAAATAATGAAGAAAATTACCACTTCATATGAATTAGGTAGGATAACTACAAAAAAATAAAGTAACAATATTGACAAAAGTGTGGTAAAATTGGAACCGTTCTATAGGAAACAGAATGGCATCTTTTCAAACAATTAAAGACAGGATTATTCATACCTGTAATCCTAACCACTCAGGACAGGAGTCTGAAATCCAAGGATTACAGTTCATAGCCAGCCTGGGCAGAAAACTGGAAGTGGATCTGTGGTTTAAAGTGGTAGAACTCTAGCCTTGAGGAAAAGTTCAGGGACAGTGACTTGGCCCTGAGTTCAAGCCCCATGACAAAAAAATTAAAAAAAAAAGAAAAAAAGAGTTTTCGTGTGATCCAGTGACTCCATTTCTGGCCATATAATCTAAACATCTAAAAGCAAGGTCTGGAAAAGATCTTGTACTCATATTCATTTTGTACAATACTCAAAACATGGAGGCAATCTAGTGGCCATCAACAAATGAATAGCTAAAGCAAATGTGGTTTATACATACAGTGGTATATTATTTCAACTTTAAAAAGAATTATGGGGCTGGGAAGGTGGCTCAGTGGTTGAGCGCTTGCCTTGCATGCATGAGGCTCTGGGTTCAATTCCTCAGCACCACATAAGAAAAAAGGAAAAAGCTGGAAGTGGCACTGTGGCTCAAGTGGTAGAGTGCTGGCCTTGAGCTGAAGAGCTGAGGGACAGTGCCCAGGCGCAGAGTTCAGGCCCCACGACCGGACCCCCCCAAAAAAAATATTATGTTGTGACATATACTATATTATGGATGAATCTTTAGAACACTGCTAAGTGAAAAAAGCCAGTCATAAAAAGACCAAATATTACATGATTCTACTTATATCAGTAGTTACATAGAACAGTCTAATTGATAGAGACAGAAAGCAAAATCATACTTGATGTGTACCTTGAAGCAGAGGAGAGTGGAAAATTGTATTAATGAATAAAGAATTTGAAACTTGGAGAATGTAAAGAGTATGGACATTGAGATTGTACAATATTGTAAATGTACTTATTACTACTATGTTATATTCTTAAAATGATTAATAAAACCTGGGAGAGAATTCTGAAGGGGTTAAACATAATCATGGTACATTGTATGCTATGTGGATATATCAAAATGAAAAATCCACTTATTTAAGTAAGTAATGCTACTGAGTTGAAAAAAGACAATAAATTTTAAGTTAAGTGTGCAAGTTTAAGTCAGAGGTCTTTGCTTCTTCAAAACAGCAATTTAGGCATCGAATTTCTCTGTCAACATAGTGTTGATGGGACATCACAATGTACAGTGCCCTGTGAGTAAGAAGTGGTTATGTGCCACTCAGAGGGAGTTAAACCACTTCATCTGGGTAGTTACGGATTAAAAAGTAATGGTTGGAACTGGCTCCAACATGGTGGGAATGAATGATGCAGCAAAAAATACACACCTTTTTCCTACGAAGCTTTAGGTGCTAACACATATCTTTTTCTGACTATGGTCTGGGGAGTGTCTTTCTACTTCCCATCCAATCAAAAGTGTTTTCTGTGCTTGTGCTCTGAGATGGGGCATCCAATAAGGAAAAATTCCCTACTCATGCTCAGAGACTAGGAAACCAATTATGAGACGCTATGTCCCTCTTTTCGCTAGGGAGTCTGCTTCACTGCTCTGTTTTTGCTTTGAAGAAGAGACTGTTGCAATGCTCTCTTTTCGCTTTGAAGAAAAACTGCTTTAAAACTGTTCTGCTCTCTAATTCTTTAAAGAAAACAAACAAACAAACCCAAGACATAGACAAAACTGTTATTCTGAAGATGTTGCGTGGAGGGAAGCCTTGAGCTTCATCTTTGAGACTAGATTTAGAATTTGATAACTTAGGTGCTGTGGTTTCATATTAATCTGAACCAGGCTAATATCTGCATTTTCTCAATTCTTCTAAGTAGAATCTCTAAAGTATTAGGAAAAAACAAAACAAACAAACAAATAAAAAACAGCAAGAACCTTATATTAGGCTAGCAAAGGCTCCAGAAATTCTCAGATTTCTAATTTTTTCTTGCATGAATCTAATAAATGAAAAGTTAATGCAGCAAACTGGCATGTTTAAGGTGTTAAATTCTGTAGAATATGGTTTCTTTTCTTCCTCTTATTCTGAGATAGAAATTGATCTATTCTAAAGCCAGAGGATATGTTTTCTTCACAAGCTCAATTAGGTTCGCTGAATTTTGCTTTCTTAAAAATTGCTTAACTCCTGTAAGAGGGAATTGAAGACTGCAAGGCAGGAGGGATTGAGTGTGAGATGTAGGAAGTGTTCTCATACTCTGCATCTAGAGGGCTAGAAAATATGATGATCTGCTCATTGCCTCAAACAATTCAGAAAGTGGCTTGCATTTTCTAAAACCTAAATCTAAACTTTCACCTTCTCCTTCCCACCAAGAATTCCCCCTCAGGCTTCTTCTTACCATAATGTCTTGGCAGCTTAGAACTGCTTTGCCTCAGAAATGAGGCATCAGAAGTGTGCCCTGTGGTCAGCCAAGCAGCTGGTATCTGATTGATTCATCTATGGCTCTGAAAAAGCTGCAGCTCAATCTGTGCTCTGTGCTCAGGGTTCAGTAAGCGTGCTTAAGTCCATAGCTACGTGCTTCCAGAGAGCAGACTTTCCTCTTTCTATTAGCGGTACAAGACAGGTTCTTTATAATGAAGCAGCCATACATAGCTGTAGGTTTCATAACCACTTGCTGAGGCGAGTTTACCTAAGGGAACCAAGGCAATATGCAAATAAGGGGTTTTCACCTGGAAGCTCATAAGCCTCCATTCCAAAAAGGGAGTTGCACTAGCACAACTATGCTTATTGCAGCATTATTTACCATAACTAAGATATGGAACCAACCCAGATGCCCCTCAGTAGATGAATGGATCAAGAAGATGTGGTATATATACACAATGGAATTCTATGCTTCCATTACAAAGAATGACATTTCCCCATTTGTTAGGAAATGGAAAGTCTTGGAAACAATTTTATTAAGTGAAGTAACCAAGCCCAAAGAAGCAAAGGTCCCATGGTTTCCCTTATTTGTTATATCTAGTATATGTATGAGTCAAGAAGGAAAGATCAAATAATGATATGTTAGGAAAATGAACCCTTAGATAAGTATTTAAATGATTTTTTTCTGTCATGCATTTGTTTCTAACTCATTTATAAGATTATTTCTTTATAGCTTTGTATGTCCCTCCCCCACAGTACAACCCCTGCTTTCACTACATTTGATGTCGGTATAATTTGTGGAGGAGATGGGGAAAAACAAGTCATTTAAGGATACAGGTGGACCCGATGCAACTATAAGTACAAGTCGTCATGTCAAAAGTGAACTTTACAACTTTGGTGCGGGGGGGGGGGTGCGGGATTGGGAGTGCGGGGGGAGGCTGGGAAGGGATGTGAAGGGTAAACAAAGGAGGAGGCTGCAATGCTTGATAAGAAATGTACTCATTATCTTGCCCATGTTATTGTAACCCCTCTGTACAGTATGTTCACAAAAAATAAAAACTTAAATTAAAAAAAAGGGAGCTGCTTATAATAAATTCTGTGTGGAAATGGACTGTGTAGGAGTTAGAATAATCTTTTTCTCTGAAAATGATGGATTGAGGGAAAGCATTGACTAAGCATAATCATCTTCCACAAAGCTATATAACTAAAGTATATCCTGTTACTAAAATCGTTCTAGGGACTTTAGGAATAGTTTAACTCATAAAGCACAAGCTGAGTAAGAATTTTCTAACAATTTCTGGCCTGGTTGTCCTGGTTTAGTGGATTGCTCTGAAACTGTTAACCCCTTTCAAAATAACCAGCTGTGCTTCAAAAGAGCCAATACAGCAAGATTGTGAACACAATTTGTGATCAATACCAGAAGTAGTAACTCACTAGGGGTATAACTTGGGCAGACTTCCTACTCAGAGTGGTTGCTTCCTGTCAATAACATGCCCTTTAACAGAACTAAACTTTGCCATGCTAAGTTCCTTTCAACTTGATGGTCTTTCTAGGGATATTGGGTTACAGTAGGGGAGTATTCCCAACAATGTGGGGACTAGTCCAGGATCCATGTTATGCAAGGGATATGTAGGGAGACCCTCAGGAAGAGACACAACCTGACTTGTTGAGATAGCTCAAGGTTGGGTTATACACCATCGGTTGTGGTAAAGGAAGGAAAATGTATCAGCAATTTCAGGAAAGGGCCCAAGGAAGCACCTCAATAAAAAGTAATCTCATGCATCAGCCATGAGAGGAAAAATTGGACTAGAGCATACTACCTGGTTGGTTGGGGATTTTTATGGGCTGAGTGTGTCTTAGGCACAAAGAGAACTTGAGTCTCAATGTGTGTTTTCATTCTCTGGCCCAAGAATAAAAATGTGGGAGCTGGAGGAATCTATTGTTGAGAAATCTCCAGTAACGGGAAAGTTAAATATGAGAAGGGTGCACAAGAAACTTACAATAGGGAGGATTAAGTGCACCAAAAACTGAAATCACAGGAGACCTGCTAAAATGGGGAATAAGAATTCTAGGCCTAAGGAACCCAAGAAAAATGATCTAAGGACCTGCTTCTGATAATCCATTGGGAGAATGTTGACAAAGGTCTGAGAACACTATTAAATAATGGATGGTTTTCATTATGGAGCTCCATAATGTGCACTTGTCCAAACAAAAACTTGTTATGAATATGTGCTTGCATGTGTGTGTTTTAAATCTTATATCCTGAAAAGGGAACTCAAAAAATTCCTACTCACTAAACTCCCTCAGCTGCCCACTTTGCCTCTGAAGCCTGGATTGATCCAGGTTTGATTGATCCTCTAGCTGATCCAAGGATGTATGGCATTGAATCTTAGTTTCAGAAGCAGACTCTCTGGGTAGACTTAAAATTCAAGTCAAAAACCAAGTGCCAGTGGCTTGCACATGCAATCGTAGCTACTCAGGATCTGAGAATTAGAGTTCAAAGCCAGCCCGGGCAGGAAAGTCCTTGAGACTCTTTTCTCCAATTAACCACCAGAAACTGGAAGTGGTACTGTGGCTCAAGTAGTAGGGCTTTTGCCTTGAGCTCTGGGCCTGGGTGCTGTCCCTGAGCCCTTCAGCTCAAGTCTTATGATGAAGAAAATAATGCTTGGGTGAAATGGGTTAAATATTCTGCCCACCATTACTGTTAAGATTCTATGGCACAGAAACCAGATAAACAAGTGGTCCACTTCCTACTATGATGAACCTCAGATCCCCAAGGGCATGGATGCATGATCTGTCAGTCAAACACAGCCTGGGGAAACTTGTAAGGCCCTGCTATTGCTGTTCACAAGAGTATGGATCTAAGACAAAAACCCTGTCTTCCCAAGCCAAATAAACCCCTTGCTTCTCTAGGTACGGGGAAGGATAATTGGCATTTCTGGGAAACTTATCAAGATGCAGTGAAATCCAAACCTTGAAGAGATGAGCAGTAATCACTAAATATAGCCATGGGAGATGTTTAATGGTATTGTGGAGGACCATTGTTGTAGACCTTCCTGGCCAACTATAGTAGAACCTGTACTTTGGTTCAATTGGCCATCCCTTTCACCCTAGCATTTCATCCACCTGTCCATTCTCAAACATTTTATACTAGTTAGGAGAGACCCTTCCCTAGAGGGTCATTCGTATTTCCTAATTACTTAGGTGCTTTTCAGGATCACCCCCAACTAAGTTTCCAAAAAGTTCAAAGCCTGAAACCAGACAGCACCTTATGAATCAATTTTATTCTTATGATTAGTATAAATAAAATATTTTTGGGGTTAGGAATATGGCTTTGTGGTAAATTGCTTGTCCAGCATGCATGAAGCCCTGGGTTTTATTCCTCAGAACCACATAATCAGAAAAGGCTGGAAGTGGCACTGTGGTTCAACTGGAAGAGTGCTAGCCTTTAGCAAAAGAAGCTCAGGGAGCACCAGGACTGGCAAAAATAAAATATAGAGTAGAATAAAATCAAAAGAGATTTGTTAATTATAATAAAATTTTTTAACCCATAAACTAAATGCTCTAGTAGAATGGCATGGGAAAATTAGCTCTAGAAAGAAACATTACCTGACAAGGGAAGAGCTTCTGTGGTGATTGGAGACCAAAGCTGCACAAAGACCTTTTTTTTGGGGGGGGGGGTCCAGTCATGGGGCCTAAACTCTGGGCCTGGGCACTGTCCCTCAGCTCTTCAGCTCAAGGCTAGCACTCTACCACTTGAGCCACAGTGCCACTTCCCGCTTTTTCTTTTTTGCTTATGTGGTGTTGAGGAATTGAACCCGTGGTCTCAGGCATGCAAGGCAAGCACTCTACCACTGAACCACCTTCCCAGACCCTGCACAAAGACTTTAGAAGGTTTGAACATTGGCAAGTGAGTTAACTAAAAACTCAGACGAAGAGGTGGGAAGGTGGTTTAGTGGTAGAGTGCTTGCCTTGCATGCATGAACACCTGGGTTCTATAACTCAGCAACATGTAAGCAGAAAAAGCACTGTGGCTCAAGTGGTACAGAGCTATCCTCGAGCTGAAGAGTTGAGGGACAGTGTCCAGACCCAGATTTCAGACCTCACAACTGACAAACCCAAGAACAAAGAAAAGAAAAAAGAAAAAAATATGGGCACTGGTTGCTCACGACTGTAATCCTAGCTACTCTGAAGGCTAAGATCTGAGAATGATCATTCAAAGCTAGGCAAGGCCGGTAAATTCTGTGATACTCTTATCGCCAATAACCCACTGAGAAAGCTGGAAGTGGTGTTGTGGCTCAAGTGGTAGAGGACTAACCTTGAGCTGAAGAGCTGAGGGACAGCACCCAGGCAAAGAGTTCAGTTCCAAGACCTACCAAAAAAAAAAAAAGGTAAGTTACAGCTAAAGGGTTTCCTACCAAGAGGGAGGAAGGGTTTCCTACCAAGAGGGAAGGAGTTTTGGGGGTTTCTATCTAACAAGAATGCAAGTTTCCCTTCTAGTAGGCATGGGCATTGCCTGCTAGTAAGGAGGGTGTTACTGATAAAATTGGTCAAAACATGATTCAGTTTCATAATGCCCAGATAAATGTCTAATGTTTGACTTGCGAAAACATCCTGCTTGGGGAACTCCAAACACTCTTAATGCCCTTAAAGTGACCATGCTTAATTCCACGGCCTCAATGGACCCTCTAGTTAATCTTATGATATGACTGCAAATTCAATCTTGGAGCAGACACTCTGTGTATGTCTTCCAATTTTGAGTCTACCCAGATTCAAATTGAGACTGAATAAGTTTGGTAAATACTGTGGTGATTCTGTCCACATATGGAGTACTGCTATGACTGTGTGGCAGGGAGGCCACACAAGAGGTCCTATTTGTGCTGTCATGGAGCTCAGACCCCATGTGCATGAAATTCATGAGAGGTCAGCAAAATGTGATCTGAGACAACTTGGAACACCTTGTTGCTCTTCTCAGAAGCAAGAGTCTATTCCAAAAACCCCTGAAACTGATCAACTCCATTCTTTCCAGGTCAATTACCTGGCGAAAATTGGACATTTCTGAGAAACTTACCTGGATGTAGTGAAGGCCAACCCTTTGAGATGAGCAGGAAGTACAAATCATAGCCAGGGGAAAAGTCTGGTGGTATTCCAGGAGACCACTATTGGAGATATTACTGGCCAACTGGAGTGGAATCTGTGCTTTGGTTACATTGGCCAATCCACCCCTGACCATTTTCAAACACCTTAAATTAAGGAGGGACTTCTTAGTTAGCGGGTCATTCAAACTTCATATTTGAAAATACAAACTCCATATTTACAAATTTCATATTTACTTAGGAGCTCCTGAAAATTTCCCAAAGAGCTTAAAGCTAGAAACCAGAGAAAGCAGCTTAAATTAGTTTTATTCTGTTGATCTCCACAATCTATGATCTCCATAATCGAATTATTCCAATATGTGCTTTTATTAATCAGCAGGATTTATTTATTGGAAATGCCACCATGTAAAAGTAACTAGGAGCCACTGGTAGAATTGAATGGGAAAAATTTGGTCTACATATAATACTTGACCAGATAAGATGGTGATAAGTGAAATGAACCCCAACATAGGGGCACAAGGGTTTTTTTACATTTCTTGCTATTGTTTCTAACATATTTATAATGTTTCGTGTGATTTTTGTTTCTTTGTATTCTGTGCCCCCAAAAACAGCATAATACCTGTTTCCAATGTTTTTGATGTTGGTGCCCTCCATCTTGTATATACACTTCTCAAGTTTGGAGAGGGAATGGGAAAAAACAGAATACTTAAATAGGAATACTGGTTGACCCATTGTAACAATGAGATGCACAAGACACTGTTGAAAAACAAACTTTACAATTTAGGCAGGGTTCGGGGTAGTGTATAGGGTAGTTTTGGAGCTAGGAGATTAGGGATGGTAGGGGACATATAAAGGAGGAGGTAACAATGCTTGATAGGAAATGTATGCTTTACCTTGCTCATGTAACTAACCCCTCTGTACAGTACTTTCACAATAAATATATAAAAATAAAAGAATAAATATACTTCAAAGGTAATCTGTGTGGTGGTTGGAGGCCAATGGTACAGAAAGACTTACAAGGATTGAATATAGGAAACAAATTACCTAAAAACTGAGATGATACTGAGTATAATCCTAAATGCTCAGGTGGCTGAATTCTGAGGATCTGTTTGAAGCCAACCCAGACAGGAAAGATGAGACTTTTATTTCCAATGAAGGTGCAAAAAAGGTACTACTGGAGTTGTGGCTAAAGTGGTAGCCTTGAGTAAAACTGCTCTGGGACAATGCCCAGAGCATGAGATCAAACCCAAGACCAGCCCCCAGTCACTTATAAAAAAGGTTGTGTGTCTGTGTGTGGTGGCAGATCCCTTTACTAGTTTGATGATAGAGCAAGAATTTTAACAATGATTCATGGTCTCAATATTTACCTCTTTAGTAATTGTTTTCATAGTAATGTGTGCATGGGTGCTTTATCTCTTCTATAACAGGTTTTGTTCAGTGACTGACTGAAAATCTGCCTTAATCAAACCTTTTTTAAAATCAAAATATCTTATTGGATACTGCTGAATAGGAAAGTCAATTATTATTGTTTGGAAGAAAAGAAAGCAAAACCAGATGGGAGAATTGTAGAAGTTAAATCTTGAAGTGCTTGTCTGATATAAGCACTGCCCTTGTAAAGGTAGTCAAAACGTTACCAATGCTATTTTAGAGAAGTGCTAGGGGCTAGAGACATGACACTAGTAGTAGAACACCAGGTGGGTAAAAGTTGGTTATTTTTCATATGGCCAGGTGTTCGGATTTGGTTGATTATTAAAGCTTTTGACTAGTTTGAAAGGGGTCAAAAGTTTGAGCCATCATGAAAGATGATCCCAAAGCTCAAATTCATGGGAGCCAGTGGTGGGCTGCCTATCCACTGTGCTTATTCAACTTGGACATGTGACAGGATGCCTTCTGCCAGAGTAAACTTTGCCTTGCTGAGATGGTGTTTGTAGGATACCTTAATTGCTCCCGGTATTTCCAACACAGATCTTCTGTGCCATTCATGAGGGATCCTAGGAGCCCCTCATAGGAGACACATCCAGACGCCCTGTTGAGCCAACCTCCTGGATGGTCTAAACATGCCATCCTTGGTAGCTGATAATGGACCTAGGTATAAAGTTAATCGGCAACATCAGGAAAGTCACAAACAGGCACCCTCAGAAGCAAGCAACCTCAGGCATTGGCCTTGGTAGAAAAAAATGAAACTCTGTATCCTGTTTTGGTACTTGTGTCTTTGTAGGGATGGTGTATGAGAGAAGTGTGTTAGATTCAGGCTCTTAAAATCTTTCTGTCTAAGAGTCTTGATCTGCAAATTCATTTGTCCAGATAGGCAGAGTGAAAAGTTGGAGATGGAGTCATCTCTGAGAAAAATCTCTAATAATGGAGTCGAGAAAAGGGAGGAACAAGAAACACAGTCTGAAGGGCAAAAGAATTCTAAACTTAGGAAGCCCAAGAAAATTGGAGTTAAAAAGCTTTCCTCAGACATTTTTAATATTGTCTTCTTCTAGGGAGAATGTGGGGAAAGATATGAAAATATGTGTTAAGGCTGATTTTTATTTTTGAGCTTAATTTTAATGTTCAGTTGGTAAACTATAACCTCTATATCCCTGTCTCTGTGTAAATACCCATAAACATGAAATATAAAGTGATTTTGATAAAAAATAAAAATGACTCAGAAGAAATGATAAATGTAAAAAAAATCTTCACAGGGATGGTTAGGTGGTTCAGTGGTAGAGCGCTTGCCTTGCATGCATGAAGCCCTGGGTTCGATTCCTCAGCACCACATAAGCAGAAAAAAGCCGGAAGTGGCACTGTGGGTCAAGTGGTAGAGAGTTAGCCTTGACCTGAAGAGCTGAGAGAGAGCGCCCAGGCCCAGAGTTCAGGCCCACTACCTGACCCCCCCCTCCCGAAAAAAAAAAAAAATCTTCACAGAAGCAAACTCTCAGAGATATTTCATGACTTTGACAAGGATAAAGTGGGTGAAGTTAGTATAAATATAAAGTATGACAATGCACAAAAACATAAAAAGATACTCATATATTTCATTATATAACCCAAAGCAGAAAACTAATGTTGTTTAGATGATTTTTTAAAACCCAGTCTCTCAGGTACTGGGAAGGTGGCTCAATGGTAGAGTGCTTGCATGCATGAGGCCTTGGGTTTGATTTCTCAGCAATATGAGGCCTTGGGTTTGATTTCTCAGCATCACATAAGCAGAAAAAGATGGAAGTGGTGCTGTGGCTCAGGTGGTATCACTAGCCTTGAGCTGAGGGACAGCACCCAGGCCCCAGAGTTTAAGCCCCATGACCAACAAAATAAAAATAAAAAACAAAACAAAACACAGTCTCTTACTTTTGTTGCCTCAACTCTGTAATAACTCTGCTTCAGCCTAGGGCTAACATTTTAAGTGTGGACATTTATCAACACTCCTGAATCAGACTCTACTTGATCATTTTTAAAATACATATTTTGTTCTTAATTTTCATCTTTATAAACTCACATGCACCTATAAAAAATGGTATGGCCATCCCAGTAACCTTCTCAAAGTACCTCCTAATGACAATTTACGAAAAGTTCTATTATATTACAACAAGGAAAAAATGCTGCAAATAAAGAAAAGCAATAATTTAATATTAATGATTAATAAAATAAAAAACAAAACAATTACCAGTGTTTTCAGTATTTGAAGTGTACTACAAATTAGATTTTATTATTGTCATATTTCTTTACATTTAACACTGGCTAAGATTATGATGTTCAACAAGAATGTTATAGGCTATGGGTAGTGTTTAAATCACCCACTAAGATGACCATTTATAGTTCATCTCATAATTTGTATATGGCTTATATCATCATTTGTTCCTCACTTACATATAAAGTAAGGAAGGCCTACAGTTTTAGCAGAAACTGTGTAGTTAACATAGTCAGCTCTTTATTCTGCTCCTTTACACAAAGACTTTGCAACTTCTCATTAGTAAAGTTTCTATAAACTCTGAAATGTACATACTTAGGAGTATTTATCTGCTACCATAAATCTTAAATACTTTATAGAAAAGTATTATGACCTACCAAACAGTCCCAGTTTTGGCATATATAAGCAAATTCCCAAAATTAATATATTTAAAACATTAAAACTTTTAACAAACCTTAACACTTGCTGCAGTGTTCATTATGACAGGTCCCTTGTATAGAATAATTGAATTCCTCATCCTACACATCTCTTGCACAGCAAATATCTGGAATTATTTTGTTTTTGACATGTCAATCTTGACTTTATTCTTAAATGTGTATTTATGTAAGAAGTACATGGTTCTAAAATTCTTTTAAACTTAGTTTTTGTTGAATTGTCTAGTTTAAGAAAATCAATTACAATTTATATATAAAAAATTTCTGTGCTCAATTCAGCATCACATATACTAAAACATTGGAATGATACAGAGAAGATTAGTATGGCCCCTCCGCAAGGATGACAGGCAAATTCCTGAAGCATTCCATCCCCCAATTTGTTAAGAAATGGAAAGACTTGGAAAAAAAAATTAAGTAGAGTAAGCCAAGTCCAAAGAAACATAGGTCCCATGGTTTCTCTAATTTTCAATAACTACTATATGTCTGGGATAAGCAGAAAATGTCAAAAGTTATGTGTATATGACCAGATAAGGTTATGTTAATGGAAATGAACCCCAAGTTAGGGACACAAGTGGTTTTTTCTTGCTATTTTTTCTCACATACTTATAACCTACAGTGTGGATTTTTTTTTTGTTTCTTTATATGTTCCTCCCCCATGCTATAACACCTATTTTCACTGTATTTGAAGTTGGTGCGCCTACATCTTGTATATATTCTCCTCTAATTTGCTGAGGGGAAGGAAAAAAAAAACAAAATGCTTAAATAGGGATACAGGTTGACCCATTGCAACAATGAGATTCACAAGAAACTATGTTGTAAAGTGAACTTTACAATTGAGGCGGGGAAAGGGAGGAGGTTAATGGACTTGTAGAAGTGAGAGGGAAGGGATGGTAGGGGAACAATAAAGGAGGAGGTAACAATACTTGTTAGGAAATGTACTCATTACCTTGCTCATGTAAGTGTTACCCATCTGTGCAGTATTTTTACAATAAGAACGTATAAAACTGTTCTGAGATGGAAGAGTTTATTTCCTTTATTTTACTCATATAATATCGTTAGCAAAGAAATTCATGAAAAACTCCGATATGAAGGTATTTTGAATAAATATGTGTGTTAACACACGCATGTGCTCAAACACTTGCATGTGTGTTGGCATGCTCAGAGTTTGAAATCAGTGATGCTGAATTGAGCACAGAACTTTATATATATATATATATAAATTGTAATTGATTTTCTTAAACTAGACAATTCATCAAAAACTAAGTTTAAAAGAATTTTAGAACCATGTACTTCTTACATAAATACACATTTAAGAATAAAGTCAAGATTGACATGTCAAAAACAAAATAATTCCAGATATTTGTTGTTCAAGAGATGTGTAGGATGAGGCATTCAATTATTCTATACAAGGGACCTGTCATAATGAACACTGCACCAACTTGCTAGGCCTTTTCTCTATAGATTGGTGAGCTACTAAATGAGCTACATCTCCATTCTTGGCCCTTTGCTAGTTCATTAAAATTTTTGAAAAATAATTTCATGAATTTCTTTTGTCCTGATTGGCTTCCAACTGTTAGCCACAGATCTCAGGCTCCTGAGAAGATATCCCGAGTAGTTAGGATTACAGGTGTGACAAACAAGCAAAGTCTTTCAGAATAACGTTAAAAGTAGAAGAAAATTTACTTCAGAGGGGCACGTATTAGCATCTCCAATTTTAAAACATTTTGGAGTGGTTATTTATGATATTTTTTTATTTTTGGATACTTATAAGACGGTAGGTGATGATATTTAAATTTTTAGTACTTTTTAAAAAGGGTACTGGAATTGTGGGACAGAAGAAATTTGCTTCTCTTTGGACCTCAATGTATAAGCTCGGCTCTGTGCATGATAAAACAATGTCTCCAACACAATCTGTGTTGAAAACAAATGTGACAGAAAACAATCACCATGGGCAATATTTAGTATGCTATTATTTCTTGTACAATATGAATATTGAATTGAGAGTGTCATAGAATGGAGAGATTTTTATCTACCTTTTGTGTATTGCTGAAAGACTTCCAGAAACTTTGACTCATTTCATTCCTCACTGTATGTGTCTTTAGGCCATGCACTTACTGCTTTTAATTACAATTTTTCCCAACACTAAAATGGTAATAACATTAGCATGATAGCATATGTTATCTTAACAATTAAGGGAACAAAAGTGGGAAATACTTAACATAAACTTCTAGGAATGAGCTTTGAGTTTAGCCAGCAGTCTTTTTAAAATACTAAATAGAATGTGATAAGTAGTACAGAAACCATTACATGTAGTGAGCAACCAGAAGTAATATCTATTGATCATGCTCTGCTTCCAAGGAGGCCAGGTGGATAACTTCTCATGCTGTAAATCAAATTGGTTATCTTATGTCTTGATAGTGTAAAAATATCAGGGACAGGATGATGAAGGAATGTTGTAGACTGTGGTGAAATCCATATGAAAATGTGCAAAACTGATAAAACATAAAAATATCTGAGCAGTATATTGTGTTTTACAACATTTTAGTTACATCGCAAAGATAAAGAAGACATAGAAGAATAAATTCTTTTTTTGTTGTCCTATCATAGGTCCTTAGAAGGATGAACTCTTTCCTCATTCTCTTATACAGGCATCATCGGATGAGAGGAACTGTATTTTTTTTGTTTGCTTCCTTCCATTTATTCTTCAGTTTGAAATCTGAGCTACTTGAGACTGAAAGAAACCAAGGGAAATTAGAAAAACAGGCTTTGGAAAGAGCAATCAATGTAAAATAAATAAACTACAGCCTTGTAACAGGTCTAACTAAATTGAGTTATATAGAGTCAATTGTTAACAGAAAATGATTTAAGCAATACCATGTTTTTGAAAACTGAAAAATGTTGGGAGTTGCTACATTTTTTTTCTTTTTTACTACCTTGAATTAATTATTGATCTGGTTTAGCGAGATTAAAGATGAGATTAACCAGAAACCAGATTAAAAATGGACAAAAGTCTGAATAGACATGTTCTCCAAAAAGCCCTGAAAATTTCCTGTGGGTTTACAAAGTTGTGTTTAATACAACTTCTAAGCTGCCTTAATACTTTTTGAGCAGAAGTCATTAGAGAAATGTAATTCAAAATTACTATGATACAACTTCATAAATATTATAACGCATCAAAAAAATCAATGGAACCAGTTATGGTGGTAAAGTCTTGTAATTCCAAGCATTTAGGAGGTTGGATTTAAGTCTAATGCCAGTATAGGGTACTGCAGATAGTAAAAAACTGCCCTTTATTATCTTTGAATAAAAGGTAATAATTTTGGTGAGAGTGTGGAAAAAAGGAAATTTTCTACACTATTGGTCAAAAAACAGGTTAGTATCCTCGTTGTAGAAAGTAGTATGCAAGTTTCTATAGAAATCCAAAGTTAAGTTGAACCATCAATCATGTGATTATTTCTCTCTGGGTAACTTTTAAATATATCTGTAGTTCATTTTTATTCACATTATTCACAAGAGCAGCCAAGATATAAATTAATGTTCAGTGTTCAACTACAGACTAATAAAGCAACTATGATACATGCACAAATATCTTTTTCTGTTTCATTCTTAAAATAACAAGAGATTGCTCCCATTAGCCACAACTTACAATGACCTGAAAGACGTATTCAAAATGAAGAAAAATGTTGTGTTCTGATCTTTGTAAACACACACACACACACACACACACACACACACACACACACACACTCATCAACATCAAATATTAAGACAGAATTTTTTAAAACAAAGTAAAGCAAAGTGGAACTTCTGGGGCATTTAGTTGACAATGTAGAACATACTAGAAATACAATATGAGGTATAGAGTTGAAATGTACAATATGAGGATACAGGGGACAACACTGGCCTTACATAGGAATGAAGCTAAGTAAGTGGGAGTTGTTCTTCCTAGTAGGGGTTGCTCTTTTAGTTGTTCTTCTTTCAGTAATGGATAAGATGAATGTAATACTTTCAATATACCTCCTTGTTTGCAGAAATGATAACAAACAGTATAGCAATAATGTTGCATGCTCAACATAGAACAAACAGTCAAATTAAAATACATGAGATTATCCTTGATGTAACTAATTATTACAAATAAGGGAATCCATGGGAACTATGTTTCTTTAAGTCTGGCTTATTTCACTTAATATGATTTTTTCCAAGACCTTCCATTTCCTTACAAATGAGGTGGTATCTTTCTTTCTGATGGAAGCATAGTATGTGTGTGTATGTGTGTGTGTGTGTGTGTGTGTGTGTGTGTGTCTCATTTTCTTGATACATTCATCTACTGAGGGGCATCAGAGTTGATTCCATATCTTAGCTATGTTAAATATTACTGCGATAACCATAATTGTGCTGATAGCTTTAGTGTGGCCTTGTTTGTGGTCATCAGGTTAAATGCCCAGAAGTGGGATTACTGGGTAATAGGGAGCATTATTGTGTACATCAAGGATAATCTTAGTAGATGAGTAGAATAGCTCAACAGATATGTACATATGACCCTATAAGGTGATTCTAAGTGAAATGAACTCCAAGACATGTTCTTTGTTGTTGTTGTTCTTAATGTACTCCATGATTTCTTTTTATCCTTTTGTGTTTTCTCCACCTATGGTTTATCCCCTGTAGTCACTGTATTTGATTTTGATACCCTGTGTATTGTAAATATGTTGATCTGAACTGGGGAAGGGGAAGGAAAAAAAAAACAAAATAGTGAGACAAAGGACAAAGGGGGAACCTATGCAACAGTGATACTCACAAAACAATAGGTTGGAAAGATCTTGAGAGGTGCGCTGGGAGGGAAGAGGGAGAAAAATGGGTGAAGGGGTAAAAAGTTAGAAAAGAAATTAATTCATTACCTTAATTATGTAACTATAACCACTCTGTACATTACCTTGACAACAAAATTTAAATAAAAAATAAAATAAAATATATGAGAGCAGCAATACAGTCGGTGGGACTAGGGGAAATTCTGTACTATACAAAGCAAAGTAGAACAGCTGTGGAGAGCAGCAATTTGACTTCAATGTAGGAAGTAATAAACTAGCATACAGATTTTCAGATCATGTCAGTCATTAAAAAGGGAAAACAAGATGCATAATCAGCAAACCAATAGAGATAAAATAGAAAACTAAACAATTGAGGTGAAGAGATGAATTGGATCAAGAATAAAAAATGACAGAATTAGAAAACAATAACAAGATGGTAAGTTTAAAAAACATTACCGTAATTCTATTAAATGTTGTTTACATCACAATTTGTTAGAACTATAACTCAAATCACAGTTTGATAGTATATCATTTGAAAAATAGTTTACTTATAATTGATTACTTCATATTGAATGTTTAATATATAATTTTACTTTCTGCAGATGTAGAAAGGAAAAAATGAAACTAATTTTTAATAAATTAATGTAATAATTCAAAGTGTATCCTACACTTAGCACTCATCTTAATATGAAAAAATAAATTATTGCTCATGACTCTTGGTATTAGGTGGAAGGGTTCAGAATTGTAGTAAAATTCACACCACACAATACAGGAGGGTATGACTCCTCTAGGGCCAAGGAACTGGGGGATGAGAAACTGGTTTGGCTAGTACCTCAATGTTCTGTGGCATTATCCTTGACCTGGCTATGTCCCCTTTGTGTAAGTTCACTTCTTAACCCAGTTCTGGCCACACACCGGCCACTTGTGCTGTGGAAGTGGCAGGAGTAGAAGTAAGATCCAGAATGACCAAAATCTGGATTTATGGTCTGATTGGGGTGTCTTTAAAAAAATATTAGAGCTGAAACTCAGACTTTGGCACTGTCCCTGAGCTTCCTTGATTCAAGGCTAACACTCTAACACTTGAACCACAGCTCACCTTTCATCTATTTTAGTAGTTTAGTAGACAGAAGTGTCTCACATATTTTCCTGCTTGGGTTGGCTTCAAGTTGCCGGCCTAAGAGCTCAGCCACTTAAGTATCTAGGATTGCTGGTATGAGCCACTGGTACCTGCTAAGGATGTGTGTGTGTGTGTTTGTGTTTGTGTGTGTGTGTGTGTGTGTGTGTGTGTGTGTGTGTGTGTGTGTGTGTGTTTACCAGGGCTTGAACTCAGAGCCTCAGTGGTATGCTTTAGCTTGTTTGCACAAGGTTGGTGCTGTACTACTTGAACTACAGTAGCTCTGCTACCCATCATTTTGGCGATTCATTGGAGATAAGAGTCTGCCCAGGCTAGCTTTGAATCTTGATTGATCCTTAGGTCTCAGCCTTGAGTAGTCAGGATTATAGGCATGAGCCACTGGCACCCAGCTGCAAGGCTGTGTTTTCATAATCTCTTCTCTTCTAACAGCTGTCTTGCCCTGGCCTAGATCTCTGACCTCCACATCAGCTCCCAGCAGCCCCTGACTGTGTGAAGAACATAAAGCTCAAACCTAATCCCATTTCTTTTTTCTCAGGGGAGAAGGTTATATTTCATCTGAAGTATGGGTTAGGAGGGGTAGCTGTAGATGGGTGCTCAGCTGAAGAGAGGTAGTCTGTTTTAGCCAAGAAAGAAACTGGCCAGTTGGTAATAGCTCATGCTCTGATATTCCTAGCTCCTCAGGAGTCTGAGATATGAGGATTGCCATTCAGAGGCAGCCCAGCTAGAAAAGTCTATGAGAATCTCTTCTGCAAATAACCACGCAAAAGCTGGAAGAAAAACTGTGGCTTAACTGGAAGAGTGCTAGCCCTGAATGAAAAAAGTGAGGGACAGAGCCCAGGCCCTGAAATCAAGCCCTAGTCCCAAGATGCTTATGCACACACTCACAAAAAACACACACAGGAAGTTGGTTATGATGAGCTGAACTAGAACTGGAGGCAGTCATGAGGCATAGTCACAGTAAACTCTCAAGAGATACATCCATGTACAGGCCCACAGGATCATGGGAAGGACACTACTGATGCTTATTTGTAGTAGGCCCACAATTGCAGACCTTCATCTGCCCCCTAGCACTGGTGAGGAAAGCAGGCCTCTGAGCCCTGGGACTCCAGGGCCAGCGACTGCTACAAGCAGCAACCAGACAGCTGTGAATTCCTGAGCCTAAAATTCTTTCATAAGCCAAAACTCAACACCTGCCCAAGGTGTGCCTGACAAATTCACACTCTTGTGATACCTGCATGAGTGGGCATTACCTGGTGTGATATCTTGCAGCTTCTGCCCTGCTAGCCCAGAACCGTGGTCTGAGATGTCAATTTACTGCTCAGATCCATATTACACCCATGACAGATGCCATTCTGATTATCTCCATGCCCCAAGGCTCATCCCTTCTCGGGTACTGTGGCTTGCTCTATAGGTAATGGCCTCCAAACAGGCTTCTCTCAAGACTTGTAGGACACCTAGACATTGGGAGACCCTCAGTAGCTGGAAAGTACTCTGCCTAGAGCAACAGAGGGCGGTCAAACAGGCCAGGTGTTGGCCATGGGGCTTGAACTCTGGGCCTGGGCTCTGTCCCCAAGCTCTTTAGCTTACCACTTGAGCTACAGAGCCACTTCCAGTTTTCTTGAGGTTCCTTGGAGATTAGAGTCTCCCGGATTCCTGCTTGGGCTGGCTTTGAACCGTGGTCCTTATATCTCAGCCTCCTGAGGAGCTAGGAGGACAGGTGTGAGCCACCGGTGCCCAGCTGATCTAGCCTTTCAACCCCAATAGACTAGGAGCTCCTGAAAGCTTTTCTGTATTATATCTGTGCCAGTACACGGGCTTGAACTCAGGGCTTGGGCTCTGGTCACTTAACATTTTCCCTCACGGTTAGCACTCTACCACTTGAGCCACAGCTCCATTTCTGGCTTTTGGTAGTTAATTACCAAGAAGACTCTCACTAACTTTCCTCCCCTGAGCTGGCTTGACCCACGATCTCTATCTCAGTCTCCTGAGTAGCTAGGATTTACAGGGGTTGAGCCACTGGTGGCTTTGGACGAGAAGCTTTTCTTAAGCAAGCTTTATTCCCTGTGTTTGCCTTGACTCCTCCATGCAAAGGAGGTCTGAGGGTCAAGAGTTGTGAAAAATAAGCTTCCAGCCACAGGAAATGGCTGGGGTACCTGGTAAAAAGCAAGCTAATCTTCCCCCTGGGCCCTATTCTGGGACCCGACCATGTACACTACCTGTGACTCAAGTACAAACCTTCACCCAACCTTGAATGTCCTCCCAGACTTGTCTGAAGCCACAGAACCTTTATCCCACCCACACCATCTGCTCTACACACACCTCAGGACCTTTGCCCATGTTGGACCTCTGCCTGATGACCCTCTGTCCTGAATCCAAATCTTAGAACTCCTGTGGAATTTTGCACTGGTTATATCACCTCGTGGAGCAAGTCTTTCTTCCCTTCTCCCTCTTTTTTTTTCTTTTTTAATATTGAGTTGCTAGAGATGACACTTTTGCAGGCTGACTGGCAAATGTTCTATCTTGGTGTGTGTGTGTGTGTGTGTGTGTCTGCATGGGTGTACCAGTCCTGGGGTTTGAATTCATGGCCTGGATGCCATCCTATCCCTGAGCTTTCTTGCTCAATGCTAGCACTCTACTACTTGGGCCACAGCTCTACTTCTGTCTTTTTGGATGTTTAATTGGAGAAAAGTGTCTCATATAGGCTTTCCTGCTTGCAATTGGGATCCTCATATCTCAGCCTCCTGAGTAGCTTACAAGGGTGAGCCATCAGCACCTGCCATCTACCCTACCTCTTACCTATAACCTCGGTCTTCCTCTGAGTCCTAGAAGAATATGTCTCACCAGGCTCACTTTTTTTGCCAGTCTTTGGGCTTGAACTCAGGTTCTGGACATGTTTCTGAGCTTCTGTTGCTCAAGGCTAGCACTCTATCACTTAAGCAACAGTCCCACTTTTGGCTTTTTCTGTTTGTGTGCTACTGAGCAATCAAACCCAGGGCTTAGTGCACGCTAGGTAAGCACTCTACCACTAAGCCACAATCACAGATCAAGGCTCACTTCTAACAGGAATTATGAGGGTGAGATTGATTGGCATACCCCTTTTGGCATAGATATTGCTGACTATTTCATGTCTTTGCCATGATTTGGGACCAGCCTGTGACTCAGCAATGAGGAATGATAAATGAATGATATCCACCATGCCCCAGAGGTCTAGTCTCACATTCTACAGAGAGATAGAGAATATGGAGCCAGAAACTTTGTCAACTCCTACAGTATAGGTACTGTGGTCTCCCTGGAGGAAGTGACTTGCTGCTAGGTGTCCCATCGGGCTTCAGTTATTAAATGGTAGAAAAGGATACTATGTTCAAGCTGCCAGCTCAGACTTAGTACAATTCAAGTCTTGTCCCAGCTTCCCCAGGTTGGACGGCTGGGCATGGGCAACCTGCTGAATGCCCATCATCCATCCATACACAGAGACATGGAGTTATTGCCTCTTTTTTTGGGGGGGGGTGGACAGTTCCGGGTTTGTACTATGAGACTAGACCCTGTCCGTGAGCTCCTTTGCTCAAAGGTAGTGCTCGGCCCTTGAGCCACAGCCCAATTCATGTTTGTTTGTTTTTTTCCTGTGATCTCTTAGAAATAAGAATGTCTTGGACTTTCCTGTCCCGGTTGAATTCAAATTGGCATTCTCTATATCTCAGCCTCCTGATGAGTTAGGATTACAGGCAGGAGCCCCTGGATCCTGGGTTTCTTTTCTTCTTGTTCTTTTTTGTAATCATAACAATCTGAAATCTTCACACTGTCATTCCAATGGTTTGCGTTATAAGTAAACTACCCAAGCCTAGAGTTCGAATGCCAAGACTGCCACCCACAAATTGAAGGTGATCCTGACAAACTCATTCCTATTAATGTGAATGCTAATGGAATGTTATAAAAGTAATAACTAAATTTGCAATTAATTCATGATTCTATTTTAGAATGCCACATAAAAATTATTGGATTTATATCTTCCATTTTAGCACCATGGTATGATTCCCCTAATGGAAGGATATTGACTAATTTTTAATCAAGGCTTTTATAAGTATTCAAACGTGATACTTCATTAAATGGAAGCATAATTTGCTAACTAATAATTGGTTTTATATATATTATCTAATATCCTCAAATTCCCTCTCTCTCTTCATATATATATATATATGTATGTATGTATGTATCTACACACCAATTTATCTATCTATCTATATTGGGTACTCCTGTGGCTTGATCACAGGTCCTCAGAACTCTCTGGCAGCTCAGTTTGCTAGAGGCTGGTGTGCTAAGACTGTGACCCCATTTATGGCCATTGTAGGACATAAGTTGAAATCCCAGCATGTCCAAAAATTTATTCGTGTAGTAAGAAGCCAATTTTGACACTTTTTTTTCCTTTTCTGTGAAAGTCCTGGGTCTCAGTATGATGTATAATCCATATGCAAATATATCCTATGTGATATGATGTAATAAAAGAACTGTTATATGTGTAATAATACTAAATAAATAAGGGTAATAAACATAATATGCAATAAACCCATGTATGTAAATAGATCTCATATATTAATATTACTTTTTCCAGTGCTGGTGCTTCATTTCAGGCCCTGGGAACTGGTCTGAATTTCTTGTCTTCAAGGATGGTGGGCCTTTCCCCTTCATCCACAGTGCCACAAAGTTATCCAGACCCTGAGTTCAAATACAAGGCCTGCCAGAAAAATAGTGCAAATTCCAAACCATGGAATTACTATTATTATTATTATTAGCCGAGCAAAGGGCTTGCTCTCAGGTCTTGATACCTCTGCCACAGCCAACTCTTGGATCCTAGGACCTAAGTTCAAATTTTGGGGCTGGCAAAAAAAAAAAAGAAGCATAAAACTGACAAGTTCAAGAAGATGGTTTTACTTTAGTTTCCTTTGTATTGTGACCATCCTGGATGTAAATGACAATGCAAAGAAAGAGTACATGACCTTGTATTGCTGATGTTTGGTGGACTATTAAGGAAGCCATAGCCGAAACTGGCAACTTAGGTGTGGAAGACGAATCCTGGGATTGCCACTAATGAATGGCAGAGATTCTAAGAAACCAAATTCTCAAGTACATCCATACAAATAGAATGTTATAAAAGTAACAACTAAATAAGTAGTTAGTGTTTGATTATATTATAAAATTATACACAACATTTATACTACCATGACTAATTTTCAATTAATACTTTATTATGTATGCAATCATGATACTTAAAAAGGGAAGGCATAATTTCATTCCAATAATCGGTAGCAATATCATGTATGAATTTTCATAGTATACAGACATCTCTCTCTTGTTTCATGCATCTATCTATCTGTCTGTCTGTCTATCTATCTATCTATCTATCTATCTATCTATCTATCTATCTATCTATCTATCTATCTATCTATCTATCTATCTATCTGTCTGTCTGTCTGTCTATCTATCTATCTATCTATCTATCTATCTATCTATCTATCTATCTATCTATCTATCTATCTATTTATCTACCAATCTACACATTTATCTGTTTATACACTTGTTACTACTGGGACTCAGTATTAGAGTGCTCGCCTAATACGTATAAAGCCCTGGGTTTGATTCCTCATTGCCACATGCACAGAAAAATCCAGAAGTCATGCTGTTGCTCAACCAGCTGAGCACTAGCTTTGAGCATAAAAGCTTAGGGACTGTGTCTAGACTCTTACTCAAGATCCAGGAATGGCACCAAAAAAGATAGAATGTTCTGACTGCAACTATATAAGGATAAGACTTCAAATACTTCATCACAGAGCAAGCCGGGAATCTAGTGCTGACAGCTGCCATCTAACCTGACTTAGCCAGAGGTAAACTGCTGCAACTCAGATCCACAGAACCAGATGCTGCTGGCTCACTCACCCCATCATCCAAGATCCTGGGGGACTGAGATCTGACACTGGTGGGTTTAAAACCCAGCGCTGGCAAGAAATCTGTGAAACTCTGAGCTGTGGCTCAAAGTGTTAGAGTTCTAGCTTTGATCAAAAAATCTTAGGACAGTATCCCCAACCTTTCAGTGCAATCCCCGTGGCTGACTCTACCTACCCAATAAATCCCACCCCTCTAAATCATTAGATGTGAACTTTGTGTAGTTTGTGATGTGTTTATGAAAGAATGGTGATACTAATGGAAGCACCCTAATTCTAATGACAGCGTGTGAGATACAGCTATGTGATGAGTCCTTCATGAGGTGTTGTGTGCTAAGTCCTTCACGGGGTACATTCTTTCATCTGGTCCTTGTAAGAGCTCCACAAGTCAGATGATTGTGCAGATGAGAAACTTGGGGCTCAGATATCCCCATGTCAGGGCCAAAAGGATGTATGTACCTAACTCTATTGAGTTGTCTCCTGCAGACAATTGTTTTGGTTTATTTTTCTCAGTCGTGGACCTTGAACTCAGGGCCTAGCCACTGACCCTTCCCTGTTGGGCTCATGGCTAGCATCTTACCATGTGGAACCAAGGACCCCTTGCAATGGAATGTTACAGTCTAGGTGTCTGTAGCTGAGGTGTGTCATCCTGTCTACTCAGCAGCTGAGATGTAATAATCTCAGTTCCAAAT
Organism: Dipodomys spectabilis; assembly: GCF_019054845.1. Lineage (NCBI taxonomy): Eukaryota > Metazoa > Chordata > Mammalia > Rodentia > Heteromyidae > Dipodomys > Dipodomys spectabilis. Next base: position 958,094 of record NW_024871222.1, read on the forward strand.
TATCCCAGACACAAAGGTTCCCATGAGACTATTATCTCCTATTCACTACTTAGAAACTTGAAGTGGAAACTGGGTTCCGGCGACTCATGCCTGTCATCCTGGCTACTCAAGAGCCTAAGAGCTGAGGATCACAGCCTGAAGCCAGGGTGGGCAGCAAAATCCTTGAGAGGCTTCTCTCCAGTGACCTACCAAAAATCTGCAGGTGTGCTGTAGCTCAAGTGGTAGAGTGCTTGGCTTTAGCTGAAGAGTTCAAGGACAGCACCCAGGACTAGATTTCAACTCCTCCAATTTCCAAGAAAAGAAAGAAAAAAACCTGAAGTGGACTGCTGGGAATGTGTCTGAGGAGTAGAGTGCTTTGCATGTATGAATCCCTGGGTTGGATTCCTTAGTACCACATCACTAGAAAAAAAGCCTGAAGTAGCTCTGTGGCTCAAGTGATAGAGTGCTATCTTTGTACAGGAGAAACTCAGATACAGTGCTCAGGTCCTGAGTTCAAGCTCCAGGACAAGTGTATGCACACACATACATGAACACACACACACACACACACACACACACACACACACACACACACACCACAGATACCAGAAATGAAGCTGTGACAGCAAATGGTAAAGCACTGAGCTTCTGTTCTCATCTCATGGTCAGCACCCAGGCCCTTTGTTCAACCCCAAACCTAGCCACCCGGGACCCAACTAGGAGAGATCAAAGGTTTCAAAACCTGATGAGCTTCACCAGCCCTAAATGACAGGAAGCATTGTTCTATTACCCATGTGCTTAGATTTTGCAAACTTCCAGAAACCTAGTAAGGCACCATTGCCGATAATGAATCATTTTATTAGGTTCAGATCCCTTGTTGTCTGACAGAAGGACCATTGAATTATTTGTAGCAGTTTATTTCAAAACTGAAACATAGTCTAAAAAAGACAGGATGAGTGCAGAGAACTTGGCCTTCCACAGAAGGTGGCACAAATGAAGGCTTCCTGTCAAAACAGAGCACTGGGGAGAGAGATAGATTGGGGTACAAAGAGGTCTTTTTCTCTTGGCCTTCAAAGCCTGCCCACACTCATCCTCACTAATTGCCCCAGATGAATTGTTTGTTACACAGCTGTACAGGAGTCAAGCTTTTTTTCTGCCTGTTCCAACAATGAGACAGAGTTTCTCCAGCAGCCTGGGGTGAGGAGAAAACCTCAGGCTACCCTGGGAACAGTGAGGGAAGCCCCGGAACATGCACTGTCTTGAAAAGACTGTCTGTGCTATGAAATCATTCTATTCAAAGCAAATTTCCTAGTTGGGTGCCTTTCATTATAGGGACTCTGGACCTTCACCGATAGAAATGCATGATACATACCTGGGGAGACATGGAGTTACTTGTTTTTTGTTTGTTTGTTTGTTTGGCATGTCTGGGGGCTGTATCATGAGCCCAGGCACTGTCCCTGAGCTTCTTTTGCTCAAGGGTAGCACTCTTTCTTTGAGCCACAGCCCCATTCATGGCAATTTTTTATTCCTGTGATCCCTCAGAAATAAGAATGCTGTGGACTTTCCTTTCCAAGCTGAATTCAAACAGGCATTCTCTACCTCTCAGACTCCTGAAGAGCGAGGATTACAGGCAGGAGCCTCTGACACCTGCCTTTCTTTTCTTCTTGTTCTTTTTTTTTCATTGTGATGAACTGAAATCTTCACAGTGTCATTCTAATGGTTTGCATTTAGAAGTAAACTACCCAGGCCTAGAGTTGACTGCCAGGACTGCCACCTACAAATGGAAGGAGATCTGGAGAAAATCTTTCCTATTCATGTGAATGCTTAAAGGAATGTTATAAAAGTAACAATTAAATTTGCAGCTGGTTCATGATTTTCTTATAGAATGCCACACAAAAAGTAGTGGATTATGTCTTCCATTCTAGCACCATGTGTTATGATTCTCCCAATTAAAGAATACTGACTACTTTTACATTAATACTTTAATAAGTATTCAACCATAATACTTCATTAAATGGAGGCATAATTTATTAATAATTCATAATATATATATAATTTAATATCTTCACATTCTCTCTCTCATATATATTGCAAACTATACATCTATCTATATCTATATTTATATCTATCTATATCTATCAATCACTACTATGGCTTGTTCCCAGGTCCTCAGAACTGACTGGCACCTCAGTTTGCCAAAGCCTTTTTTTCTACAACTGACCCTTTCATGAATTGGGCATTGTGGGCTGTAAATTCAAATCCCAGCATGGCGAAAATTTTATATGTGGAGTTAGAAGCCAATTTTGAGACATGTTTTTCCTTTTCTGTGAAAGTCCTGCTCTCAGTAAGATGTATAATCCATATGCAAATAGATCCATGTGACAAGATGTAATAAATGAAATAGATGCTATATATATACTAATACTAAATAAAATAAAAAAATAAGGGTAATAAATGTCATAAGGATTAAACCCATGTATGTAAATAGATCTCATATATGGATATTATTTTTTTCAGTGCTGGGGCTTGTATTTGGGCCCTAGGAACTAGGCTGAAAATCTTGTCTTCAACGATTGTGAACTTCCTCTCCCCCACAGTGCCACAGAGTTACCCAAACCCTGAGTTCAAATCCCAGGCCTGCCAGAAAAGTGGTGAAAATTCCAACCGAGGGCCTTAATTTTATTTTGGCCGTGCCTGGGGTTTGAACTCAGCTCATGGCAACTCTGTCTCAGCTTCGATCATCCTAGGCTGGTGTGAAGCCTCAGGACCCACAGCCCATCCTGAGATCCTAGGACCCAAGTTCAAACCTTGGGACTGGCAAAAAAAAAAAAAAAAGGAGAAGTGCTGGGAAGGTGGCTCAGTAATAGACGGCTTGCCTTGCATACATAAGGCCCTGGGTTTGATTCTTCAGCACCACATAAGCAGAAAAAATGGAAGTAGTGCTATGGCTCAAGTGGTAGAGCGATAGCCTTGAGTTGAAGAGTTGAGGGACAGCACCCAGACCCATAGTTCTGGCCCCAAAACTGAAAAAAAAAAAAAAGAAAAAGAGAGGGAAATAAAGGAGAAGCATAAAACTGGGAAGTCCCAGAAGGCAGTTTTACATTGTTTTTCCTTTGCATTGCAACAATCCTCTAAATGACAGGGCACAGAAAGTGTACATGACCTTGCACTGCTGAAGTTTAGTGGACTCTCAGGGAAAGCATAGCCAAAATCAGCAACCTAGGCCCCGTGTGCGAATCCCAGGACTGCCACCTATGAATGGCAGTAGAGTCTAAGAAACGCATTCTCATATATATCCATACGAATGGAATGTTACAAAGTAACAATTATATTAGTAGTTAGTGTATGATTATATTATAAAATTATACACAATAATTATAGTACATTGACTAATTTCCAGTTAATACTTTGTTATGTATTCAACCATAATACTTAAAAAAAGGAAGGAATAATTTATCGATAATTGGTAGTAATATAGTATATATAATTAACTAATATACAGACATTTCTGTCTCGTTTTATACATACATACTTACATATATATATTTCTATATGTGTATATATATGTATATATATATGTGTGTGTGTGTGTGTGTGTGTAACAATCTACATATCTATTTCTACACTTGTCATTCCTGGGGTTCAGTTGTAGAGTGCTCGCCTAGTATGTATGAAGCCCTGGGTTCGATTCCACACTATCACATGCACAGAATATGCTGGACGTACTGCTGTCACTCAAGCAGTAGTGCACTGGCTTTGAGCATGAAAGCTTAAGGATTGTGTCTAGACCCTTACTCAAGTCCCAGGACTGGCACCAAAAACAAATTAGAATGTTCTGACTGTAAGTATAGAAGGTCAGGATTTCAAATACCTCATCACAGAGCAAGCTGGGGGTCTGAAGCTGATGGCTGCCATCTAACCTGACTTAGCCAGAGGTCAACCATAGAAACAGATGCTGCTCACCCCTTGCTGCACGGGGGATGAGATCAGACACTGGTAGGTTGAAAACTCAGCCCTGGCAGGAAGTCTGGGAGACTCTGAGCTGTGCCTCAAAGTGGTAGAGCTCTAGCCTTGAGGAAAATATCTTAGGACAGTACCTCCAACCTATGAGGCTGATGACCCTCCCCACAAAAACACCCCTCTAAACCGTTAGATGTAAACTTGTGTGGTTTGTGACGTGTATCTGAAAGACTGTTAATACTGATTAAAGCACCCTAAATCTAATGACAGTTTATGGGATACAGCTAGGTGATGAGTCCTTCCTGAGGTGCTGGGTGCTGAGTCCTTCATGGGGTGCTGGGTCATTCATGGGGTACTTTGTGCTGAGTCTTTCACAGGGTGCTATGTGCTGAGTCCTTCATGAGTTGTTTACTTTCATCTGGTCCTTATAAGAGCTATACAAGTAAGATGATTGTGCAGATGAGAAAGTTGAGGCTCACATATGTCCCCAAGGCAGGGCCAAATTTATGTATATACTGAGCTCTAGTGACTTGTCTCCTGTAGGCAATTGTTTTGGTTTAGTTTTCTCCATCATGAAATTTGAACTCAGAGCCTAGGTGCTGAATTTATTCTTGGGCTCATGGCTAACATTCTATAATGCGGAGCCAAGAACCCCCTTGAAGCAAATTGTCAGGGCTTAGGTGTCTTTAGCTGAGGTCTATCATCCTGCCTGCTCAGGAAGTTGAAAGTCTCGTTTCAAAGCTATCTCAGATCATGGTGCAAAGCCAGCTTGGGCAGGAAATTCCTTGAGATGGTTATCTCCAATAAATCACCAGAAAGCCTGAAGGGGCACTGTAGCTCAGGTGGAAGAGCACTAGACTTGAGCTGAAAAGATCATAGACAGCACCCAGACCCAGACTTCAACTCCTCCAACTTACAAGAAAAGAAAGAAAGAAACCTGAAGTGGAGTGCAGGGAATTTTTCTTAGGGTTAGAATGCTTTGCTTGTGTGAAACCCTGGGATTGAATCATCAGTACCACATCCATAGAAAAGTTCCACATCCCTGAAGTGGCACTGCGGCTCAAGTGGTAGAGTGCTGTCCTTGTACAGGAGAAACTGAGGTACAGTGATAAGGTCCTGAATTCAAGCACCAGGACTGGTGTATACACGCGTGCATTAGTGTGCACGTGCACGTGCAAGCACAGACACACACACACACACACACAGGCACCGTTGCCAATAATGAATTATTTCATTAGGTTCAGCGCCCTAATTGTCTTCCAGAAGGACTCTTGAATTAATGGTAGTAGTTTGTTTCAAAACAGAAACATAGTCTTACAAAGACAGGATGAGTGTAGGGAACTTGGCCTGCCACGGGAGGTGGCACAAATGAAGGCTTCCTGTCAAAAGAGAGCACTGGGGAGAGAGACAGCTTGGGGTACAAAGAGGCCTTTTTCTCCTGATCTTCAGAGCATGCCCACATTCATCCTCACTAAATGACCCAGATGAATTGCTTGTTACACAGCTCTATAGGAGTGAGGCTTTTTGTCTGCCTGTTCTAAAAATGAGGCAGACTTCCTCCAGCAGCCTGAGGTATGAAGAACCCCTCATGTTACCCTGGGAACAGTGAGGGTAATCCCGGAACATGCACTGTCTTGAAAGCACTCTCTATGCTATGAAATCATTCTAATCAAAGCAAATTTCCTAGCTGGGTAGCTTTCTTCATAAAAACTCTTGATGTTCACTGATACAAATACATGCATACATACACAGACACATGGAATTAATGGCTCTTTTTTGTGGCAGGTTCTGAGGCTTGAACTGTGAGCTTAGACATTTTCCCTAAGCTCCTTTTGCTCAACGAACCATTTTATTTTGTCTTAAACCATGATTACCATACGCTGGGGTGCAGCTTTTGTACCCACAAATGATCTAGGGATCCTAGGACCAGAGTTCAACTCTCAGCACTGGCAAAAGTACATCCAACCAACAAAAATGGAGGAGTAGAAAAACAGGAAGTTTTACACAATAATTTTACCTTTGTTTCCTTTGTACTGTGACCCTCCTGGGTCTCAATGACTCAGCTTGAAAATTTACGTGAGCTTGCATGGATGAAGGCTGGGGCCTGTCAGTGAAGCCTGAGTCTAACCCAGACACCTAAGCCCTGAGTTCGATCCTAGCACTGCCACCTATACACGGCTGAAGATCCTAGGAAACTTGTTCCTATGTATAGGAACACAAACAGAATGTTTGAAATATACTAACTGAATGACTAATTAGATAGTCATTCCAGTATAAGATTGTATGCAATAAATATAGGTCATTGATTAATTCTTTATTAAGTGTTCTACCGTGATTAATTAATGGAGGCATAATTTTAGACCAAATAATTGGTAGAAATAGAATATATAAATATAAGCTATAGACATAACTCTTTATATAGGGTTACACACTAGAATCTACGTAAAAGTCTATCTGTCTCTCTCTTTTTATATTTATAGATGTATATACATATGTAAATACACACACATGCGCACACACACACACACACACACACACACACACACACACTGCAATCTAAACATCTATCTGTTTACATATTGGCCATTCCTAGGGCTTGATCTCAGGTCCTCAAATTTGCCTACCAACTTCACTTGCATCAGACTGGTATGCTAACATTTAACCATTCCTGAAGTGGGTCTGCTAGGCCCTGAGATCAAGTCACAGAACTGCCAAAAACTTAATACTGGTGGAAAAGCCAATTGTCACACTTGTTTTCCTTTTTGGTGAAAGCCCTGGGTCTCAGGAATGATGTAGAATACATAGGCAAATATATGTCTTATGTAAAAAGATCCAAAAAATGGTATATGTGTAATCATACTCACTAAAATACATAAGAAATAAATAAAAAACAAATAAAATGAATAAGTACACTAATCACAATATGCAGTAAATGTGTATGTAAATATAAATCATGTATTAAAATGTATATGCATATTATTCTTTAGAGTGTTAGGACTCGAATTCAGGCCCTAGGAACAGGCCTGACTTTTGTCTTCCAGCAAGGTGAACTTCCCCATCCCCCACAGGGCTGCATATTTACCCAGAGCCTGAGTTCAAATCCCAGGTCTGGCAGATAAAAGGGCATGAATTCCAAGACAAGTAGCCTCATAATATTTTAAATATTTTAAATATTTTAAATGTATCAATGTATGTACTTATTTATTTCTTTTTATTTTGTTAAGCACAGGGCTTGAACTCCGGTCGTGGAAATTCTGCCTCAGCTTTGATCACTCTAGGCTGGTGTGCAGCCACTGGACCCAGAGCTGAACCTGGGTTCTTTGGCTCCAAAGGCTGACAGGGGAAAAAAAAAAATTAATGCGACACAGAAAAAAAAAAAAAAAAAACAAAAAAAAAACCTGGCAACTTGCAGATAGCTGCCAGTTTTACATTTGTTTGGTTTGCAAGGTGACCATCCTGTGTCTGAATGACACGGCTGAAAAAGGTTGATAATCTGGCATTGCTGAAGGCTGGCGGGCTACCAGGAAAGCCATAGGCCAACATGTCAACATAGGTCCTGTGTTAGAAGCCCCTTCCTGGCCCCTACAAATGGAGGGAAATCCTAAGAGTCTCGTTCCTATTCATAGGAAAATTATGAATGGCAAGGTGGAATTGGTTGTTTCTGAATACTACTATACAATTAGACAGAGTGAGTTTAGGCGGACAATGTATTTTAATGAGTATTTTTTGACACATTCAAAGAATACTATTAATTACATGGACGCAATAGTTTCCAAACAGCGGTTGAATTAATTATTATTTCATTAAGGATGAAAACAATAATATTAATTACATGGAGGCATAATAAATACTCAAGAATTGGTAGAAATGTAGTGTATATAACTGAAGAATATATAGACATCTCTGGCACTCTATAAATATCTGTATTTATTTGAATCTTCATGTCAATCTGTTCATATTTTGTCAATGCCTGGGGTTAGATCTCAGGTGCTGGAGATGCTTGTCCGCTCCATATGCCCCAGGCTGGTGTGTTGACACTCACCTATTCATGAATTGGGTCTTGTAGGCCGTGAATTCAGTTGCCAGCACTCACAAAAATTGAATCGTGGATTAAGAAGTCCATGGTGACTCACTTTTTCCTTTTCTGTGAAAGTCCTGGGTGTCAGGTGTGAAGTTTCATATATAGGCAAATCTATACCCTATGTAATAAATGTAATAAAAATTTCATGTTTAATAACAGTTAATAAAGTAAACGGTAAATAAATGAATAAAACAAAAATAAAATGAATAGCTATATTAAGCTCGATATGGGGTCAACATCTGGGGCTCGATCTCAGGGCCTAGGAAAGCCTGGCAGCTGAATTGGCTAGAGGCTGCTGTGCTAACAGTCACTCATTCATGAATTGAACCTTCTAGGCCCTGAGTTTAGATCCCAGTACTGCCAAAAATGTAATTGTGGAGTGAGAAGCCAAGCGTGACACATGTTTTCTTTTTCTTTGAAAGTACTCGGTGACAGGTAGGATGTATAATTCAGATGCAAATCTATAAGCTATGTACTAGGATGTCATAAATGTAAAAAATGTCATAAGTGGAAGAATTGTCACTACAATAAATGAAAAAAAGATTGAATTAGTAGTGAATCATTCTAGGATAAAATAGACACAATAATTATAGGACATAGATTAAGTTTAATATTTTATTAAGCATTAACAGAATAAAAATTGCATGGAAACCCAAATACCTAATAATTGGTAAAAAGAGATGATGCATATTAATAATATATAGACATCTGTCTCATTCTATAAAATATGTGATCATATATATGGGTGTATGTACATATGTGATAAATACTAATAGGATATTTAATTAATGTTTTATTAATTGTTTACTGTGACACATCATTAAATGGAGACATAATGTAATACCTAATAATTGGTAGTAATATCTATAAATTAATAATATACAGAAATCTTTTTGTTTATATAATATTTATAAACAGTAATCTCTGTCTATGCCTCATTCACTCCTGGGGCCTGGTGGTTGAGTGCTCGCCTAGTAAGCACAAAGCCCTGGGTTCCATTCCTCAGTGTGACATAAACAGAAAACCCGGAAGTTCTGCTATCTTTCAATCAATTGAGTGCTGGCCTGGAGCACAAATGCTTAGGGACAGTGTCAAAGCCCTTACTCAAGCTCCTGGACTAAAGCCACAAAAAGGTAGAATGTTCAAATGTAACTAGAGAAGGACAGGACTTCCACTACCTCATCACAGAGAAAGCTAGTAGTCTGGTGCTGACAGCTGCCACCTAACCTGACTTGGCCAGATGTAAACTGCTGCAATCCAGCTCAATGGGTTACCCCTGTCATCCTGGTTTACCTTGGCTTACCACCAACATCCTGGCTGCTCGGGGACTTTAAAAGCTGGCAGGAAGTCTGCTAGACTCTTTGAAATATGGATTGAAGTGGTAGAGTTCTAGCCTTGAGCAAATGGTATTAGAACAGGACCCCATGCTTGGAGTTCAAGCCCCATGGCTAACCCCAACAACAACAAAAACAACACCCCACTGAACCATAAGATGTGAACTTGTGTGGTTTGTGAAATGTTCCTCAAAGAATGGTGATACCAATGAGAGCACCCTAATTCTAATGACAGCTTGTTGAATAGAGCTACGTGCTGAGTCCTTCATGAGGTGCTCTGTGCTGAGTCCTGCACATGGTGCTATGTGCTGAGTCCTTCACAAATTGCAGTGTGCTGAGTCCTGCATGGGGTGCTGGGTGCTGAGTCTTTCACAGGATGCTGTGTGCTGAGTCATGGAAAGAGTGCCATGTGCTGTGTCTTTCACAGGGAGCATTCTTTCATCAAGTCCTTGTAAGAACTCCACAACTGAGATGATGATGCAGACAAGAATATTGAGGCTCAGATATGTCCCCATGGCAGAGAAAAAATTATGTATTACTGAAAAGTAATGAGTTGTCTCCTGCAGAAAATTATTTTTTGTTTTGGTTTTTCTCAGTCATGAACCTTGAACTAGGGGCCTGATTGCTGCCCCTTACCTCTTGGGCTAGCACTCTACCACATGGAGCCAAGGACCCCCTTGCAGCAGAGTGCCAACTAGGGGGCTATAGCTGAGGTTGTCATCCTGCCTTCTCAGGAAGCTGAGATCTGAGGATCTGGGTTCCAAATTATCCCAGACACAAAAGGTCCCATGAGACTATTATCTCCAATTCACCACTAAGTAACCTGAAGTTGAACCTGGGTGCTTGTCGCTCATGCCTGTCATATTAGCTACTCAGAAGGATGAGATCTGAGGATCATGGTTCAAAACTAGCCTGAGCAGGAAAGTCCTTGAGACACTAAGCTCTGATGGACCACCAGAAAAACTGAAATGGTACTTTGACTCAAATGGTAGAGCACAAAACTTGAGCTGATGAGCTCAGGGACAGCACCCAGGCCCAGACTTCAACTCCTATAACAACAACAAAAAGACAGAAACAAACTAACAAACCTGAAGTAGAGGGCTGGGAATGTGCCTTAGGAGTAGAGTTCTTTGCATATATGAAACCCTGGGTTTGATTTCTCAGGACTACATCACTAAAAAAAAGCCTGAAGTGGCTCTGGCTCAAGTGGAAGAAGGCTATCCTTGTACAAGAGAAACTAGTTACAGTGCTCAGGTACAGAGCTCAGGTCTTGAGTTCAACTTCCAGGAATGGTGTATGAGCCTGAGCACATGTGCAAGCACACACACACACACACACACACACACACACACACACACACACACACACACATAGACTACAAGTGATGCTGTTACACAAAATGGTAAAGCACTGGGTTTCTGCACTGAGCTCATGGTCAGCACCCCAGCCCTGTGTTCAACCCCCAAACCTAGCCACCCAAGGACCAACTAGGAGAGGTCAAAGGTTTCAAAATCTGATGAGATTCACCAGCCCTAGATGATAGGAAGTTTTGTGATATCAGATATGTGCTTGGATTTCCCAAGCTTCTGGAATCCTAGGAGAGGCATCATAGGCCCATCATCGCGCTCAATGAAACATTTCATGAGGTTCAGTGCCCTGGTTTTCTGCCAGAAGGTATCCTGAATTATATTGAGCACTGTATCTGAATACTGGAATATAGTCTCACAAAGGCAGGATAAGTGCACAGGACTTGGCTTGCCACTGAAAGTGGAACAAATGAAGGCTTCCTATCAAACCAGAGCACTGGGGATAGAGATAGTTTGGGCTACAAAGAGACCTTTTTCTCCTAACCTTCAGAGCCCTCCCAAAATCATTCTCACTATCTGACCTGGATGGAGTTGATTGTTACACAGCTGTACAGGAGTGAGGTCTTTTGTCTGCCTGTCCAGACAATAAGAGTGACTTCTTCCAGCAGGCCTGGGATGCAGAGTAACCCTCAGGTTACACTGGGAACAGTGAAGGGAACCCCGGAACATGCACTGTCATGAAAGCAGTCTCTGTTATGAAATAAATTTCTTGAATACAAATTTCCTTGCTTGGTGCTGTTCATCATAGCTACTCTGGAACTTCACCTATAGGAATACATCCATACATACCCAAAGACATGGAAGTACAGGCTCTTTTTGAGGTGGCACATCCAGCGTTGAACTATGAGCCAAGGTGTTGTCCCTGAGCTCCTTTTGCTCAAGAGTAATGCATTAACCTTGAATCACAGCCCCACATCTGGGTTAGAAATAACAGTGTCATGGACTTTCCTATGCTGGCTGGATTCAAACTAAGATTCTCTACATCTCAGCCTCCTAAGGAGCTGTGATAATAGTCAGCAGCCACGGGCACCTGCCTTTCTTCCCTTCTTCATTTTTTAATCTGGACAATCTGACTTCTTAACAGGGTCATTCCAATGGCTTGAATTTAAAAGTTAACCACCCCAATGTTCTTTACAGCTGCTTTCTCTGAAAAAGATTTTCTCTCCTCATATTCTCCTCTGGTCATAGGTTTGAAGCCAAAAGTGAGAAGTGAGTATCACAGGATTTGGCAGCTAATGTCCACATTACATGCCAGTTCTGTCACTTAACATTAAGCTGCAGTGAATTTACTGTCTCAGGATGAGAGGATCGAAAGCTGGAGCAATTCTCATACTGTCTGCATTGCTCCTTTTGCCTATAAAATGATCCAATAATTATGAGTGTTGTGTGTCTCTAACTTTAAGTATCTAGAACACAATAGAAGCATCTTCATGTATCTCTTTTTCTCTAGTGCCTCTTAAAATTTAGATTAAGGGCTTGTGTGGAGGGGCTACTCGGTGAGTCCCTAAGGAAAGCCCCTTGAAGCCTCTCGGGAGATCGCCGTTCAAAGTTAGTCTGAGCAGGAAGTCTATGAGATTCTTATCTCCAATAAACCACCAGAAAACCAGAAGTGGAGCAGTGGCCCAGAGGGTAGAGCTCCAGCTTTCAGAGAGAAAGCCGAGCAGGAGACAGAGGCTAGACCAGGCAGGAAACCTGGGAGGCGCTTATGTCCAATTAATGACCAGATGGGTGGAAGTGGATCTGTGGTGGTGGTAAAGCCTCAGCCTTGTGAAAAACAGCCGAAGAATGCATCGGGCCCTGAGTTCAAGCCCTGGGATGGCCACAAAAATTTTTCAAAAAGAGAAGGCCAAGTTTATGTATCAGTGCCTTATGCCCTTATGTGTGAATATTACCTCCCTGAGTGCAAACAGACCATATGCAATTCGTCTCCTTTTATTTACTGGTTTATTTTTCAGATATGCTCCTTGCACACACTGCATCATTCTGCATTTCAGGCCCATGGTTTTTCTCTTCCAGGGTTCCAGGCCTGTCTCCTTATATTATGCACACTGAAGCTCTCAGCAGCTTTTATTTACATTTTATTATGGGACCAATGCAAGAATAGTCACAAATCAGGCAGGGGGAGTGAAGATCAGGTTTCATAGAAGTAACCAGTATTCAGAAAATTAAACTTGGTGACATAAAATGGTAGCACACTTATGTAAAAACTACCATTAAGGAAAAGATGAGGACGCTGAGAATGTGGATTGCTGAGAGAGTGCTTTCCTAGCATGCAAGAAGCCTTGGGTACTATTCCTTGGGAGCACATACACAGAAAAATCCAGAATCAGTGCTGTGGCTCAAGTAGTAGAGTGCTAGAGACATTGTCCTAGCCTTTAGTTCAACCCAAGAACTGGCAAAGAGATACCTAGGTAGGTGGGTTGATAGATAGATAGATAGATACATACATAGATACATAGATACATAGATAGATGCATAGATACATACATACATACACAAATACATAGATACATAGATAGATTAAATAGATAGATAGAAAGATGATAGATGAATCTGGTCTTGGATATCAGGAGGAAAGAAGGGAACAATTCCCAGTCATGAGGCCTTCTGCAGTGTGCTAGACCACCAGCATCGCCTTCACACAACCACAGGGCAGGAATACTGTCTCTTTTCCACTTCTTAGGCAGCCAAGGGCCCCAGAATCAAACGGGCAGACCTAGGTTCTAACTCAGGGGCTTGAACTGGGGATTTGCATTAATGACATGGAGAATGAAGGAAGGAGAAAGGACTGGCAGAGATAGAAGAAGGGCCTTCAAATCTGACAGATGGAGAGTGAAAAACCCACTCCCTAAGACCAGAGAGCAGTGTTTTTATACTCTGTTCCTCCCCTCTCACCCACTAAACTGGTTCTCTATTGGTTACCTAAAGATAGCCTGAGGCTCCCTTCACCTGAGGGAAGAAGGTTAATTACTCATTGTTTTAAGAGGCTGAGAAAAGCCTTACCCTAGTTCAACTCTAACAACTGTTTCAGGTTTCCCCCCATTGGTGGCTGTTCCTGGAAAGAATGAAGTGATTTTGCAGCTCCCTTCCCTCGTGAGTGTGTACATTCTGCCTCCTAATCCTGTAGGCCTGGTCTCTGCATCTAGCTTGGCTTTGGAAACTGTTTTCTGCCTTCAATTACAGTGTTACACTGTTGTTCTTCCTGCTCACATGGCTAGGGTTTAGATGCTGAGAACTTCATTTGAACCCAGGATGGGTCAATAATGTTTCTTTCCTGCTTCTATAGCTCACGAACTCTAAGAACATTTAGAGTGCAAGTACTTATCACCAAAGGAAACATAGGAAGATCTTGAACATCTGACCTTTCATAAGTGGAAGTCTGAGTATCATAGACTTTTCTGCCCTGGCTGGCTTCACCCTGTGATCCTGACACCTCAGTCTCCTGAGGTAAGGTGACGGGCCTGAGCTACTGGTGCTCTGCTTGGTTCAGAATTGCAATGACATTGACAATACAAGTCAACTGCTTATCACAAAGGGTTTGGGGAACATATTAAGCCTTTCAACATTGGACCTTTCAGAATCTGGTAGGACACAAGGTTACAATGCTAGAGTCTGAGAGGCTGGGCATATGGATCTGCTACACTTGAGCTTGGAGCTCTTACTTCTATTCTGGTGCCAATCAGTGTTCATTTTCCAAAGAATGTTCTCATAATTAGCAAATAGGAAAAGTACTTTGATTAACCCTCCCTTTTTTCCAATTGTGTGTCTCGAACTCAAGCCTGGCACTGTCCATGAACCCATCAGCTCAAGGCTAACACTATACCACTTGAGCCACAGCACCACATGGGGTATTTTGGTGGTTCACTGGAGATGAGTCTAATAGGCTTTCCTTCCCTAGGCTGTCTTTGAACTGTGGTCTTCAGCTCTCAGCCTCCTGAGAAGCTAGCATTCCAGGTATGAGCACTGGCATGTGGCCTATTGTTTTTGACAGTCCTGGGGCTTGTTCTTAGGGCCTTGGTACTGTCTCTGAGCTTCTTTTCCTCAAGGCTATCCACTTGACCCACACCACAGCTGCTGGCTTTTTCTAAGTATGTGGCACTGAGGTTTCAAACCCTGGTATTCATGCATGCTGAGCGAGCTCTTTACCACTAAGCCACATTTCTGGCCCTACACTTACAATTGTATCCCTCACTTTCATATCCTCAAGAAAAGACATCTGACTATAAATCATCTAAAGAAATCCCAATAGGAAGATGTCCAAAGATAAGACAAACTCATACTTGGGAGAGACTCTAAACATTTGAATACTGTGACAAATGCTTCCATTTAATTATGTATTATGTTTCAACACTTAACAAAATATTAATGAAAAATGAGTCAATGTCCTATATTATTGTATATAATTTTATAATAGATGTGCAAAATGTAACCTATATTGTGTATAATAAATACAATAATCAATAAATGAATGAATCAAATAAAAATGAAATACAAAATCAATAATAAAATCATAATATGAAATTAACATATATATGTAAGGATATATAATATATTACACATATAATGAAATACTTTTTCTATTGCAGGGCCTTCATTCAGGCCTTGAGAACTCTAGCCTGAACTTCTTTTCCTCAAGGACAGTGAGCTTTGCCTTCACTCATGGTGCAAAAGAGTTACCTAGACGGTGAGCTCAAATCCTAGCAATGATGGAAATACTGTCCCCAGTTCCAAGACAGTAACTTACTTTTTTAATGGAAGCAGTTATGTTTACAGTTCCATACTGAACATTAAAAAAAGGCAGAGTAGAATTTTGTACAGCTATTCACACATCCTTCCCTTACCTCCAAATTGCTTCTCTGAGAACTATATTGTTCCTGTTCTTTTGTAACTATTTATTTTTAAAATGTTGTATAGAAAGGTTACAGGTACAGGACTAAGGTAATGAGTTCATTTACTAATGAGCATTGTTGATTCCTCCTTTGTTTTTTCCCTACCATCCCTTGCTTCCCATCTCCACAACTACCTCCCTCTGCCGAGTTCAGTGACTTAGTTTTTCATATTTGGTTGGCACGGGGTTTGAACTCAAGTAGTGGCAACTCTTCCCTCACATTGCTACAGATTTACCAAGATTCTGATTTCAAATCCCAGGCTAGGAAAGAAAACTGGCAGAAATTCCAAACCAGGCAGGGAGCTTTATTTTTAAAATCTAGTTATATGATTTATTTATTTATTTTTATTTTTGGATATTTATTTATTTATTTAATTATTTATTTTTGGCCAACCATGGGGCTTTACGTCAGGTCGTGGAAACTCTGCCTCAGTTTGGATCTCCCTAGGCTGGGGTGCAGTCTCCGGACCCATAGCTGAACATGAGATCCTAGGCCCAGAGAGCTTTCAGGAAGAAAAAAAATAGCTGGAAAGCATAAAGAGTGCCGAGCTACAGAGGGCTGGGATTTTAGGATTTTTCTCTTTGCACAGTGACCATCCTGGATCTGAATGACACTGTTGCAAAGTGGACCTGACCTGCCATTGCTGATGGCTGGTAGGGTATCAGTGAAGTCGTAGGCCAAGGCCAACCTGACAACATAGGCCCTGGATTCAAATCCCAGTCCTGACACTAGTGGCAGGAGATCACAAGAGACTCATTCCTATAAATAGGAATACTGATTGAAAGAGTAGTTCATGCATCGGTCTAGTCTAAAATTAGATGCAATAATCCTAGAATGCTGATTGATTTTAATTAATAGTTTATTAAGCATGAAAAGAATAATATTCCTTCCATGGCAGTAAAATAAATACCTAAGAGTTGGTAGGAACGTAGTAGATGTCATTCAATCATAGATAGACGGCTCTGGCATGCTTTACCAATATATATTGATTTGTATACAACCGTCCGCCTATCCATGTATTGCTGTTTTGGCCAAACCTGGGGGTCAAGCTTAGCATGTGGGAACCCCCTCACAGCTTCATTGGCAAGAGGCTGCCATTCTCAAACTCACCCATTCATGAATTGGGCCTGCTAGGCCCTGAGTTCAGATCCTAGCATCGTCAGACATGATGGAGAACACATCTAAAATCTAGATGCTATATGGTAGGATATAAACAATGTAATAAATAGTGTAGGTTTCATCAGAGTCAATAAAATAAATGGTAAATAAATGAATAAAACAAGAAATAAAATGAATAAACACACCAAACACAATATGGACTGAACATCTGTACGGAAAGTATAAATCCTACCTTTCAAATGTATATAAGGAGTATCTTTTCCAGGCCTGAGGCTTGATTCAACCCCCGCTATGAAGTGGGAATGGTGGAAGATTCTAAGTTACTGGTTTCTGGACCTAGAATGAGTAATGGAATGCTATCGATCTCATCCTTGAATGAGTAATTAGTGCATGATACGAGTATGAAATGTTAGGGAAGACTCATGGGGTGTTGATTATTTGTAAAGAAGAGTTGATGAAGCATGACAACAAGCATCACAGTCATGAAATGGAGGCATCAGGAAAGGTTCAAGAATCGGTAGTCACACAGATTGGATTCCATCATAGATCACCATCTCTCCTACTCTATACAAATATGTACTTTTTTGCATACTACCTTCAGCTTATGAATGGATGACTATTGTTCTCCACAATCTCCCCCCAGGGGAGGCTCAACCTCAGGTCCTGGAAATGGCCTAGTTCCTTTTGGCTCACAGGCTGGTGTGCTCATATGGACCCATTTTCCAATTGGACCTGCTAGGCCCCGAGTTCAGATCCCAGCCCTGCCAAAAGATTCATCTTCATGTCAGAAGCCAATTGTTGCACCTGTTTTCCTTTCCCATGCAAGTCCTGGGTCTGAGCTATGATTTGAGAATGCGTGGGCCACACTGTGGCCATGGGAATAAGTTATCTATGTCAGCCCAGTTATACTTGTTATCATATACTCAAAAAATACACAATACATCCATGAATAGCATACAAAATAAAGAGAATAACTACACTCGATGCATGATGCAGTCCACTCATGTATGTGGATACATATCCCATGTTTCAATGATGCATTGAGGACTATTTTGGCCTCCCTGGGACTCAATCTCAGTTACTGGGAACAGCCAAGCTCCTTAGTGGCTCACAGTCTGGTGTGATCATGTGGATCCATTGGGCAGTTGGGCCTCCTAGGCTCCGAGTTCAAATCCCAGTACTGCCAATAATTCACCCTGATGTGAGAAGCCAGTCGTTACACCTATTTTCCTATGCTGTGCAAGTTCTCGGTCTCCCTAGGATGGAAAATGTATAGACAACTCTACACTCATGAGAATAGGTTGTCATCCAGGTCACCAGAGTTATATCTGTCATCCTATACTCAAGAAAATATACAATACATCAATGAATAAGACACAAAATAAAGAGAGTGACTATACCGAAACCAAGATGTTGCCCAGCCATATTTGTCAATATAGATCCTCTGTTTAATTATGAATTTATAACTATATTGACCCCCACCAGGACTTTATCTCAGGTCCCAGGAATGGCCTAGCTCCTCAGTGGTTCACAGGCTGTTGTGCTCACCATGACCCATTCACCAATTGGGTCTGCTAGGCCTTCAGTTCAAATTCCAGCACTGCCAAAAAATTCATTCTGATGTGAGAAACCCAAGGTTGTACATGTTTCATGTTTTCCTGTTCTGTGAATGTCTTCGGTCTCATCGAGGATGGATAATGCTATATAGGCAACTCTATAGATATGGGAACAGGTTGTCATCCATGTCAGCACAGTTATATCTGTCACCATACTCAATAAAATACAAAATACATCCATGAATATGACACAAGATAAAAAGAATAATTACACTGAACGCAAGATGCATACCACACCTAGAGATATTTTGTCTAGTGCTATTTTGTCTAGTGCTGTGGCTTCAAATCAGGCCCTGGACCAGTCCTGACATTCTAGTCTTCAAGGATGGTGAGCTTCCCCTTCTCCCCCAGTGCAACAGAGCTGCCCAGACCTGAATTCAAATCCCAGCTCTGACAAAAGATTCATCCTGATGTCAGAAGTCAGTTGTTGCACACGTTTTCCTCTCCTGTGAAAGTCCTGGGTCTCAACTAGGGTGGAGAATGCATAGGCCAACTCTATAACCTTGGGAACAGTCATCATCCATGTTAGCACAGTTATAGCTGTCACCATATTTAGTAAAATACACAATACCTCCATGAATTATAGAAAAAAAGGAGACCTACACCGAATACAAAATGCTGTCCACACATGTATGTCAATATAGATTCTATGTTTAAATTATGAATTTATGACTATAGTGGACCACCTTGGGGATCAATGTCAGATGCTGGGAATGGCCTAGCTCCTTAGATGCTCACAGATTGGTGTGTTCACCTAGACTTATTGGCCAATTGGTCCTGCTATGCCCTGAGTTCAGATCCAGTACTACCAACACGTGGATCGTGGAGTAAGAAGCCAAGTGTGAAACTTGTTTTCCTTTTCTCTGAGAATCCTGGGTGTCAGGGATGATGGAGAACATTTCTACAAATCTTGATGCTCTGTGATAGGATGTCATCAATGTAATAAACAGAATGGGTTTCATCATAGTAAAATCAACTATAAATAAATGAATAAAACACAAAATACAAGGAACAACACTAAACATGTATGGACTGACCATCTACAGGTAAGTATAAAACCTATTTTACAATGTATGTTTCCAGAGATGGGGCTTGAATTCAGGACTAGTGAACAGTCCTGACTTTCTTATCTTCAAGTACAGTGATCTTCCCCTTCATCCACATTGCTGCAGATTTACCCAGATCCTGAGTTCAAATCCAAAGCCAGGGAGCTAATTTTTTTTTAATTTTCCTTAGCGTGGGGCTTGAACTCAGGTCGTGGCAACTCTGCCTCAGCTTTGATCACCCTATGCTGGGGTGCAGCAACTGAACAAACAGCTGCTCCTGGGATCCTAGACCCCTAGTCCTTGCAGGGAAAACAATGCACAGAAAAAATATGTTCTTTGTAATTTTTCTTCCTTTGCACGGTAACCCTCCTGGGTCTGAAAGACACTGTTGCAAAGGGTACTTCACCTTGCATTGCTGAAGGATGGCAGACTTTCAGAGAAGCCATAGGCGTACGTGGCAACATAGGTCCTGATTTTGAATCCTCGTCCTGACACCAACCAATGACAGGAGATATTAAGAAACTGATTCCCATCCATAGGAATAACAATGGAATATTATCAATGTCACAGTTGAATGCGTTGGTCGTGAGTGATGCTGCTATAAAATTAGAATGCAATAAACCTCCAGCAGTATTCTTTCTGTTGAGGATCGTTTTTGCTATTCCGGGTCTTTTATTTTGGAATCAACCCAGATGCCCCTCAGTAAATGAATGGATCAAGAAAATATGGTATATATACAATGGAATTCTATGCCTCCATCAGAAAGAATGATATTGCCCCATTCGTTAGGAAATAGAAAGGCTTGGAAAAAATTATATTACGTGAAGTAAGCCAGGCCCAAAAAAACATAGGTCAAATGGTTTCCCTTATTTGCAATATCTTATATATGTCTGAATCAAGCAGAAAAGATCAGATAAGATGATGTTAGGGAAATGAACCCTAAGATATGTATGCAAATGTTTTCTTTTTCTTTCATGCAATTGTCTCTAACACATTTATAAGATTATTCCTTTGTTGCTTTGTATGTCCCTCCCCCACAATATAACCCCTGCTTTCACTGTATTTGGTGTCGGTATAATTTGTGGAGGGGAAGGGAAAAACAAATCGTTTAAGTAGGGATACAGATGGAACCCTTGCAACAATGAGATGTACAATGTCGTAAATGAACATTACAACTTTGGTGGGGGAGGAGGGGAGGAAGGATTGGGTGGGGGCGGGGAGGAGGATGGGAAGGGATGTGAAGGGGAAACAAAGGAGGAGGCTACAATGCTTGATAACTAATGTACTCATAATCTTTCCCATGTAATTGTAACCCCTCTGTACAGAATTTTCAGAGTGAAATATATATATATATATATATATATATATATATAATAAAATAAAATAAAATTAGACTGCATCATTTCAGGAGGCTGATTGATTTTATTTATTATTTATGATGCATAAAAATAATATTATTAATTACAGTAACACAATAACTTCAGGACACTGATTGATTTCATTAATA
Organism: Dipodomys spectabilis; assembly: GCF_019054845.1. Taxonomy (NCBI): domain Eukaryota; kingdom Metazoa; phylum Chordata; class Mammalia; order Rodentia; family Heteromyidae; genus Dipodomys; species Dipodomys spectabilis. Next base: position 978,992 of record NW_024871222.1, read on the forward strand.
GTTTAAGGATGAAAACAATAACAATTATATGGAGGCATTATAAATACCCAGGAATTGGTAGGAATGTAGTCTATATAACTTAATAATGTATAGATATCTCTGGTTCTCTATAAAATATATATTTATTAGCATACTGCCATCTGAATGTCAATCTGTTCTTATTTTGTTAACACCTGTGGCACAATCTCAGGTTCTGCCTGTCCACTCAATTTGCCCCAGGATGGCGTGATGACACTCACCCATTCGTAAGTTTGGCCTTGTAGGCCATGAATTCAGATGCCAGCACTCCCAAGCAATGAATCGTGTAGTAAGAAGCTGATGGTGACACATGTTTTCTTTTTCTGTGAATGTCCTCGGTGTCAGGTATGAAGTAGAATACATATGTAGACCTATATCCCTGTAATCAATGTTCTATGTGCCATAATAGTCAATAACATAAACGTTCAATACATGAATAAAACAAAAAATAAAATAGCTATACTTAACACAATATGGAGTCAACATATGTATATAAATATAAATCATATGTATAAATTGTACATGAATAGGATGTTTTCTAGTCGTGGGGATCAATTTCAGGCATAAGGAAAATACTTGAATTTCTTGACTTCAGGGAGGCAAGCTTTCCCTTCCCACACAGTGCAACAGAGTTACCCAGACCATGAGTTCAAATCCCAGTCCTGGCATAAAAAATGGCACCTTTATATTATGTGAGGCCCAATTCATAGGTATTTCATTATACCTCCATTTTATGAATGTGATTGTTTAAATGCTTCATAAAATATTAACTAAAATCGATCAGTGTCCTATAATATAATTGTGTATAATTTTATCCTAGAATCATAAAAGAACTGCGCATTAAATCATGACATATATCACATTCCATTGTTAATTATATGGATAGGAACAAGTTTCTTAGGATCTCCTGCCATTTGGAGGTGGCAAGACCAGGATAAAACTGTGGGCTCCAGCTCCCACCACTTCAACCCATGGATATGGAACTCACATGTCTGTCCAAGAACATCAGCAAGACCAATGATGAGGCAGGCACCAGTGACTTTCAGCACTCCTACTTGATACTTACAAGGCTGTGATGTGAAGATCATGGTCAAAGTCACCCTAAGCAGGAAAGTCTTTGAGACCCCTGACAAACTTCAGTGCCAACAAAGCCAGAAGTCCTGTGGCTTCAGTGTGGAGGGTGAGTCTTGAGAAAAAACGGCTCACAGACTGTGCCCAGATCCTGAGTTCAAGGTCCAGGACTGGCAACAAACAGACATACACAACTATCTGTGCAGCCATCCAGCTAAAGCAGGTCACCTTCTTTTCCCCAATTGAATTGGACAGAGTTCCATCACAAAGGGCTGGAGGACCCGCTGTCATCTTGACTCTGCCCATGCTGCTGGCATCACAGGATTCTGGCCACACCCCCATTCTTTCATGTTTCTTTCTGATCAGTGGGATACAAGAATGGTGGCCCTCTCCACATTCCAGGCTTCCCATTAGCACCTAGATACCCTCTTTTAGTTTACACCACTACCAGCAGTTGAGGAAGGTAGAGATGGCTGAGTGATGAGCAAGAGACTCGATGTGACTTTGGAGTATAGTAGGAAATTGATGCGCCAGCCCACCTCCCGGCCCAGTCCCTACCTTCATGAAGTGGTGCCAGGTTTTAATCCTCAGATGATGGCTCCCTGCCAGCTGGCCTAAGGCCCCAAACAGGTCTCTGCCCCTGGTCTTCTGCTCTGGGCCCATGTATCCATAATGCCGCCGCCATTGCTGATTGCCCCACCTGGAACAGATTCTTCTTCCAGCAGCACAGGCAAGTGGCTGCCCCAAAACCACCCCCACCCGGGACAGACACCCTTCTGTGGGCACCATGACACCCTGCTTGTTTCCTCTCCTTGGCTCTGAGGAACCACCTTTCTGTCCGGCATTTCTGAAATAGAGACTCAATATATGCTCAGGCTGGGCTGGATCAGAGTCCTCCTATGTGTGACACGTAGGTCCTCTGTAGTTGGGATGGTAGACATGTAGCACCATGCTCATTCATCGGTTTAGATGTATTATCCCAAAATCTTAGTACACAGCAGTCAATTCTTGGCCACAGGTGAACTTCTGGTTAGGGCCTCAACCATCAGACCTCAGTCTCCTCACAGGAGAGTTGTCAGGAAATAATAGATTTATATAGAGGGATCTCTAGAGCATGGCTAGGCACAGAGGGAGCAGCCTTCAGATAAGGTTCTTGGTAATTCTGTGAGCATATGACAGGAAGATACCAGAAAGGGCTGAGGTGGGGCCAGTTATTAATCATGCAACAGGTGGGTATTTTGAAACGAAACATGATTCTCTTTCATCATTAACCTATCCCCATAAGGCAGGGGATCCTTCAGTCTGTTGAGTTTTACAGCTGGGGAAATCGAGGCACAGAGAAACCAGGTGACCTACTTAGGACCTCAACTTCACAGGAAGCTCAGACTGACTTCTCTACCATGCTCCCTAGGACAATGGGTGCTATTTAGTCCACTTCTTTTGGTGGGGAGTCCACTTATTGTCAGTCGTGGGGCTTGAACTCTAGGCCTGGGTGCTCTCCCTAAGCTCTTCAGCTCAAGGCTACCACTTGAGCCCACAGCACCACTTCCAGTTTTTGGGTGGTTCTTTGGAGATAAAAGTCTCACAGTCGTTCCTGCCCAGGATGGCTATGAACCATGATCCTCATTTCTCAGCCTCCTGTGTACTTAGGATTAGAATTCTGATCCACAGGCACCTGAATTAAGTGTAATTCTGACTCTCTCTCGCTCTCTCTCTCTCTCTCTCTCTCCCTCTCTCTCACACACAGGAACTTGTTGAATGGGTGCTGGAGGAGGTGGCCCAGCGTCTCCATGTGGCTGGAACCCAAGGTGGCCCTGTCATTCTGGAAGTGCTCTGTGGGTCAGGGCAAAAAAATTTTTTTTGGTTAGTAAATGCAAAATAAAGAACACATTCTTGCAATATATAATTGCATTCTGACACCTGACAATAGTCTCTAATTCATGTACTTTATTTATATTAGGATAGTGTGTTGAAAAAAGTTTAGTTCATTAGGTCACAGCAATTAATGTCAGGAATGTGCTTAGATGTCAGGTGAAGGTTAATTCTGGTAATTCAAACATACCAGGATTTTGTGTGGTCACTGCTAATCACAAAGACAAGGGTAGTCTAAGTGAGATTTGGAAATCTTTTTGGTCAGTCATGACACCAAAAGGCAGAGACTAATTTACAATTGTGACAGAAGAGAAGGAATGACTCCAGATGGAAGGAATAAATGATAGTAACTAAGATATAGCAGATACTGTTCTAGAGAACCATTTTTGGTTATTGAAAAACTATTTATCAACTAGGCTTATTCCTCATTGCCTTTAGCATTCTAAATCTCTTAGGCTAGTTCTTAATCTCTGTGTGATAAATGTATCTCCTTCTATGCTGTTCTTTCATACCTGATCTCCTTTGCTTTCTAGAAAACCTGTCTTTCTATATTTCTCTATGAACATTTCCTGATACTAAATACACCTATACAGATGGCAGAGGATGCTAATGTAAAAGCTCATGAGTCATTAATGTAACAACATTGAAAAGGACGACATATTCATTGCTACCTCAATTTTTCTGAAAAGCCTCATTGGCATCATTTTGTTCAAATTTCCATTCTTTGGCTACATAGTGTCTTTCAGTGCACATAAATGCAAACATGAGCCTGGTCCTGGTGGTTCATGCCTGTAATCCTAGCTACTCAGGAGGTTGAGATTAGAAGATTGTGGTTCAAACCAGCCTGGTCTGGAAAGTCCATCAGAAACCCAGAAGTGGTACTTTAGCTAAAGTGGTAGATTGCTCAACTTGAGATGAAGAGCTTAGGGACAGCACCCAGGATCAGAGTTCAAGCCCCACAACCAACAAAAAAAGCGAAATATGACTTTAAGTTTCCCTCAAAGCAACAAGATCAATTAACTTCCCAAGCAGAAAAAATAATTCCAAAATTATTTTTTGCTGTGTTACTTAAGTTATGGCCTTTTTGCTGGACATAGTCTTTTATTTTAAAAATTGTCAAATATTAGGTTTACAGTAAACGTCATCTAATATTTCTTGTTTCAAATGAAAAGTCCATACATTTGATATCACCTAGCTGTCTTACTATCTTAGTTCAAAGCCAACCCAGGCAGGAGAGTCGGTCAAATTCTTATCTGTAATTAAACACCAAAAAACAAAAGTAGAGTTTTGGCTCAAGCAGTAGTGTACTTGCTTTGGGGGCAGGTGGGCAGGAAAGACAACTATTCAGGATCAGGGTCCAGCCTCTGGGTAAAGCCCCATTATCAGCACAATCCAAACAAACAAAAACCCCAAATATTTCTTTGGGACCCTACTTAAAGGAGCACTAGTATGAGAAGAGGCACTTTTGCTTTTCATAGTCACTGGATCCTGCTTTTTTGTAATCCTTATTGCTCTGGAGAACTCAGGATCAGACGAAAGGAATTGATAACTGTCTTCTGCAAAAAGAGAATCATCTCAGGGATGAAATATCCATCCATAAGACACTTTAAAACCTCCATCTCTTTGTTTCTTTGCTGTAGAACAATTTTAAAACAACGTTATTTCCTTTTGTTCTATTTCGGCCTTCAAATAGCACATTATTTCTTTTTGTAATACTCTCAACTAGAAGTTTACAGAAAAGTTTTATATGAGTATAGAACACACTCAAAAAAGTCAGGGACAGAGTTTCCTTCAAGCCTTGGGATTCTTTCTTGTACATTAAAAGGAAAGCACAAGTTAACATGAACGTTGTCATTCCTCTATGTTCATTTCCTCTCCTGGGAGTTTCCTCATCCAGTAGCAGTTATTTCCACTAACAATCGATGGTGCTGCCTGAGGTAAGATGAAAGTTTTCTGGGTTCATTGAAATAACACAAGGACACCTTTGGACCTGAGGTAACACTTGTTTCAGAGACAACTTAGTAAAGAGAAAATATGAAATTTATGTTGCTTTTAAATACATTATCAATGACTACATTGAGTTCAAACTTTGTAAGTTCTCTGTAAATTAAGGTGAGTTTTAAATGGGAGGAAGGTTCTCAGGTTATTCTTTTTGTGAGTGTATGTGCTGCGCATTATTTCCCAAGTGTACATGCATTAACAGTAAGGAAAACAATAGCAATAATAGGAGAAAGAGAAGTTCTGTTTTTAAGTATAAGGGTTCAATATACTATAAAAAGACTCTACAAATAAGAACATTGAAACAATAAAGCCAAGTCTAGTATGTAGATTTATGGGAGTGATATAGAGAAAGCATTACTCCTACGTGGAACACGAATTCTGAAGGCACTCCCTTTCTAAATCATGCTTGCTAATCAAGCAACTTTGTAGAAAGAACAATGGAAGTATAATTCTGCTTCCAAAAAAAGTCAGACATGAGTATGGACTTAACTGGGAAAAAAAGTCCATCATGAGAGAGTAGGGAATATACTAGCAATGAACTGGTGACTAAGATGACATTTCTTTTTCTTTCCTTTGCTTATATATTTATTTTGGTGGTGGTCTTGGTACTTGAAATCTGGACCTGGGCACTTTCCCTCTGCTATTCCGCTCAAGGCTAATGCTCTACCACTTGAACCACAGTGCCACTTTCACTTTTCTTGCAGTTAATTGGAGAAAAGAGTCTCTGGGACTTTCCTACCTGGGCTGGCTTTGAACCCCAATCCTCAGATCTCACCACCACCCAGCTTAGGATCACATTTCTAACAGTGTACACTCAGCATATGTAATTTTGTACATTCATCTATCTTTATATGAATTCTGGAGTTAAAAATCTGGGCTACAACTTCGACTTTACACTCACAAAAATGTTTGTAGTTTAAAAGCTGATTCTACTCGATAAATAAAACCTATGAATATAAAGGAGTCTGGGAAGTTCAGTTTGCATCCTGCCTGGGCAGAAAATTTTTGAGACACTATCCATAATTAACCAGCCAAAAGCTGGATTGGAAGAATGGCTCAGGTCATGGAAAACCAGTCATGAGCAAGACTGATAAATAAGAGCTTGAGGCATTTGCATATATACATACAAACATAATCATAAACACAGAAGCACTTAAATGTGCACACACAAATACACAAATGATACAACTCTAAGAATATGTAGAAAATTTAGAAAGCAATAGAAAATATGTCCTGAGTAAGACTAGAATCAAGTGATAATTTTTAAAATTAGAAAATCCACAAGTGACCTTTCTTCAAAAAAGTTTGAGAATATTAAATAGGTAAGCTAGAGATAGTAAGAGAGTCAAATAATGAATATTAAAGGGATTGGATACATGGAGGAATGAATCAGAGAACCCGCAGGTGCATTTGAAAATGTTCATATCCTGTGTCAAATGTTAGAACATCTTTGAAAATAGTACATGAACAGTCTGAGGAGTCTAGTGGATAATATCACTGGAGAAGTTCAGAATTGCTAGTCTGTATCTAGATTAAATAAACCAAGAAACCATGGCAGGGCAATGTTATACAAGGCTACAATTCTAGCACTCAGACTGACAGGAGATTAGAGAGTGGAATTACATAGTGATACTTTCCCTGGACTAGGTAATATAATTTTGTCTTAATACAACAAACCAAACAAGAAAGGAATACACAGTTGGAAGTTTGGGCTAATTTTGTCACTATGTTTTGAGAAGTCAAGGTTCCAATTACAATGGAACTCATATATAATCCTCAGTTGTGTTTCAAATGCTGTCTTCATTACAGAACATTTCTAGATGCAAAATGGCTCTTGATTCCCATCCAAAATTCTCATCCAAAGTTATCATAATCCTGTTGGATTCCAAAGAATTGATGAAGGATTACAAAAGCTTAAGCCCAGAGAAAAAGCAAGGTTTGTCTAATGTATGTCTTTATAGATATTGTTAAATTAGAATTTAGATTTAAAATAAATGTTTTTGTTTTGTTTTTATTTTCATATTCTATAAGATACTACAAAATTCTTTTTAAGTAGAGGGTTAAATTGACAAATTTACAAATGAGTCTTGCATTCTAGTTGCCTAGAATATTCTTTCAAGAGAGTTATAATTAGAACTTAATAGATAATTCCAACAGTTCATGTATAACATGATAATGTGAATAATGTAGACAGAGTTGTCAACATATAGATGATGTTAATTTAGAAAATAGCAATTTTTGAGGCTTTGGTGTAACATGGTATGAAGAGTATAATTTTATGACATCTTCTTTTTTCTACCTGTATGTAACACAGAAAGCAATTTCCTAAATTATGTGCCTCTGTGTACAATGAGAAAATTGCTAGGTTTGGGGTTTGTTTTCATTTTTGTTTTTGTTTCATTGATTTGTCATAAGGCTTGAACTCTGGGCCTGGACACTGTCTCTGAGCCTGTTTATCCTCAAGGCTCGTGCCATACCACTTCAACTTCAGTGCCACTTATTTCTGGCTTTTTTAAGAAGTTTCTTGGAGATAAGTATCTAGGGAACCGTCCTCCCTGGGTGGGTTTTGAACTGTAATCTTCCGATCTTACCATCCTAAATATCTATGATAGTTAAAAAGCATAAGTATAAATAATATTTGCAAGTGTTCTGATCTCAATAATACCAGTGGGGGCACATGATGTAACCCAGTTTATTGTGGTGTTCTTTCCAGAACATGGAGGGCATCACATTAGCAGAGGTATAGTATTTTTTTCACAATAGAGATAAGCTATTCCTGATATGAATTAAGGGAATTTTGAGGTGTACCCTACAAGTTGGAAACTGTTTGGCTAGGATGACTTTATGGCATAAATCTTAGGATTGATGGTCATAGAAATAATAACTTACTCTGATAAACAATTGCTTATTCTTGAAGAATTAATTACTACAGGTGCATCATAGTTTTATCCTCTACTAGAATGTGGCTATTTTTCTGTTGATTTCTCAATCTGTAACACCCCATTGGAAACTGCATCTATTGCAGAATTTCATAACATGCCAACAGGTATGGAATGTTCAGAATTTGAAAATGAGTAGTTATCAGTCCTCGGAATTTTGAAGAACACATATATTCTCTCCTCTTAACAACTTATTTACTTTTAAAGTTATGGGTTTCCATACAATTAAACTGTTTTTGGTTTGAGTATGAGAAAGTACTAAATTGATTCTTTTTTCAAAATATTGTCAAGTATATAGTGAAAATATTGACTAGTTGGATTCAAGTTGATGGTCCTCTGATTAAAAACGTTTAATTAATTCAAATTAGATGCAAAATAATATTAATTTTTTAAAAGTTACTACATAAAGAATAATATTTACTATACCAATACAGTGAAATTTTTTCATGCAACTTATTTTTTTAATTAATTTTATTGTCAAAGTGATGTACAGTGGGATTACAGTAATTGTAAGGTAGTTAATACATAACTTTTCAAAGGTTTTAACCCCTCCTTCATTTTTTCTCACAGTTTTCCTTCACCTCAATACTCCTCAAAAGTTGTAATGTACATTTCCAACATATTGTCTTGTGAGTATTGCTATTTCATTGGTTTACCCTTTGTCCTTTGTCTCACCATTTTGTTGTTCCTCTTTCCTTCCCTAATTAAGGTAAATGTATACACAATACATAGGGTACCAAAATCAAATACAGCCGGGGACAAACCATAGGGGAAAAAACCCAAAGAAAATAGAAATCACATAGTACATTAAAAACACAAACCGCTCATAAAAATCTGTTTCCATATCTTGCAGTTCATTTTGCTCAGCATCAGCTTATATAGTCATATATATGCATAACAAAGACATCGGAAAATAATAGTTTCATGGACACTATACCATGAAAACAGCATGTTAACAGTTTTTGATGGTAAAGTTGGAATTAGAATTGGTAAATTCGCGATTCTGATAAACGAATTTCAAAAGAGTTTTAAAATTATGCCAGGTAAATTTTAATTGTTCAAACTTTTTAACAACTTAGCCTATTAACGAAATTTAAAATTGCCTGGGAAAATAGGCTTTCATGCAAAGAAATCCATGGAGACTTAGCTGAGAGGGAGCAATGTGGGTGAAGATGGCTCATTTTCACACTAAAAAAACAAACCTCATAAACCTTGCTATTAATCCTGTAGTTTCCCTTGAGAATTATCCTTACCCAGGACATATACTCTCACTGTGTGAAACAAGGTTGTAGTGGAATTTAAATTCAAACTTCTTTAAAAAAAAAAAAGACATCAAAATTTGTGAATTGACTTTAATTACCAAACAGTAATTCTCTGAAAAAGATAATTTGGGTCAAAATATTTAGAGAGAAAGTGCCCTCAACAATGAAAGTAAGTATTGGGTATACACTTTTCTGTTTATAATACTTTACACAATGTCTTTGCATGTGAAGCACTGAAACAAAAAAAAATATCTGATTGGATACCTCAAACCAATGGTTTCACATTTCTAAATAGCTCACAAAATATAATATCCTTATTTACATGAGATAGTGAAGACTTCTCTTATTACATTAGCCAAAAAGTTTTGGGATCAGAAAAGAATTGAGCAAATTGAAAAGGTAATAAAAGGTGTTCTTAGAAGCCCTAGCTAAGCATATTGGCTTCAGCAGTAGAGGGATTCCAAAACTTTTTTATATAGATTTTGTTAATATATTTGCTACCTAAAGTGATTTTACAGAGCATATTTGTCTCACTACAATGCAGAACAGATTGAATGAAGACATGAACATAAATCCACAACCAAATAAAAGAGTTTAAAAAGAGAAACCATGAAGATGTAGCAGTGGGGGAGGCCTTATACTCCTTCAGCTTCACTAGACTTGCAGCCAAGAAGGTATGATTAATTGGAAATCAAGCAAGAACTATGAGGAGGACATAGAACTAGGACAAAGAAGTATTGTCCTTTGTAACAGACACTGTCATGCAAGGTATGGGTGATTTAACTCTATTTTTCTCCATACATCTTGTTGAGCAAAAGCAAGACCAAGAGAATGTAATCTATTGAAATAATTTTGGAAAGAATAACTTTGTTCCTGATATGTTATCTAAGGAGAGTCTTACGAGAGAAGATTAAAGTGGAGTATACATCCTCTAAGCACCTTGTTAGCAAAATATATCTTTTAGGTTAGAAGTGATTGAACCAAAAAGTGGGGGAGTAATTATTTTGTGACCCTTTAGACACAAGAAGACTTTCAAGGTAAAAGAAAAAAAGTATAGCTAAATTTTTGTGATCACAGCTTCTTGGACTGGTTTTATGGAGACAAAGTTTTACATTAGAGTTTGTCCTCATTAACATAGATGTTAGGTTTTCGTGGCAACCAAATGCAAGAGTGAAGTTTAATGGACTCTCTTGGATAAGTAAACAGCATGGTAGAAAAAAATGGCAAATAATATTTAGTAAATTATTTTGGCTAATTATTTTGCCAGAACAAAGAATGAAAGATATAATTCAAAATCACTTGACTTAAAAGTATGAAGAAAGAGTAGTGAAGAGAGAGGAGAGAAAACATAAAGGACTCTTCTGTCTCCAGTGGAGTAATGGGTTCTTGATTTGTTTCTTCCATTCTATCTTCACAAGCTATCAAGCGTGCTGAGCACTGGAGTATCCATTGCAGACAAAGAGAACCCACAGTAGAAAATATTTACAGCAGATGTTGGTGATTCTTTTTTTTTTTTAATTTTATTTTATTTTATTTGAGAACATACTGTACAGAGGGGTTACAATTACATGGGCAGGATAATGCATACATTTCTTGCCAAGCATTGCAGCCTCCTCCTTTGTTTACCCTTCACCTCCCTTCCCAGCCTCCCCCCTCCCTCCCACCCAATCATACCCCCCCTCCCCCCCCCCCACCGACATTGTAAAGCTGGTTTTGACATGACATTTTGTACTTCTCATTGTTGCAACAGGTCCACCTGAATCCTTAAACGACTTGTTTGTCCCCATCTCCTCCACATGTTATACTGACATCAAATATAGTGAAAGCGGGGGTTACACTGTGGGGGAGGGACATACAAAGCAACAAAGAAATAATCTTATAAATGCGTTAGAAACACATGCATGAAAGAAATAAAAACATTAAAATACATATTTGAGGTTTCGTTTTCCTAACATCACATTATCTGACTTTTTCCGCTTGACTCATAATGTTGGTGATTCTTAACTTTAGACAATCTATTTAAATCTATTCAAAATTCTCTGATACCCCAAACTGCCCTCTTTGAACAACTTTGCTTGCTTTTCCCAAGACTACCCTTCATTACTTATTTAAAATTTTGAGACGTCATATTCATCCTCTCTAGAGATTGCTGTTTGTTTGTGTTTTTTGTGTGTTTTTGTTTCGTGTTTTGAAACTAAATCTCAAAAGGTTGTGCAAGTGTATTACAATAAATATGTCCATCAAATTGTCCAATATTCCTGGATCAGAGTGACTCCTTCTATCATTCTCAGCCAACCCCTTCTCCAAGATTTATTTCAGATTTACTACTTCCTTTATCATATGTGTACATTGAGTATTCTAGCTGTACTTGCCCCTCGTTCCATTTTTCATTCATTCTATGTCTTTCTTCTCTGGTTTCAACTTCCTGATAGTCATTCTGTTAAACTGTCTGTTAATAAGTTGAAAGGTTTATATACATTCCATGGAGTTTCAATCCTGCTTATACTTGAACTGATGTCAGTTTATATTTCCACAATTCATTCATCTGCAATAACAATTTTCAAGACTGGAGACGTGAAGCACCAAGACATGATTTTATTCTCATCCATTTGGAAGATTAATCTTTAGTCAACAAGAAAGTTTAAAAATGGCTTAGAATATATTCCTAACTACCAAATTTTAGAAATGGCTTTGTAAAAAGGCTTGTGATTATTTTATTTTACATGGGATAATATTTTCTACTACCTATAAGTTTTGGAAAAAGAAGAAAACTACTATGATTTACTACTATAGAGGAATATGAGAGAAATAGAAGACAGATTTTATGTTTGTCACATCTCTGATGAGTACTCATATTCATGACTTTAAGTCATATTTCTTACTATGTTAGACAGATAGGGAAAACATAAAACAACATATGATAAGGCAACTATTTGTGATTTTTTAACATGTACCTTATTAAGTGATGAAATTTACTTTATTAGCTAGTGTTTGAGTTTGAATTATGGGAGGTTGATCTATTTAACACATTCCTGGAAGGCACCTACTGAACAACACAAATGGTGGGTGGTACTATTTCTACACTTTAATGAATGGTTGAACTTGTTTGGCATTAGTGCTGGGTAAATAAATCAACTCTATTGTAACTTGCACCCTAAACTTGAAATGATTGTAATGTCACTAATTATCATCAACTTGTCAATTGTTACTTTGGTGAATATGATTTTAAAAGATTATTTGAATAGGAATCTGTTTTCAGGAGATTAAAAATAGGTTATCATTTGTTTGTGAATGATAACATTTATATACTACAGAACCAAGTTTTACTGAAGTACCAGTATTTTGAAGCATTAACGATCTTCTCAATTAATGTTTTTGTGAATTATATTTGACCTGTAAGTCAAATTTTCCTAACCTTGGTAGACCAATTATGAATCTATCATTCTAGGAACTATTTTTTTGGCTACTTACGTTGGACTGAAATTTTTAAGTAATTATTAGGAGAGGGGTATTAAAAATAATTTGTGACATTTGTGATCTTGTTCACTCATATGGGCTGGTCATTTGTAAATTGAAAGTTTGAATTACTATACTTTCTTTCAGATTTTGTGATCTCATATTTCATTTTAAATTGCCTTGCATTTCACAATTGCTTACTGCTAATTCCAGTGTCGTCAGGAATTGAGATGGATTTTCAATTACTTTCTGTTGGCATGTTGCATGGGCCTCGATGAGAAGTCTTTCCCTTGTTACTTGATGATGCGAATAACTGAGACCTGGGATCCTAGGATATGTGTGTCTTGCAGAAGAATAATACCTTTTAGACATCGTATCAGCAAAATTTGCATAAAATCAGTAGGAATGCTTCAGAAATATGGAGAAAAACATTTTGGAACCAGTGAGTTAAAATAATAACAGAGCAGCAGAGTAAATTCCTTTACAGATTAGAGGAAAATAACATTTTTTTTTACAATGTGAATTCTGAAGACCAAGAACACTTAGAACGTATCACAAGTTTATACAGAAGACATTGCATTGATACTTTTCATATTCTAATATGTATATTCTAAACCTAATTATTTATATTCCAATCTATTTATTTTAATATATATCTATTTATTTTTCAAATTATCAATTAATTCTAGTAAGTTTCAATGTGTGAAATAAAATATCAGCATGTATAAATATAAAATATATAACTATATATAATATAAGAAAAAGGCACATGTTTTGCAATGTTTTGTTATGGTTAGGGTATCAAAGGCAACTGTGTTTTAATGTATTATTCCATTATTTCTACCTCAGTGTTTGGTAGAGTTGGACCTAAAGCTTTACCATTTGTAGATTTACAGCCTAGAGGCAAGAGCAAACACTGTGATTAAAACATTACCAATTTAAGGCCTAATATGGAGGAGAAACATATAGACTTCTCTTGTAACTATGAAAATATTTGGTGAATGAAAGGCAGTAGTGTAAATTCCTTCCTGGTTGGATGGTAGACTAGCCAGGACATTAGTAGTAATCATGCATGTGAAAATTTTTTCACCTTTTTGGCTTTAGCCACTTTTGAAATGTTAGGTATAAAAACAATTATTTTTTTATAAAATACCTTCTAGTCTAAACGATTCTATCTTAACTGTTCATCTCTCTATGATCTCTTTTAAGATTAGTTTTGTTCCAATAAGAAAATCTAGGCTGTCAGGGTAAGATATTTTGATTGGACTGTTGCTACATGGAAGAATAGTAAAGGGTCAGGTAGACATTTGTGCCAGTAAGACCTCATTTAGGAACTTTTAAGCTGCAGAAGTTTACAAGTAGCTCTTAAGCAAGGCTTAATTTGAATCCATTAGCTCCACAAAGTTAACTCAGTTGATAAATAAGTACTTGAAAAGGATCACCTTTGGACCTAACTATAAAGGCTTCAAAGTATGTTCAAATTTAAAATGAAAAATATTTAAAATAGTCATTGACAAAAAAATTGCAAATGTGAGCAATCAACCAAACAATATAAGTTTTTTTCCAATATACACAGAATTTTAGAGAAGTAAGATCAATAGCATTTTTAGGAACAATAAGGTTTCCTAGTTACAAAGAGTTAATCAAGGATATATGCCTGTATAAAGACTGCATCATTAACTACTTAAATTTACAGGATACTACATGCTTCAGCAGCCCGTTTACCCAAATTACAATATAGGGATTAACATGGCACTTGCACAAGCATGATATGAAAATGTGTGAAGTATTCCATATTTTTCATTCTTCAGATGCAAGAAATTAAAAACAGTTATTAAAAAATTGATTACACAAATGCAAATGTAATAATAAATGTAATTCATTGATCTGAAAGTTAGTTTGACATCAGTGTACTAAATCCTCAACTTAGAAAGGCCTTTACATAGCATAATCTTAACAAAACTTCTCAAATTAGATATCATTGTCATTTTATCCCAAAGAAATAAAATACTATATAGGCCTAGGATAAAAAGGAATCTTAATCTGTTTCTATAGGGAATGCTATCTGAAATAACACATTTAATAATGAACCGATATATCATAAAACAATGTAGAATTCAAAGTATTATATCCAGGAACAAATGAAATAGATTTTGGACATTGTACAAACAAAATACAGATTATATTAAAATATACTTTTTTCAGACAAGCACCAGAAATATCTTTAGTTTCTGTACTACTCATTTCAACAGATAAGTTAAAATGATTTCTGATTTAAAAAATCACAAACTCGGCAGAAATCATTATAGATGTATACAAACAAATCTTGAATATATTTTGACATCAACGTCAGGCAATTCACTTGAAAAATACGATGGAATCCATGAATTTTTAAAGTAAGATATTGCCGTTGCTTTGTATTGTGAAAATATTTTGTACGGACACAAAGATGGATTGGCATTTTTAAAATTTCAGAAACTTAACCAAACCATTATTACTTAGGAGAACAATTTTTACAGCCTTCCACAACTTCAAAGAGGTAGTGATACATATTTATCCTTTTGGCAATATCAAATGCAGCTTCTTCCAAGTTCTTCAGACCTGGTTTCATATAATGCTTCAATAGAAGGAGATCCAGCATATCTTTGCTATTTCTATTTCAACCAGCAAGATGCAAGGGGGTCAAGAGGACTTTAGTTTGGGGATTGGTATCTGCATCATGATGAACTAAGGAAGAAGCCACTCTGGTATTATTCCACATATAAGCACTGTGCAGGGGTGCCCAGCCATTCACAGTTATTGCGTGAATATCTGCCTTGAGCCACCAATTCATGGACAATGTCAAAGTGTCCACTGTAGGCTTCTTGATGAAGAGAGGTATACTCATCATCATCCGTAGTATTCACATGAGTGTTCTTTTTGGAAAGTAGTCTCTGTACTGTAGTAAGCCAATTATTTTCAGCAGCCCAAACAAAAATTTGCTTGAATACTTCTCCATTTTTTTTTGCAAATGTTACCATTCCTCACTTTTTCAATTTTTCCTTGTCTACATCAGAATTGCCTAACCAGAGACATTGAGTACCAGTGGGAATGAGGTACACATGTATTCCCCAATAGTTCACATTGGTTGAACTGGTCAGAAAAATCCAGTGAAATTTCTACATCTGTTATTTCACCATGATTTTTTTTCTCTTTTTCCATTTTTACTCTTCGAAATTATACTAACTGGAGAGTAGGGAATTGATAGAGAGCAGAGGAAAGGTTTTCCTCCATATTCAATGGTATAGACTGAAAATGAGGACCAGTGGTGTCCTCATGTGCAGCTTATTCTAGGAATGAGAAAATATGAAATAATGCCTTCTATGTAAATGATTTGGGAAATGGCAGAGCAGAAAGTGAAATGATGCAACCAAAAATATAAAAGCAAAATAAATTAGAATAATTATGGAGCAGTCATATTATCTATAAGAACCATGAAAGGGAGAGAAAAAGAGAGAGACAGATGTGCAATGACCTAGCTAGCCACAAAATCCATGCCTCTGATCAATTTATAGAGCAAACAGTTTTATTTTTTACAAGAGATGGAAATAGAATTTATGTATTTATTGAAATTAGAACATACATTTTTAATAGCCTACATATAGAGACATAGCTTTGACCAAATTACAGACAAGAATCTAAATCTCTGAAAATTCTAGTAACAGATCTGACTGAAATCAGTTAAATAACACTTTTCCTGTAAAGTGAAGGAATAGGTCCAGGCTAGGAAAGCAGCTAGAGAAGGCAGGCCGATTGTATCTGGGACAAAACTTTGTGGAAAATGGTATCAAGGATTAATTACTGGTGATCCACTTGCACTGGAAGTGTGAATCTGAACTATTGCTTGCTGATTCTGAACTATTGCTTTTATCATTATATGTTCCAAGAAGAAAAGGTGAGAGGTAATTGATAGCAAAGGGTTAGTAATAAACTTTGACTTCTCATTAAACACCTTCAATCATCAAAATCACATGAAGACAATAGAGAGGCCTACTTTTTTAGATGAAAACAAGTGTCTTTAAAAACAAGGTAATTAAGTATTCCTACAAAGGACTTCAATTTTACTACTGCATTATACAGATGTTGGGTAACAAATAATGGATCTATTAGAAAGCTCTTAAAACTCATATGTTAATAGTGAGTTCCCTTATATTATATCATGGCATTTTTGTTAATGGTTTTAAGAAGAAATTTACTAGCTTAAATTTCTGACAGGACAATATCATCACTGTACAACTTTCTTCTATACTCTAAGTTTTAAATTACTATCTAAGTATGTGCATTAGATAGCTATACAGGAAAAACTAGAAGCCACACTAGTGGCTCATGTGTTTATCCTTGCTAATCCGAAAGATGAAATCTGAGGATTGTGGTTTGAAAACAGACCACGCAAAAAAAAAAAGTCCATTAGATTCTGATTTGAAAGTAACCAGCAAAAGCTAGAAATGGAGCTGTGGGACAAGCAGTAAAATTCTAGGCTTGAAAAATCTAAAACAAAAAAATCAACAAATTCTGGGACAGAGCCAGGCCCTGAGTTCAAGCCTGGTATTAGCACCAAGCAAATGAATGAATGAATGAATTAAAATAAATTAAATGGACACATGTGGTGAGGGAAGTAAAATGTAACACCCATGGTAAATGGATTATGTATTATTTTGTAATAAGGCAAATTAACGTTTGTCCTAATCACTAATATTTTATTTGTACTTTTTTGTACTAAACCCTGAATTTAGCATGCAAGTATGTGTGTACATGTTCACACAGGTGTGTATGTGTATATGTGTGCGTGTGCTGTTGCAATGTTGTTTGGCAATGTGGACCGTGTGAGGCTGAAGAGACCTAACTGTGTTGCAATGTATTTATTTATCAGTGTTCTGTCATGTCATTTCTGTGGAGCCACCCTTCTGTACATTTTATTTGTCAAATAATAACATCATCATAATCAAAGCATATACAACATTAAGTTACATAAAAGAGACCAGTTTCAGCTCTTATTATATGTTAGGTAAGAAGATACAGATATAATTAGGTAGTAAGTTATTTTTGTAAGATGACTGTCAGCACAAAATATGTATTTGACTTCTTAAATTGGTTATACTTTTAAGATATACTCATGGAGTGAGTTTGACTGACTTGACCAAACAGGTGTTACTCCATGGTTATTCCTGTGAAACACAAGGTGGATAAACTCTTTCCGGATTTCTGTTGAAAATAACTTTCTTTGTAACTAAGATAATCAACCCTGTATTTATTAGGTTTGAATATCTCATCATATTGACTGAAAATCAGTATTGTGGATATGCTTGTTAGATATACCTTTCAAAAACAAACAAACAAAAAGCATGTGTCACCTCCAGATTGTGGATGCATTTGAAGTTGTTTTGTACATGCAATGGGATCTTCACTAATGGCTTTTTTATGGGAGTAACTATCACAACTTTAACAAATAAGGCTTTTCGAATATCTTTTCGAATATAAATAACAACCCAGAGCGAGTCTTGCAAATTCTGAAAAGCCTTTGAATATTTTAGTATTATTTCAGTTTATTGACTATAGAGCTAAAGACATTTCTGAAATAAATATTGTTAAGATCTGAAGAAGTAAGTGGGTATATAGGCTTTTTTATGCATCATTTTATGAAAACCCTGTTTTTATGAAAGTAAATGAAATAGAATAAAATAATGTAAGTGAATTCGGTGGCGGTTGAGCGGATTCTACTCAACCCAGCAAGAACTGACAAGAAGCAGACATCATCATCCTGCAGTTCACAGACAAGGGGAAACCCAGGAACCAAGACTCGGTGTGAGTAGAAGCCTGACATCCTCATTCCTTCTCAGGGAGCAAAGGAGGGAAGGCCACCCCTTCCCCCCACTACCAGAGATCTCCATCTTTGATACTGACAAAGGCCTGGCTGAGCTGCTAGCTCCAACTCAGGCCTTGGAAGAAAACAAGAGACATTTAGCAGGTCACAGGAACCTAACCTGACCTGCTAGACTCAGCTCTACCCAGAGAAAAGTCACCCAGCCTGGGCCAAGCAAGCTCCACCAGCCCCAGGAGTGGATTTCTTCACTGGATAAACAGAACTAGAGGCTGCCCCTCCCTACAGCAGCCTTGAAAATCAATTGAAATTCAGTAAACTTAAACCCTGAGAAAGGCTCTAGGCTGTGAGTGCCTCACAAGCTAGTCCCTCAGGGAAAAGCTACTGTTTGCTGAAAGGCCTCAACTCTATCCAGAACCTAGCCTCATCACAGCATCTCCAAACTAGAGGAAACCTCCATCTCCCACTTTTGTGATACTCACAGCAGATCTCCCTCCCATTGAACCAGCATGGGAGGAGGATCACAAAACCCTAGGTAAAGCAGAGTATTTTTCTGCCTGCTCAAACTAACCGACTTAAGAAACCAACCAAGCCACAGGAAAATCAAACACCACAAACAGACCAGACTCCAACTAGAGACTGGTTAATGACACAAGATACAGGATCTTCCCATCCCCCCAAAAAAATCAAAGAACTCTTTTTAGTATTTTATAAAAAAATTTTCCAAAGCTTTTTTAAAATTTTAATTTTTAACATTAAAAAAATTTGTTTTCTTTTAAAATTTTTTCTTCCCCTTATAATTTTTATTTTCGGGGTATAAGTGTGTGTGCTTTTTTTTCTTGTTTTGTTTTTTTTTTTCTTTTTATAATTTTTTTGTTTAGCTCTACTGACCTTTTGATCCTATTTTTTCTTTCCTTCTCATTCTTTTCACCTTTTCTTCTCTTTTGTTCTTCTTAACATGACTTAATTGCTATTCTGCTCATCCTCAGATATACCCATAGTCGATTATTAGACCTTATCACCCATTGTGTACATACTTAATCCAGAAATTCATTACTCAATTCAAAACCTTTAGACTTAAATTCCTTAATACCAGTACTACTTTTTTATATGTATATAATATTTTAAGCATTTCTATTTTTACGTTTTTGACGTCTCCTTTCTATCCCTACCTTTATCTTATCCTATACAAATTCTTCTTTGAATATTATGTTTGTATTTTGCATAATTTTTAAGCTTTTAAGTGTTTCACTTTTTAATTTTTAATATTTGTTCTTCTATTTTTTTCTTGTCTCATTTTTTCTTTCTTTTTATCTTTTTTTTCTCTCTCTCTACTATCATTCTATTCAACCTATTTCCCGCTATGAGATTAGGACTTAGTTAAATTAACTCACCCTCTGCCTTTCCACATCCCTGTATTCCTATTTTTACGAATATCTCTCCCTAAACCTGATAATTTCTGGTTTGCCAAATTCTTCTTTGTGGTTCGTAGTCCATTAATACATAGTTGTTTGATGTTGAATAGATATATCTGTTGAACTAGAGTGTATCTTCAGACTTTTGATGGTGCATCTACAGACTTTGTTTGATGTTTACCTTAAGATAGTGTTCTAGCACAAAACTGGTGTTACGTTCATCCCAAAAGGGCAGGGCAAGCCGTAAAAACACAGGAAAAATGGCAAGTCCGGGTACCCTAATCCCACTCATGATACTCGGGGGACAGAACAGATAATTAATAATACATTGGAGAATTCCCAGAAAGCTCTACAAACACTACTGGTAAACATGGGCAATGAAAAGATTGAAAACCTGCAAAGGACTCTGAATGTACATGATAGGGAGAGAGATGAGGCAAACCAAAGTTCAATACAGGAATATCATGAGCGTGAGGAAGCTACTCAAAGATTGATACAAGAATTGCTTGAGCAGCTTGAGAACACATAAAGAGAAATAAAGGAATGGCATGAGCAGGCTGAGACCAGTCAAAGAGATAGACAGGAATTGGGGGAGCTGGCCAAGAACAGAAAAAGAGAAAGTCAGGAATGGTGTGAGCAGGCTAAAAATACTCAAAGAGAGCAACAGGAATCGCGTAATGTGAGGAAGCTAATAAAAGAGTAATAAAGAAATTGAGAGAGCAGTGTTGGTGTGAGCTCTGCTTTGAAGGCCTTGTAAAATTCCGCTGTAAAACCATCTGGTCCTAGACTTTTCTTAGCTGGGAGGCTTCTTATTGCTGTTTCTATTTCAGTGCTTGATATGGGCCTGTTAAGATGGTTTAACTCATCTTGGTTTAGTTTTGGCATGTCAATATTTGCTAGGATAAGGTGCATTTCTGCCAAGTTCTCAAACTTATTAGCATAAAGTTTTGAGAAGTATTCCCTTATAATGTTCTGAATCTTGGTTGTTTCCGTGGTGATGTTTCCATTCTCATCTCTGAGTTTATTTATTTGGGTGTGTTCTCTTCTTTTTCTGATAAGATTCGGTAAGAGTCTGTCAATTTTGTTAATTTTTTCCAAGAACCAACTCTTTGTTTTGTTGATTCTTTCTATAGTTTCCTTGGATTCTAATTCATTCAGTTCTGATTTAATTTTAATTATTTCTTTCTCTCTACTGGATTGGGGTTTATCTTGCTGCTCTTTTTCAAGGAGGTTTAGATGTGTGATTAAATTTTTGGTTTCAGATCTCTCCAATTTGTTGATGTAGGAGCTCAGAGCTATAAAATTGCCTCTGAGTACTGCTTTTGCTGTGTCTCAGAGGAGCTGGTAATTTGTGTGTTCATTTTTGTTGAATAGCATGAACATTTGAATTTCCGTTCTAATCTCTTCCATGACCCACTCGGGATTCAACAGTGTGTTGTTCAGGCTCCATGTGATACCGGACTTTCTTTGATGGCTTTTGGTCTTGAGTTCTAATTATATTCCCTTGTGGTCAGAGAGAATGCAAGGTATAACTTCAATGTTTCTGAATTTCGACAAGTTTGCTTTATGGCCTAAAATGTGGTCTATTTTAGAAAATGTTCCATGTGCTGCTGAGAAAAACGTGTATTCTGATGCTGCTGGGTGAAATGTTCGGTAGATGTCTGGTAAATCTAGTTGATCTATGCAGCTGTTTAGATCTGCGGTTTCTCTGTTGAGTTTTTGCCGAGTTGATCTATCTAGTGGGGAGAGTGGTGTGTTAAAATCCCCAACAATTAATGTCTTTGGATCTATGTGGGATTTGAGGGAAAGTAGTGTGTCTTTGATAAATTTGGGTGCTCCTTTAATTGGCGAATATATATTGAGAATTGGAATATCCTCCTGAAGGAGAGATCCCTTAATTAGTTTGAAGCGACCTTCTTTATCTCTTTTCACGAATTTTAATTTGAAGTCTATTTTATCTGATATTAGGAATGCAACTCTTGCCTGTTTATGGGGGACATTAGCTTGGTAGATTTTGTTCTAGCCTTTAACATTGAAAATGTGTTTGATTTTCTGGGCAAGATGTGATTCCTAAAGGTAGAAAATAGAAGGGTCTTGTTTTTTAATCCAACTAGACAGTCTATGTCACTTAATTGGAGAGTTAACTCCGTTAATATTGAGAGATAGGACTGAGACGTATTTGGGAGTTCCTGCCTTGTTATCCACCTTCTTGGGAGCTGCGAAATCTGGGTTCTTCCTATGGTTCTTGGATTCTCAGTTTGGGTGCAGTTACTTGGCCTTTATTGGGGTCTTGTTGGTTTTCTATGTGTAGGACATCTTTAAGAATGTTTTGTAGGGCTGGTTTGGTGGAGATGTATTGTTTCATATTTTCTTTGCTATGTAAGGTTTTTATTTGGCCTTCAGTTATGAAGGAGAATTTACTGGTTACAGAATTCTTGGTTGATAGTTGTTTGTTTTTAGGGCATGGCATACATCATTCCAGGTTCTTGCTTTGATTGTCTCTGCTGAGAAATCTGAGGTGATTCTAATTGGTTTCCCTTTATAGGTGATTAATCTTTTCTCCTTGACAGCTTTAAGGATCTTTTCCTTGGTCTGAGTTGATCCTGTGTGGATTATGACAGTGTGATGTCCTATTCTGGTCTGGTCTATTTGGGGTTCTAAAAGCTTCTTGTATCTGAATAGGCCTATCTTTTTGCATATTTGGGAAGTTCTCTGCTAGGATCCTGTTAAAAAATTTCCTAGACCATTAACTTCTGTTTCTAGGTGCTCCTCTACACCCATTATCCTTAGATTAGGCCTTCTGATGTTTTCTTCCAAGTGTTGGATAGATCTACCATATTTCTTGGACTTGTCTTGGATGGTTGTATGTTCTTTCTCTATAGTATCTAGGCTGTCTTCAATCCCTGAGATTCAATCTTCTGCATGGTATAACGTGCTGTCAAGACATTCTACTTTGTTTTTATCTCTTTTCCTTCTAATTGGTCAGCTTTGATGGCTTCAAATTCTTTGTTGAAGCTTTGTTTTAGATCTTGTATGAACTTGTTTACTTCCTTAATTTGGTGTTCAGTGTTTATTCTCAGATCACTTAGTTGATTGGTTATGGTTTCCTTGGATTCCCATTCCTTCTGTTGGGTTCCATTCAGCATTCCCTTTGTGGTCTCCCTGACTTCCTTCAGCTCTTTGTTACTGGATTCCATGAATGCCTTTACTGATCTTTGTGTATTCTCTTCCTGATCTCTCAATTCCTGTATTCCTCTTTGATTAGCTTCCTCCCGTTCATGGGAATTCTCTTTGAGTGTTCTCAGCCTGCTCACTTCATTCTTGCCTTTCTCGTTGAGTATTCTCATGCTGCTGACACAAATCCTCTATCAGTTTTTGAGTAGCTTCCTCACGCTTATGATATTCCTCAATAAACTTTTGGATTGCCTCCTCTCTCTCCCTTTAATGCTCATGCAGGGTCCTTTGTATGCTTTCAATCTTTTCATTTATCATGTTTGCCAGCAGTGTTTGTAGAGCTATTTGGGAACTCTCCTCTGGATTTTTCATTATCTTTTCTGTCTCCTGATTATCAAGATTGGGAATTGAGATACCCAGATTTGCCATTTTTCTTGTGTTTTTCCGGCTTACTCTGCCCATTTGAGATGTAAATAGCACCTGTTTTGTGCTAGAACACTCTCTTAAGGCAAGCATCAACCAAAATCTGAATTTGCACAGTCAATAGTCTACATATACAATCTAGTTCAACAGATATATCTATTCAACATCAAACAACCATATGTTAATTGACTATGAACCGCAAAGAAGAATTTGGAAAAACAGAAATTATTAGGGTTAGGGAGAGATGTGGGTAAAAAATAGGAATAGATTGGTGTGGGGAGGCACAGGGAGAGTTAACTAAGCCCTAATCTCAAAGCAGGAAATAGGTTGGGTAGAATGAAAGTAGAGAGACAGAAAAAAAGAAGAAACTGAAAGGGAGAAGAAAAGAAACCAGTTAAAATAGAAAAGTAAAAATCAATAATAGTATGCAGAAATAAAACAATCTATTTAGAGAAGAACATGAATATATTGAGTGAAGGGGAGGGGTATAAAGGAGATGTGAAAAACTTAAAAATAAAAATGCTTAAAATATTATATAGGTATAAAGAGGTAGTACTGCTATTAAGGAATTTAAGTCTCAGAGGTTTTGAATTGAGTAATAAATTTGTGGATTAAGTGTGTACACAATGGGGGATAGGGTCTAATAGTTAACTTCGGGTTTATTTGAGGTTGTGCAGGACAAGAATTAATTCACATAAAGAAGAACGAAAGAGAGGAAAAGGTGAAAAGGTTAAGGAAGGAAGAAAAAAAGACCAGAAGTTCAGTAGAGCTAAACAACAAAAAGAAAAAAGATAATTAAAAAAGAAAAAAAGAGAAAGAAAACAAAAAAGAAAGAAAGAAAAAGGCACACTCACGTATCACTAAAATAAAAATTAGAAGAGAAAAAAGAATTACTGGAAAAAAATTTTCAAAAAAGGCAAAAATTAAAGAGTAAAAAAGTTTTATAAAAGAAAAAAAATTTATATAAGGTAAAGAAGAAGAAGAAGAAAAGAAGAAAAGAAGAAGAAGAAGAAGAAGAAGGAGGAGGAGGAGGAGGAGGAGGAGGAGGAGGAGGAGGAGGAGGAGGAGGAGGAGGAAGAAGAGGAAGAAGAGGAAGAAGAAGAAGAAGAAGAAGAAGAAGAAGAAGAAGAAGAAGAAGAAGAAGAAGAAGAAGAAGAAGAAGAAGAAGAAGAAGAAGAAGAAGAAGAAGAAGAAGAAGAAGAAGAAGAAGAAGAAGGAGAAGAAGGAGAAGAAGGAGGAGAAGAAGGAGAAGAAGGAGAAGAAGGAGAAGAAGAAGAAGTTCTTTGATTTTTTGGGGAGGGGTGGGAAAAATCCTGTATCTCCCTTGTGTCCATACCAGCCTCTTGTTGGAGTCTCTGGTCTGCTTGTGGTCCTGTGGCTTGGTTGGTTTCTTAAGTCAGTTTGTTGGAACAGGCACAAAAATGCTCTGCTTTACCCAGGATTTTGCGATCCTCTTCCCAGGCTAGTTCAATGGGAGCCAGATCTGCTTTGAGTATCACAAAAGAGGGAGATGCAGTGATGAGGCTAGGTTCTGGGTAGAGTTGAGGCCTTTCAACAAATAGTAGCTTTTCCCGAGGGCTAGTTTGTGAAAAACTCACAGAGCCCAGCCTGGAGACATTCTCAGGGTTTCTGTTTACTGAATTTCAATCGATTGTCGAGGTTGCTAGAAGGAGGGGCAGCCTCTGGCTCTGATTACCCAGTGAAGAAAACCACTCCTAGGGCTGGTGCCCAAGCTGTGTGACTTTTCCTTGGGTGGAGCTGAGTCTGGCAGGTGACGCAGTCGTTAAGTTGTTGTGACCTGCTAAATGACTTGTTTTATTCCAAGGCTTGATTTGGAGCTAGCAGCTCCGCCGAGCTTTGTCAGTATACAAGATGGAGATCTCCAGTACTGGTGGGGTGGAGGGGTGGCCTTCCTCCTCTGCTCCCTGAGAAGGAGTGAGGACATCCGGCTTCTACTCATGGCGAGTCTTGGTTCCTGGGTCGTCTCTGGTCTGCGAACTGCAGGATGAAGATGTCTGGTCCTTGTAGGTTCTTGTTGGTGTTGAGTAGAATCCACTCGTCCGCTGCGTCTGGCTCCTTTGTCCTGTTCTCTCTGTGATTCAGGTATGGCGCCTGTGATCGCTGCCGCCACAACCGCTGCCGGGGCTGCAGCGGCTGCTAGCAAGAGCTCAGATGTGTCTCCCTGCCTGGATTTTCCCTCTCTGGCCTGATTCTCTGTCCTGTGATGGCACACTTGGTGTGATTCTCTGGCTTAGGACTGTTCACTGGAACTCTAAAACTGCTTTCTATGCAAGAGCTTGTTTCGACTCCAGCTTCTCCTCTGCAATCTTCCTGGAACCCTCTAGATCTGTGGTTTCTTTGTTGAGTTTTTGCCGCGTTGATCTATCTAGTGGGGAAAGTGTTGTGTTAAAATCCCAAACATGTCAGATTTGAAGGAAAGTAGTGTTTCTTGAATAAATTTGGGTGCTTGGTTGTTTGGCAAATAAATATATCGAATTGTAATATTCTCTTGAAGTAGAGATCCCTTAATTAGTATGTAGCAACCTTCCTTATCTCTTCCCACTAATTTTAATTGAAAGTCTATTTTGTCTGCTAGGATTGCAACTTCCGCCTGTTTATGGGGGCCATTTGCTTGGTAGATTTTCTTCCAGACTTTCACATTTAAAATGTGTTTGTTTTTATGGGCAATATGAGACTCCTGAAGGCAGCAGATAGAAGGATCTTGCTCCTTAATCCAACTTGACAGTCTATGTCGCTTAATTGGAGAGTCAATCCGTTAATGTTGAGAGTCAGGATTGAGATCTCTTTGGGAGTTCCTACCATTTTATGCACCTTCTTGGGGGCTGCAGCAACTGGGTTCTTCTTATGGTTCTTGGATTCTCAGATTAGGTGCAGTTTCTTGGCCTTTATTGTGGCCTTGTTGGTTTTCTATGTGTAGGACATCGTTAAGTGACATTTATAGGGCTGGTTTGGTGGCTATATATTGTTTCAGTTGTTCTTTGGTATGGAAAGTTTTTGTTTGGCCTTCATTTATGAAGGAGAGTATAGCTGGGTACAGTATTCTTGGTTGCTAGTTGTTTTTCTTTAAGGCATGGCATATATCATTCCAGGCTCCTCTTGCTGTAATTGTCTCCGCTGAGATATCTGATATTATTCTAATTGGTTTCACTTTATAGGTGATTCATCTTTTCTCCTTGACAGCTTTAAGGATTTTTTCATTGGAATTGATCCTATGGGAATTATAATGTCACGGTGAGATATCCTGTCCTAGTCTTGTCTATTTGGGGTTCTAAAAGCTTCTTGAATCTGAATAGGTTTATCTTTTTCCATGTTTGAGAAGTTCTCTGCTTGGAACATGTTAACCAAATTTCCTAGTCCATTAACTTTTGCCTCTAGGTGCTCCTCTACTCCTATTACCCTCAGATTAGGCCTTCTGAGGATGTCTTCCAAATGTTGAATAGATCTATCCTATTTCTTGAGTTTGTCTTAGATAGTTGTATGTTCTTTCTCTAAAATAACCTGGCTGTCTTCAATCCCTCAGATTCGATCTTCTGCATGGTCTACCCTGCTCTCAAGACTTTCCACTTTGTTTTTAATTTCTTTTCCTTCTATTTGGTCAGCTTTGATGACATCAAATTCTTTGTTGGAGCTTTGTTTGAGATCTTATATGAACTTTATTACTTTCTTAATATGGTGTTGTGTTTATTCTCAAATCACTTAGTTGATTGGTTATGGTTTCCTTGGACTCCCATTCCTTCTGTTGGGCTCCATTCAACATTCCCTTTCAGGTCTCCCTGACTTCTTTCAGCTGTTTTTTATTGGATTCCATGAATGCCTCTATTTGGTAGGAAAGTAACACCACTTTTGTGCTAGAACACTATTCTAAGGCAAGCATCAACGAAAGTCCTGTAGTTGCACAGTCAAAGTCTGGACCTTTTGTCAATATCAATTTCTGGGCCTTTGTCAGTATCAAAGATGGAGCTCTCTGGTGGTGGGAGAGGGGCGGCCTTCCCTCCTCTGCTTTCTGAGAAGGAGTGAGGATGTCAGGGTTCTACTCATGCCAGAATCTTGGTTACTGGGCTCTCTCTGGTCTGCAATTTGCAGCATGAATATATCTGTTCCTTGACAGTCCTTCCTGGTGTTGAGTAGAATATGCACACTTTGTCTGGCATCTTTTTGACTGGACTCTCTCTGTAGGCATGGTGGCTCTGGCCACTGATGCTCAGATCTGTTTCCTTGCCTGGATATTCCATCTCTGGCCAAACTCTCTGTACTGTGATGGCACACTGGGTGTGATTCTCTAGCCTAGGATTCTTGACTGGAATACTAAAACTGTTGTCTACGTGAAAGCTTGTTTAGCCTAGACCTTTTGCCATCTTCCTCCGTACTCTAGATTATGACTTTAGACTCTAACTTGGGACAATGATCTGCTGTTAGTTATTTTCTACTCTTCTCCTTCTTTTCCCCTTCCACTTACATAATTTTATTTAAAGAAACATATTTGAGCTTGTATTTCTAAATTCTTCAAAATTATTTGAATTTCTTCATACTTCTGGCAGCCTCCTATATATTTCTCAATGGAATATTTTGTCACTACCATTTTTATCCCATATGATATTGGATATCTTCCTGCCTAATTCAGTGGAAGACATAAATTACACTCATCCAGATATTTCAACACTTGTTGAAATGATTTCTTACATAGAAATCATTATTTTAGTATTTCTGGGGAGGTGTCATCTGTCATTTTTGAAAGCCCCTACGTGATACTTATATGCAAAGCTGTTTTAAACCAATATGCCATTCAGTAGATGAACGAATCAACAAAATGTCAGATATATATACATATATATCTATATCTATATCTATATCTATCTATCTATCTATCTATCTATCTATCTATCTATCTATCTATCTATATGGCTGAATTCTATGCTTCCAATTCAAAAGGAAATGGAAAGATTTTTCAAAATTCCTGCTGAATAAAACAAGCAAGACTCAAAAAAACAGATTGCATAGTCTCCCTCATTTGTAATAATAGGAAATGTATAGAATAACACTAGCAGATGAGCAGAATGGCTCAAAAGCTTTGTATATAGGACCATACAACATCATGTTGAGCAAAATGAACAACTAGATATGGAAATAGAGGTTTTTCTTTGTGGTTGTTTTTTTTAATGTACTATGTGATTTCTTTTTTCTTTTGTGTTTTCCCCTATAGTTTATCCCGTGCTGTATTTGATTTCAGTACTGTATGTATTGCACATGTACTTATCTTAATTTGACAAGGCAAGATGAACAACAAATTGGGGAGACAAAGGACAAAGGGTAAACAAATGCAATAGCAATACTCACAAGACAACATGTTGGAAATTTACATTACAACTTGTGAGGGATTTGGGGGGAAAGGAAAAGTGTGAGAAAAATGATGTAGTGGTTAAAATTTCGACATATTAGGTATTCACTACCTTACAATTAATGCAACCCCTGTATATATCACCTTAAAAATAAAATTAAACTAAAAAAAAGTTACATAAAGTATAATTTCACTGTATTGCTATAGTAAATATTATTTTATGTGCTTTATCTTTTTAAAAATGAACACTATTTGGCATCTAATTTGAATTAATTCACCTTTTTTATCAGAGGTTCATCAACTTGAATGTTATCAAAATATACAATATTTTCACAATATACCTACCATAATTTTCCAAAAAATTATAATTTCAGTATTACCTCATAGTGAAACAGAAAACAGTTTAATTCTCTGGAAACTTCTAACTTTTAAAACTGAATAACTGTTCAAAGGACAGTATATATGTGTTTTTCAAATTTCTTACAAATACTGACTACTCATTTTCAAATTTTGAGCATTTCATATCAGAGATATTCAAAACAGTACCTGTTTGAATGTTCTTTAATTCTGCAATAGCTGCAGTTTCTAATGGGGTGTTACATATTGAGAAATCAACAGAAAAAAATAGCCATATTCTGGTGAAGAATATAACTATGAAGTATGTGTAATAATTAATTTCTCAAGAGTAAACATTTGTTTATCAGAGTAAGCTATTATTTCTGTGCCCATCAATCCCAACTATTTATGCCATAAAGTCTTCCTAGCCCAACAGTTTCTAATTTGTAAGGTGCACCTTAAAATTCCCTTAATTCACATCATGAATAGCTTATCACTCTTGTGAAAAAATACTACACTTGTGCTAATATGATGCCCTTCCTATTGTGGAAAGTACACTACACTAAACTTTGCTGCAACATATTTCTAATTTCTAGAAATCAGAACACTTGCAAATATTATTTATCTTTTTTATCTATCATAGATATTCAGGAGACTGAGATCAGAGATTATGGTTCGAAGCCCCACCCAATCAGGAAGATTTCTTAGATTCTTCTCTCCAATAAATTTCTCAGGAAAAGCCAGACTCAAGTGGCACTGAGGTTGAAGAGGTAGGGCATGAGCCTTGAGCACAAATCAGCTCAAAGAGAGTGGCCAGGCACAGAGTTCAAACCTGAGGAAAAACCAAAAAATAAAAACCAACTCCAACCCTAGCATTTTTCTCATTGTATACAGAGGCATGTAATTAAGGTATTTTCTTCCTCTATTATGAGTAGATAGAAGACCCAAGACCTCACACAATTGCTCTCTTCATACCATGTTTCACCAAAACCTAAAAAAATTGCTTGTTCTTAATTTATAAATTAATATCATCCATTTGTTGGCAACTCTGTCTAGATTATTCACACTATCAATTTATACATGAACTGTTGGAATTATGAATTAACTGTTGTAATTATACCTCGCTTCAAAGAATACTTTAGGCAAATAAAATGCCAGATGCATGTGAATTTGTCGATTGAAACCTCTACTTAAAAATAATTTTGTAGTATCCTATAGAATATGAAATTACAAATAAAACCAAAATATTTATTTTAAATCTAAATTCTAATTTAGCAAGGTCTATAAAGTCCTACATTAGATGAACTTTGTATTTTTCCAGACTTAAAATTTTGTAATCCTTCATTGTTTCTTTGAAATCCAACAGAATGATGCTTATTTTTTCAAATTTTTGATTGGGAATCATGAGCCATTTTGCATCTAGGAACCTTGTGTAATGAAGAGAACATTTAAAACACAACTGAGGATTATATATGAGTTGCATTTCAATAAGAAACTTGCCTTCTCAAAACATAATGACAAAATTAGCCCAAACCTCCAACTGTGTATTCCTTTCTTGTTGTTTGGCTTGTTTCATTGAGACAAAATTATACTACCTGGCCCAGGGAAGGTATCACTATGTAATCCCACTCTCTAATCTCCTGTCTTAGTCTGAGTGCTAGAGTTCCAGGCTTGTATCAAATTGCCCTGCCATAGTTTGGTGGTTTATTTAATATAGGTACAGACTAGCAATTATGAACGTCTCCTATGATCTTATCCATTAGACTGACTGCTCAAACTGTTTATGTACTATTTTCAAAGATGTTCTATCATTTGACACAGGATATGAACATTTAAAATGCACCTGCAGGGGTCTCTGATTCATTCTTCCATGGATCCAATCCCTTTAATAATGATTAATTGACTTTCTTATTATCTCTGGTCCCTAGGTATGTAATAGTCTCAAACTTCTTTGAAGAAATTTCACTTGAGGACTTTCTAATACTAAAAATTATCACTTGATCTAGTCTTACTCAGGATATATTTTCAATTGTTTTCTAACATTTCTCCACATTCTGAGAGTTGTTTCATTTGTGAAGGTGGGTTTGTACATGTATGTGCCTCTGTGTGTATATGTATGTTTGTATGTGTGTATGCAAAAGCCTCAGCAACCTTATTCAGAAATCTTGCTCATGACTAGTATTCCATCACTTGAGCTCATGCCTATAATTCTTGCTACTCAGGAGGCTGAGATCTGAGGGTTGCGGTTCAAATCCATTACGAGTAGGAAAGAAAGGTTCTGAGGCACTTATCTCCAATTAACCACTAGAAAACTGGAAGTGGCACTGTGGCCCAAGAGGTAGAACACATATTGCCCAGGCCGAGTTCAAACTCTGCCACAACCTTCAAAAAAAAAAAAAGATAAAAGATAAAAGAAAGAAAAAGAAATGAGATCTTTGCCACCAGTTCTTTGCTAGTATAATTCTCACTTTCTCACCATGGACTTTTTTCCAGTTAAGTCCATGCTCTTATATCTAACTTGCTTTGGAACCAGAATTATTCTTCCATTGTACATTTTCCAAATTTGCGTGATTAGCAACAATGATTTAGAGATAGAAGTTGAAAGACAGTGGCCTCATCATTCATGTTCCTCTTAGTATTAATTATTTCTCTATGTCACTCCCATAGATCTACATAAAGGCCTTGGCTTTATTGGTTCAATGTTGTCTTATTTGCAGAATCATCTATAGTATATTAAACCATTATACTTAAACACAGAACTTTTCTTTCTCTTATTATTCCTATTGTTTCTTCTACAGTTAACTTGTGTACACTTGGGAAATAATGAAACACACACACACACACACAAATAAACTTTTCTGAGAATCTTCTCCCAGTTAAATTTAATTTAAGAGCACTTATGAAATTTGAACTTAATGTACTCCTGGATAATGGTTTCTTCTTTTATAGTAAAAATAGTTTACAGAGGGCTTAGAGTTACATAAGTAAGGTAATGATTATATTTCCTATTTTTACATCCTCTTTTGTTTTTGCTGTGGTATCCGTTCCTTCTCCATCTACTAAATTCCCGCTCCACTCCCCAAGTTGTAAAGTTCGTTTTCTACATAGTGTCTTGTTCATATCATTGTTACAATTGGTCATCATGAATCTCTTTTTCAGAATTCTGTTGTTTCCCTTCCCCTCCCCAAACTAGATGGTTTTCCAGCAGAATTCTACAAGTCCTTCATAGCAGAGCTCACACCAATACTCCTCCAAATCTTCAATTAATTGAAACAGAAAGTTCACTACCGAACACATTCTATGAAGCAATCATAACCCTCATCCCAAACGAGGCAGGGACTCATCAAAGAAAGAGAACTATAAACCCATTTCTTTGATGAGCATTGATGCAAAACTTCTCAACAAAATTTTGGCCAATGACTTCAACAATTCATCCAAAAAATCATGCACCACGATCAAACAGGATTCATTTCAGGGATGCAAAGCTGCTTCAATATACGCAAATCAATTAATATTATTCATCACATCAACAGGAGCAAGAATAAGAACCACATGGTTATTCCAATAGATGCAGAAAAAGCATTCGACAAGATCCAACACCTCTTTATGATGGAGGTTTTGGAAAAATTAGGAATCCATGGAACATTCCTCAATACAATAAAGGCTGTATATGACAAACTTACAGCCAGCATTATACTTAATGGTGAAAAACTAAAGCCGTTTCCTCTTAACTCAGGAACAAGACAAGGATGTCCAGTCTCTCCACTTCTCTTCAATCTAGTATTAGAATGCCTAGCTACAGCAATAAGACAAGATGCAGACATAAAGGGGATCCAAATAGGGAAAGAAGAAATAAAACTCTCCCTCTTGGCAGATGACATGATCTTGTATTTAAAGAATCCCATAGCCTCCACTCCCAAATTGCTCAACCTGATTCAAACTTTGGCAAAGTAGCAGGGTATAAAATTAACCCCCCAAAATCAATGGCTTTCTGTATGCCAACAATGAGAAAAGTGTGGCTGAAATTAGGAAAGCAACTCCATTTGTAATAGCCCCACAAAAAATAAAATACCTAGGAATTAACTTAACCAAAGAAGTGAAGGACCTCTATGATGAAAACTTTAAAATCTTGAAGAAGGAAATCAAAACAGATCTTAGAAAATGGCAAAATCTACCATGCTCCTGGATTGGAAATATTAACATCGTGAAAATGACAATACTTCCTAATGCTGTCTACAACTTCAACGCGATACCCACCAAAATTCCAACCTCATTCTTCAAGGAAATAGAAGAGTCAATCCAAAAATTCATATGGAACAATAAAAGACCCTGAATAGCAAAAACGCTCCTCAACGGAAAGAACAGTGCTGGAGGAATATCAATACCAAATTTCAAACTCTACTATAAAGCCATAGTAATCGAAACAGCTTGGTTTAGCATAAGAACAGACCTCAGGTACAATGGAATAGAATTGAAAACCCAGAAATCAACCTACAGACCTATAGCCATCTAATCTTCGATAAGGGAGCTAAAACAATAGAATGGAAGAAAGAGAGGCTCTTCGGTAAATGGTGCTGGCAAAATTGGTTAACTACTTGTAGAAAACTAAAGCTAGATCCTTATATATCACCCTGCACCAGAATCAACTCCAAATGGATCAAAGACCTCGAAGTCAAAGCAGACACTCTGAAAATATTACAGGGTGAAATAGGAGCACATGTCATAATTTACGTAATACTACTTACATATCTGTAGTTACCTTAAAAGATTTTAGGCCTTAGAGCAGGGAGGTAAAATGTATTTTTATTTCTGCATGAAACAATTTGTGACTTTATACCAACAAACTGAATTTGACTCTTTCCTTATTTGTAAGGTAAGTTGGAAAATATAAGGTCTCTTCACTTTTCTCTTTTCTTGCTCTAGAAGTCAACAAATATATTCTTCATTTTTTCTGGTAGATTACATCCATTTACAGATGAGAAATGTAAGGCTAACAGTCAATGTAGTGAGTAAGAATGATAGCAGAATTTTTGTCTGAGGTCTTCACTCTGTGTGCTTACAAAGAGATAATTTGGTGATGGAGAGGACCAATATGAAAAGACTATGGGGAAAAAGCATACTTTGGAAATGGTTGTTTTAGGACTAGGTGACAGTGATGAGTAAATGAAACAGGCTGGTGTCAGGGGCATAAAAAGGAGTACATAGAAATCATATTAGTGACAGAACCTAAGAAAATCTTGATCATTCATCTTATTTAATGGGAGGGAGTAGAAGGTAAGAAGAAATCTCAGGTGCTTCCACTGGTCTGGCTGGCAACTGTGTTAGTGATATTCTTAGTAATAAGGACGACAGGTTGAAATGATGGATTTAGGGCATAAAACTCTCTGATTGTTCTGAAGTTCATATTAAACAGATGCAAAAATAGGTCTGTTTAGACATCATCAAAATATCCACTACCATGAATATGAAAAATTATAATAAAATTGGGGTGGTATTATTGAAGGGAAGAGGAAATGTAAAGTTCTCACACAAGTGTGGGCAATGTGAGCACCAGAGTGGACAAGATTGGAAGAAAGAGAAAAACAAGGAACCAGAAATGTAATAAACACAGATTTTCTGAAGTAAAGGAAGGAAAGAATTTTCAGGAAGATATTGAAGGAAATATGCTATTTGGATTTGAAAAGTAAAAGGACATAGACAAGTTTAATAAGAACAGTGTTTTGGTGAAAGTCATATTGATAAAATTTTGAGGTATGAATTCAAAGCCATAAAATTCTGGATCAATGAATTCAACAGATCCTGTTGATTTTAAATGCTGGGAACATATGCTTTTATCCTAACCTTAGCAAAATTATACAAATATAACTCTCATGAACTTTACTTAGGGCTATTCTGTGAATATTTTTGAACTTTGTTTATCCAGCAGATTAGAGATTGAACTACAGCAGACACAAGCCTAATTTGTCCTAGAGTTCTAATGAGTGACCCATGTATCCACAACAGTTTGGGATTTTATTGAAATATCTTTAGATATGTCTGGATATTTTATTAGCTTATTCATTATAAATGTAGGAAAAGTATCACCAAGTATTAGTTTGAACATACAGCTTTACTGATGTGACTGAAGACTCCTAGAATTGATTCCTCTTTAGAATAGAAAATGCGTCAATAGCCATTGACACATCACAACTGCCATATACTCTATTTAATTCTAATTCTTGTTAGGGATATCTCCATGCTGAAATAACCCTGTCCATCAACCTGCCACAAATTCTTGTATGTAGGAAGTACTCATAAACTTCAAGCTTTTATTGAATGGAAGAGTTCAGACATTACCCTCACCTCTAGGATTAAATGCCTAAAGAGATAAGACATTTTGCTTTAATGCCTTTCTTTCATTTTTTTATACCAATTTGCAAGTAGGGAAGGATTCTGATTTAACAACAATACAGTGGTGACTTGTTTTAACACAACGTCTAAGATCTAGTGTTAATTCGGATACTCACTAATTAGCTACAGATTTTGTGGATATTTATATTTCTCCTGGGTAAACTAATGAGCACCAAAAAAATGTCCCTAAGGAGCCTTTCAATTCTAATATCACTGTTTGTCTCAAAATGCTTCAAATTCTACACCCTCTAATGTGGGCATAGTGTTATCTTGTGGAACTTTTCTCCTCAGAGAGTGAGTACTACCCTATTGCTTAACATGGACAAAGTACATTCATACATAAACTGGGCATGTGCAAACAAGAAGTGATAGTTGAACAATGTTCTTAGCAGTATTTACAGATGAAATGGAAATAGAGCAACTATGAAGTCAAAAGGAATGTGCAAAAAGACAGAGGCACAAAGTAGAATGTGCCAAGGAAATGCTGAAGAGTAATTTGAAATTATGTGCTCAAGTGTGAGGGTGTGTTCAACGTACAGCTTCAGACAACGTAATTGGATATCTTCAGGGGAAACTGCTTTAAACGATTCTGGGATAATTGTACAAGTAGAAGCCCTTTGGTCTGACTCTAATCAGCCACAACATAATCAATTTAGGGATTATTTTCAAAGTGCAAAGTGAGCAAAAGAAGGCTAATCAGAGTTAGTGTTCAGGTTGAAGTACGTCTTCATTTATTTTGGAGCATTAAACTAGGAAAAAATCCAAGTAAACATTTTGCAAGTACCTAAATTAAGTGGGACGTATTATATTGGTCTCTTTTTAACTTGGAAGTTATAGATTATGTCCTTTTATACTTGGGACAATGATATGCTGTCAGTTATTTCTTCTCTTCCGCTTCTTTTGCCCCTTACTTACATAATTTTTATTTAAAAAGACATATTTGCGCTTGCATTTCTAAATCCTTCAAAATTATCTGAACTACTCCATACTTCTGACAAACTCTTATATCTTTCTCAAGGGAATATTTTGTCACTACCATTTTTATCCTATATGATATTGGATATCTTCCTGCCTGATTCAATGCAAGATATACATTAGACTGATCCACATATCTCAACACTTCTACCACCAAGAAATCCTATCTTACATAGAAATCATGATTTCAGAATGTCTGGGGAAGTGGCATCTGTCATTTTTGAATGGCCCTACGTGATACTTACATGCAATCATGTTTTAAACCAATGTGCCACTCAGTAGATGAACGAATGGACAAAATGTGGTATATATATATATATATATATATATATATATATATATATATATATATATACATACATACCCGGTGGAATTATTTGCTTCTAATTCATAAGGAAATGGAAAGACTTGGAAAAATCCTACTAAGTAAATTCACAAGACACAAAGAAATAGATTCCATGGTTTCCCTCATTTGTAATAAGTAGGAAATATCTAGGATTGTCCTAGCAGATGAGCACAATGGTTCAATAGCTATGTGTAAGTTGATGCTGAGCAAAATGAACTCCTACATATGGAAACAGAGGTTTTTCTTTGTGGTTGTTGTTTTTAATGTACTATGTGATTTCTTTTTTCTTTTGTGTTTTCTCTTATGGCTTGTTCCCTATTGTATTTGTTTTCAGTATCATGTGTCATTGTATATACAGTTATCTTAATTTGGCAAGGGAAGAGGAACAACAAAATGGCGAGACAAAGGACAAATGGCAAACCAATGCAATAGCAATACTCACAAAACAAAATGTTGGAAATTTACCTTACAACTTGTGAGGGGAATTGGGGTGAAAGAAAACAGTGAAAAAAATGAGAGAGTGGGTAAAAAGTTCATGTTATGCATTCACTACCTTACAATTACTGCAACCCCTTCTA
Source organism: Dipodomys spectabilis (assembly GCF_019054845.1). Classification (NCBI taxonomy): domain Eukaryota; kingdom Metazoa; phylum Chordata; class Mammalia; order Rodentia; family Heteromyidae; genus Dipodomys; species Dipodomys spectabilis. The sequence continues at coordinate 1,016,461 of NW_024871222.1, forward strand.
GATATACCCCTTGACAATAAAATTTAATTAAAATATAAGCTACATAATATATTATTTCACTGTATAGGTATAGTAAATATTAATCAATTACCTCTTTCTTTATCAGAGGGTCATCAACTTGAATGTTATCAAACTATACAATATTTTCAGAATATACTTGCCATTATTTTGAAAAAACATTATTTTAGTAATGTCTCATACTAAAACAGAAAACAGTTCTAGTCTATAGAAATTACTAACTTTCAAAAGTCAATAATTGTTAAGAGAAGAGAATATATGTGTTCTTCAAAATTCCTATGACTACTAAATATTCATTTTCAAATTCTGAACATGCCATACCAGAGACATTTCAAATAGTATGTGTTTGCCTTTTATTTAATTCTGCAATAGATGCAGTTTCCAATGGGATGTTGCATATTTAAAATTCAACAAAAAATAGCCACATTCTGGTAGAAAATAAACTTATGAACTATTTATAATAATTAATTCCTGAAGAGTATACATTTGTTCATCAGAGCAAGCTATTATTTCTATGACAATTAATCCCAAGTTTTTATGCTATAAAGTCATCCTAGCACAACAGTTTCCAACTTGTAAATTGCACCTTAAAATTTCCTAAATTCACATCATGACTTACTTAACACTATTTTGAAAAAATACTACTCTTCTGCTGTGATGCCCTCCCAATTGTGCAAAGAACACTACAATAAATTTTGCTGCATCATTTCCCCCCAGTGTTATTCTTGAGATAAGAACACTTGCAAATATTATTTATTGTTATACTTATTTTATTATATTATTATTATTATTTTCTCTATCATAGATATTCAGGAGATCTGAATATCTGAATATTAAGATCTGAAGATTATGGTTCAAATCCCACCTAGGCAGGAAGTTTCCTTAGATTCTTATCTCCCATAAACTGTTCAGGAAAAGCCAGACACAGTGGCACTGAGGTTCAAGTGGTAGAGCAGTAGCCTTGAGCAAAAACAGGCTCAGGGACAGTACTCAGGCCAGAGGTTAAGCCCTAGGAGAAATTAAAGAACAAAAACAAAATAAAAACAAACCTCAAACATAGCTTTTTTTCTCATTGTATATAAAGGTATGCAATTAAGGAAATTTCTTCCTGTGTTATGTATAGGTAGAAGAAAAAATGATTTCACAGAATTACTCTCTTCATACCATGTTACACCAAAGTCTCAAAAATTGCACTTTTTCTAAATTCATAAATTAATAGCATCCATTTGTTGGCAACTCTCTCTAGATTATTCATGTCATACATGAACTGTTGTAATTATCTATTAACTAAGTTCTAAGTATACCTCACTTGAAAGAATATTCTAGGCAAATAGAATTCCAGAATCATTTGTGCATTTCTAAATTAAACCTACTTGAATACAATTTTGTAGCCTCCTATAGAGTATGAAATTACAAAAAAATATTTGTTTCAAATCTAATTTCTTATTTAGCCAGGTTTACAAAGTCCTACATTAAATGAACTTTGCAATTTCTCCATGCTTAAGCTTTTGTAATCCTTCACCATTTCTTCGGAATCCAACAGAATGATGCTAGCTTTTTCAAATTTTTGGTTAGAAATCATGAGCTATTTTGCATCTAGGAATGTTCTGTAATGAAGAGAGCATTTAAAACACAACTTAGGATTATGTGTAAGTTGCATTTCAATAGAAACTTTACTTCTCAAAACATTATGACAAAATTAGCCCAAACTTGCAACTGTGTATTCCTTTCTTGTTGTTTGGTTTGTGTTATTAGACAAAATTATACTGCCTGGTCCATGGAAGGTATTACTATGTAATTCCACTCTTTAATCTCCTGTTTTAATCTGAGTGTTAGAATTCCAGGCTTGTATCACATTGCCCTGCCATGGTTTGTTGGTTTATTTAATCTAGACACAGACTAGCAAATCTGAACTTCTCCAATGATATTATCCACTAGACTGACTGCTCAGAGTGTTTATGTACTTTTTTCGAAGATCTTCTAATATTTGACACAGGATATGATCATTTTCAGATGCACATGCTGGGATCTCTGATTCATTCCTCCATGGATCCGATCCTTTCAATCATAATTACTTGACTCTCTTACTATCTCTAGTCCCTACCTATGTAATAGTCTCAAACTTTTTTGAAGAAAGTTCACCTGAGGACTTTCTAATATTAAAATGTATCACTTGATTCTAGTCTCAGAACATATTTTCTAACTTTTCTACACATTCTGAGAATTGTGTCATATGTGTGTTTGCACATATAAATGCCTCTGTGTCTATGTGCGTACTTGTGTGAATGTATGCTAAAACATCAAGCTCTTATTCAGTAATCTTGCTCAAAACTAGTATTCCATCACTTGAACCATTTTTCCAATGCAGCTTTTGGCTGGTTAATTATAGGTAGTGTCGCAAAGGCTGTTCTGCCCAAGATGGATGCAAATTGAACTTCCCAGACTCCTTTACATTCTTAGGTTTTATCTTTCCAGGAATATCAACTTTTAAACTACAAGCATTTTTGTGAGTGTAAAGTCTAAGCTGTAGCACAGATTTTCAACTCAAAAATTCATATAAAGCTAGATGAACATACACATTTCATATACTTAGTGTACACTGTTAGAAATGTAATCTTAAGCCGGGTTCCACTGGCTCAGTCCTATAATCCTAGCTACTCAGGAGGCTGAGATCTGAGGATTGTAGTTCAAATCCAGCACAAGTAGGAAAGTTTCTGAAGCACTTATCTACAATTAACCAGCAGAAAACTGGAAGTGGATCTTTGGCTCAAGTGGTAGAGTGCTAGCCTTGAACTGAAGAACGGTGGGACATCGAAAAGGCCCAGAGATCAAGCCCTACAACCATAAAAATAAAGAAAGATTAAAAAAAGGAAGAAAAAGAAATGTGATGTGAGCCACCAGGTTATTGCTAGTATAATTACTGCGGTCTCAACATGGCCTTTTTTTACAGTTAAGTCCATGCTCTCATATCTGACTTGCTTTGGAACCAGAATTATTCTTCCATTCTACTTTTTACAGATTTGCGTGACTAGCTACCATGATTTAGATGTATTAGAAGAAAGAGAGTGGCCTCATCCTTCATGTTCCACTTGGTAGTAATGCTTTCTCTATATCACTCCCATAGATCTATATACTGGCCTTGGCTTTATTGTTTCAAAGTTGTTTTATTTGTAGAGTCTTCTATAGTATATTGAACAATTATACTTAAACACAGAACTTTTCTCTCCTATTATTCCTATAGTTTCTTCTACTGTTAACTTATCTACACTTGGGCAATACTGCACAACACACACACACACACACACACACACACACAAAGTTTCTGTGAAACTTCTTACCAGTTAAAATTAGCCTTAATTTACAGAGAACTTATGAAATTTGTACTTAATGTACTCCTGGATAATGTTTTTTTCATGCTTCTTATTGTAAAAATAATGTACAGAGTGTTAGAGTTACTTAAGTAAGGTAATGAGTACATTTCCAATCAATCGAGCATTGCTACCTCCTCCTTTATTTTCCCCTGCCATCCCTTCCCTCCCCATCTCCACAATTCCCCCTTCCCTCCCAAGGTTGTAAAGTTCATTTTCTACATAGTGTCTTATTCATCTCATTGTTACAGTGTGTCATATTGTATCCTTGTTTCAGCATTTTGTTATTTCCCTTCTCCTCCTCACATTAGAAAAATGTATATGCAAGATGCAAGCACCGAAATAATATGAAGTGAAAATGGGATATATGTGGGGGAAGAACATAGAAGAGAAACCAAAAAAATCACATAGTACATTTTAGATATATTAAAAACAATAGCAAGAAAGGAACAACAAGATGTGTCCCTATCTTGGGGTTCATTTCACTTAACGTCATCTTATATTGCCATATGTACATTGATAATGTTTTTATAAGCCATTTAAATTCCACGTGTTACCTAATGTCCAACGATGTCTTTGTGCTATTTCAATGAAGCCAGAAAACATTCATTTTACCTGGATCAGCACAATAGATATTTACTGAATATAAGTGGAAGGAACTGTTACTGCAAGTGGCAACTGATCCCAAGAGAGGAATTGAACATAAAGAAATGACAAAGTTCAAGTTAAGAAAAGAATACAAGGCTTGAAGGAAACTCTGTACTGGGCTTATTCGAGTCTGTTTTTTACTCATAAAACTTGTCTGTAAACTTGTAGTTGAGAGTATTACAAAAGGAAACAATATGCCATTTGAAGGTCAGCATAGGAAAAAAATAACTTTGTTTGAAAAGTGTTCTACTGCAAAGGAACAAAGACATGTAAGTTTTAAAGTGTCTTATGGAAGGATATTTCACTCCTGAGATGATTTTCTTATTGTGAGTCAGTTATCAATTTCTTTTGTCTGGTCCTGAGTTCTCCATAACAATAAGGATTCTAAAAAAGCAGAATACACTGAGTATGATCAGCAAAAGGAGCCTCTTCTCAAACCAGTGCTTTAATGATGGTCCCAAAGTAATATGTGGGGTTTTGTGCTTGTTTGTTTGTTTTCTTGGTGCTGGTTCTGGGGCTTGAAGTCAGAGGCTGGACCCTGTCTCTGAACAATTGTCTTCCATGTCCAACTGCCCCCAAATCTAGTACTCTACTGCTTGAGCCAAAACTGCACTTCCGGTTTTTTGGTGTTTTGACCCCAAATCTAGTACTCTACTGCTTGAGCCAAAATTCCACTTCTGGTTTTTTGGTGTTTAAATACAGATAAGAATTTGACAGACTCTCCTGCATGGGTTGGCTTTGAACTGAGATAGTAAGAAAGCCAAGTGACATCAACTGTATCAAGATTTCTGTTTTGAACCAAGAAATACTAGATGCAGTTTACTATAAAACTAATATTTGACAATTTTTAAAAGAAGAGAATATGTCCAGCAAAGAAGCCATAACTTAAATTACTCAGCAAAAGTAGGTGCACTGGATCACTTTGGATTTTTTTCTGATTGGGATGATAACTATTGACTTCATAGTTCCTTTTGGGGAAACTTAAAGTCATATTTGCAATTTTTTTGTTGGCCATAGGGCTTGAACTCTGATCCTGGGTGCTGGCCCTGAGCTCTTCAGCTCCGGTTGTGCACGCTACCACTTTAGGTACAGCACCACTTCCAGGTTTCTGGTGGTTAACGGAAGTTAAGTGTATCGTGGACTTTCCTGACCAGGCTGGCTTTGAACCACAATTCTCTGGTCTCAACCTCCTGAGTAGCTAGGATTACAGGCATGAGCCACCAGCACCCAGCTCATATTTGCATTTATGTGCAGGTAATGACACTATGTAGACAGAGAATGGAAATTTGAATCAAATGATGACATTTTCGCTTTTCAGAAAAATTGAGTTAGCAATAAATATGTCCTCCTTTTCCATGTTGTTACATTAATGACTCATGAGGTATGGAACTCTTACATTAGCATCCTCTGCTGTCTGCGTATGCTGACTTAGCAGCAGAAATTGTTCATAGTTAAATAGAGACTGAGATGTTTAGAAAGGAAAGGAGATCAGGTATGAAAGAAGGAAATAAAACTTATCTCACAGGAATTAGGAACTAGCCAAAGAAATTTAGAATGCCAAAGGCAATGAGGAATAAGCCTATTTGATAACTAGTTCTTCAATAACCAAAAATGTTTCCCTAGAACTGTTTTTGGTATAACTTAGTTATTATTATCATTTATTCCTTCCATCTGGAGTTATTCCTTCTCTTCTGTCAAAACTATTCATTAGCTTCTGCCTTTTTGGTGCTATGCCTGACAAAAAGATTTCCAAAATCTCACTTAGACTACCCTTCTCATTGTGATAAGCATTGAACACTCAAAAGCCTGGAATTTTGAATTTCCAGGATTAATCTTCACCTGATATCTAAAACCTGGTATCTAAACACATTCCTGTCATTACTTGCCGTGACCTATTAACAAAACTTTTTTTGTTCAATACAGTTTTCTGATATAGGTAAAGTATATGAATTAAGGATTATTGTCAGATATCAGTATGGAAGGAGCAATTATATATTACATGTATGGTTATTTTGTATTTACTAACTAAATGATTTTTTGCCAGTCCTGGAGCTTGAACTCAGGGCCAGGGAACTATTCTTGAGAGTTTTTTTTTCCTCAAGGCTAGCACTCTTCCACTTCAGCCACAGTACCACTTCTTGTGTTTCTTTTTCTGTGTATTTGGTACTAAGCAATGGATTCCAGGGTTTCATGCATGCTAGGAAATAACTGTAATATAAAGCCACATTCCCAGAGCCCTAAATGACTTTCTTAAGATGGTATTACTTTTTCATTTCATTACTATGTATTATAATTTTGGCTAGGTCATAGAAAAGAAGTGGAAAACAATACTAAGTTCAGTATTGCTGGCATTCCTATCACATCACTAATGAAATACAGTGTTAAGACCTGCAGGACTCATAGGGCTGTTACATGTGACATTATTATGTAAAGCACCATTAACAGTCATCTCTGACATCGATAACATTCTGCTTCCACTTTCAAGGTCAAGAGCTGAATGTCTAAGACTTTTTATTGATTGGTTGTGTTTCCTAGGAAAGAAGAAGGAGGATGTGGAAGGTGATGGTGGAAAAATATGTATATTTGCTCCCTGTCCTCATTTTTTGCATTTTTAAAAAGTGCTACCGATGAACTCCCACACACATCTAATTGACTCTGCTATCTGCACAAGAAGCAGATAAATTAAGGAATTTATTCTTGTTCATAGTCACTTGTTAACAAAATCCATTTCTGGAAAAAAAGATACTAGGAAGAAAGTAGAAAGTATTGTCTATAAAATAATTTCTTCTCTTAGCAGAACAAAATGTAGTATTGAAATGATTAATCCAGCTTTCTTTGAGATTTTATGCTGTTTTAGTATCAAAATGTTCTCTAATTCCTGTAACATACAAGCATAAAATCATGATTTGAAGTTCTTAGTATTTTTAGAAACAAAGGTACATAATAGCTTCCTTCCTGCAGAGACATGTGATGACAAGTATGATTGGTTGTATTATCGTTCTCTTCTTTTTCCTCTTTTCTCAAGTATTGTATTTCTTGGCATATTTCCCTGTCCTGCATCAGCTTCCTGTAGGTGAGATTTACCTCTACTCTGCAATGTCAACATGTGACTTACTTCAGCTTACAAAAATGAACCAGAAGTGGTCAAAGGGTATTTCTAGGGGAAGATTTCTAGCCCATTGTCTGTGTCTAGCAGCTGACTTGTTTTCCCTTAGCCATAAAAATAGCATATTTCTAGAGGGAGTCTTCTTTCAATTTATATACTGGAAGAATATAGCATGTGAAATAGAGACAAAACTCAAATACAGACACACACACACACACACACACACACACACACACACACACAAACACACACACACACACACACATATATACATATATATATATTTAAAAAAACAGGCAGAACTAAGATAATATTAGAATGATATTAAGATGTTAGTTTCTTACCATTCTTGTATATGTTTATGATAGTTGACTATAGCACACCAGAATTTAACAAACACTAAACAAGAACTAAACAAATAGATAACATTTCCTGTTTGATGCTATTCATTATTTTATAAATAAGCATTCTCCATGTGATCACTTGTGGAGTTATCTTTTTCTATATATGTGTTTAATCACTATAGACCACTGTATCTAATATCCACAATCATTATCCAGACCTTGTCATTGAGATGAGGAAGAACAAAATGTCTAGATTTCTCCTTTTCATTTCCTCTTCTCCTTTTTCTACTGTGAATTCTCATCCTTTCTCCAAATTCTCCGATTAATGAAGTAAGAATGACACATTGTAGATATCAAGCAAAAGCCTTCAAAGCCAGAATTTCATTCTTTCAGAAATAGGTGAAGTAAATCAGAGTGGCTCAAAGAAGAATAAATATATGATGTTTTCCTTGTCTGGCTTCCACCGTAGTGTGGGACCAGGACTCTAAATATCTAATAAACCATTTGCCTTGGCTAATTTTTTAAAATAATTTTTTTAAATAAATAGTAATTTTTAAAAATTTTTTAAAATAAATAGTAATTTGTTGTTTGCTTTTGGCAGGCAAAAAAATAAGACTGCTTTAACATTTTGTGAGTTGAGAGGCTAAATCTTATCAGAATCTATACATAATGAAAAATAAATGATTTTAGTATAAATAGCTGTTAGATACAGTTTTAATGTGACATACACACAGAGACAACTTTTTTCTTCTTTTCCTCTCCACACTGATTCAATTTCAATATGCAGTTCATGTAATTCAAATAACTGTGTTTCAGAAATAGATGACACAAAAAATTAGAAAAAGAGAACCAGTTTTGGGTGGTATAGTCTTTAAAAATAGCTGTCAAGTTAATATTAACCATAATTCCAAAATAATATCAGTCAAAAGCTCTTGAAAAGAGAAGATTTTAAACAGAATGTATAAAAAGTGCGAGTGCCAGCACTGCTTCAGGAGCTGCTCTCTGGGATTTAGATTAATTGCTTTCTGGGAATAAAGTTTTTAAGTTATATTTCATAGAAGAAATATGTTGTTCAAATTTAATGAAAGGATAACAGTTTATAGTAGAAGGAATGCTACACACTTATTGTGGTAGGTAGTGAAATACCTTCCCAAAATATCATCCCCAAATATCTAATTCCTCAAATGTAGTTTTGCATGTTATACATATCTATCTATCTATCTATCTATCTATCTATCTATCTATCTATCTATCTATCTATCTATCTATCTATCTATCTATCTATCTATCTATCTATCTATCTATCTATCTACCTACCTACCTATCTATCTATCTATCTATCTATCTCTCTATCTATCTATTTATCTATCTGTCTATCTATCTATCTATCTCTCCATCTAAATACTAGTTTGTAAAATAAACACCTTTCTTTACCCAAGGAGCAAAAATTTGTATAATTATCAGATGGGGGAAGAATATTCAAATGGGTACTTAAAAGTCCCAGCTGTAGAGGGAAAGGAACATGATTAGGGTAAGAACCCTCAGAAATATGTAAAGATGCTACATTAGAAGACAGAGGAAAAGACAACAACCCAGATTCTGAAGTTTCTGGAAAGCAGAACAGGAAGTAAATGCCGTTTCCACTAGAATCATCTGAAAAGTATTTCACCTCTGTAGGTGGCTCGATTTTCATCTAGTGAGACTTCTTTTAGATTTCTGTCCTTTAGAACTAAAATGATAAATATGGATTATACAAGCCACTTAACTTGTCGAAATTTGACAGATTTGATAGAGTAAACCAAGTCAACTACAGCCTTTTACTGATGCAACTACAGGGACACCACATGTCCTAGTTTCTGAGAATAAGAAAAAGTTGCCACTGGCTTTGTATACATGTATGATGTACATACTACTAAAGGCTTTGCATTAATGAAGTCTTGAAATTATATATAATATCTAAATAAGGAGCTCCCTATCTTTATTTTCACCTTTGGGGATCACTAATTGCTACAGTTATGTAGAAAGCTAAGGTAAGAATATGGAAATGAAATCTTTCTCCTAGTATTATAAAGATAATTTATGTCATTTTGAGTTATAGTTTCTAAAGTAATTTAAAAAAAATAAAGTAAAACAGAAACAGAAACTCAATTTTTTATCCTTCCTAACTTTCCAACAGAAATTAGAGAATCCAGTAAAGATACAACAATCCCAGAATGGTATAGGATGTTATAAGAGCACTAGATGGTGAAAAAGAAGATAACAAAAATGGGTCCCTTGGAACAATGGGAAACACCTACAGATTGTGATATAGCTAGAAAATAGTTTCCCCTATTCTGTCTTTGATATTTTAGGTGTGTTTACACAGCAACTTTCCTCTCATAGGAAGTGACTCTTTATTAATACTTAAGGGTTTGCAGCTTATAACCCAGCAACAAATAATGCTTCTAAATGTAAAAAAGAATGATACTAAGAGTAAACAAGTCTACTTGTGTTGCTATAGCTAATAAATAAGAATGATCTTTGGGATTAGTCAAACAATCTTGATCTTTTTCATAACTTTCCTCTTCTCCAACAAGAGAAATCCTAGTCAAGATATGTAAAACATTAATAAAGGATTTTTATATTTTTTATTGTTCACACTAAAGCAAATACACTTTTCCTCTTTGCAAGCCTGGTTTTGAGAGTCAGACCCTCACAATTATTTTATAGGCAAAAGTTTATTGCTTTGGCTTAGGTGTTTTCTTGCCTTTGGGCATTGCTCTCTATTATTTTGGCAACTACACAGAAAAACAAGATAAATCCATTATCCTTATTTTGAATTGTGCAAAGTCAAGTTGTCTTCAAACAAAGTTTTCTGTTTCCTTCTACACTGCTAATTGAAGTTTAAGTGGTAACAAAAACGTGATACTTTAATGTACATTTTCATTGAAACCAGTGAAAAAATGAGTGTCTGTTATTGCTTTTTAAAATGTTTTCAAATATTTTCCTTGGCTATTTTCATTCTTGCCTTTGTTCCAGCCTCTAATCAGGAACACAGAGTTTCACAAAAAGATCTTCCTAAGGAATAGGATTTTAGTAAAAAAAATAGGTGTATAATTAAAAATTTTCATCACTTAAGAGATTGAATAGCTCAGAAGACATTTTGCTATTACTGGCATGGTTCTTAAACTAAGTGAAATGCATGTAAATGTGACAGTTGTTCCAAACAATGATTATGGCTTATACTTTTCTGCTTCAATGAGATGAGTAACGTTACTGTAAATGAAACCTCTGGAAAGATTGGAGGGCATATAGATTTTAGGGTAGAAGGGTTAATGTTAGAAAGTCAAGAGAGATTCCATAAACAGCACTGGCTATCACTTATCAGTTAATTATACTTATGATATATATGTATATAAACATAAATATGAATTGAGTGAGAAATGTGTGATTTACACAATTGATTCAATGACAAATAAGACCAGAAAACACTTCCCTACATTTGTGTAAACTATTATATCTAGTGAAGATTTAAAAAGTTTTAGAATATAAATTTTAACATTAATGTCAAAATATTTTTACCTGTTTATTTTTATTTTTGGCGGTTGTGGGGTTTGAAATCTGGGTCTGGACGCTTTCTCTCAACTGTTCAGCTCAAAGCTAGTGCTCTACCACTTGAGCCACTGCCAGTTTTTTATTGGCTCATTGGATATGAGTCTCATGGACTTTCCTGCCTAGGCTGGTTTTGAACCATGATTCTCAGCTCTGAATCCTTAGTAGCTAGGATTACAAGTATGAACCACTGGCAACTATTTCATAATTAATTTTACACATTTATGAAGTATGGAGTGGTAATTCCATTCATTTATATCTTGTGTAATGATCAAGCTATATTATATCCAATAGTTTCTGTATGTAACATTTCTCTTTAGTGAGACTGCTCAAAACTTTATCTTTTGGCTCTGATGAAATATCTATTCTTAACTATAATCACTTTGCTTCTTATGGTATACAATAAATATATTAACTTTTAGTCATGGAAGTCTGCTAATTAAAATTATATAAAGTATGAATTGTAAAGTGAAAGAAATTCATGGTTCCATTACTTGTTTTAGGAAAACAATTATGCCTTTTGTTTTCAATTCTATTTCTGTGGGAATGTGTAATATTCATTGACTTAACTGTTAAAATTGATAACAGTTACATTATAACAAGTTGATTCAAACTTGTATTTGAAAATTGCACACTTAACACAAATATACTTTCACTTTCTTCTACCACATAATTAAAATATCAGTAAAGCAAAGATTGGTGTTAACAGCTCATGTGTAGAATCCTAGAAACTCAGGAGGCTAAGACCTGAAGATTTTAGTTCAATGTCAGTGCAAACAGACAAAAATGTGAACATTTATCTCCAATTATCCGACAAGAAGGAGAAGGTGAGAATGTGGCTCAAGGAATAGTGTCATCACCTATGAGCCAAAAAATACAATGGAGACCATTAAACATTGAGTTCAAGCCATAAAAATGGCATATACACAGAAGAAAACAATAAAAAGTACTATTAACATCAATAATGAAGACAAAATAGTAGAAAAGATCATGAGAAATGTTGTAATACATGAGAGAGACAAATCATAGTCTCATTTGTACAATCTCATTGTACTCATTTGTGTTGAAACCTGGCTTTTGGGTAACATGTGAAAGAGTAGATTTGATTACCTGACATAGCAGACATTGCCTGTGAATATGCACCATCCCATTCTGCAAAAATTTAAACTCGTGCTTGTTAATTTAAATAAAACCTCATGTTAGAGACTGTTTGGTTCACATAGACAAGGGTCCTTATTTTGAGGCTTCAGACCAGAGCTTTTGTTTATAACGACTCCTGCTTTATCCACCTTCCCTTGCCTTATTAGCTGGCACCAAGCCAAGTCTTTTAACTAGACCCCATTACCTTAATCCCTCCTTTCTCAAGCTACAACTCATTTCACATGCTATCTATGTCATAGAATTAGTTGTTTTTTTCTAATCCCCAACAGAAACCTCTTATATTCATGTAAACCCACTATACATAACCTAGTTAGAAAAGGGATTAAGTGTTTAGCATTCACTGCAGCTCTCATCTGTAGATTTGCTTCCTAATAAATCTGTGCTACACTATCAGTTTTTTCTCCATGGCCTTTGAGTGTGACAAATGATTGATTTGGTTTGATGTAATCCCATTTATCCAGACTTACTTTGATTTGTTGTGCTTCGTCATCTTTGGAAGTTTTAACCTATGCCAAGGGGCCCTCATGTTTCCCCTAACCCGTCCTGTAACATTTTTAAAGGTATCTGGACTTACATTGAGGTCTTTGATCAATTTGCAATCGATTCTGGTGTAGGGCGATATATAAGGATCTAACTTCAGTTTTCTGTGTACAGCAAATTCTACCAGCACAATTTTTTGAAGAGGCTATCTTTCTTCCATCCTGTTTTTCTGGCTCTCTTATCAAAGATTATGTGCCTATAGGAGTGGATTCATTTCTGGGTCTTCAATTCTGTTGTACTGATGGAATTTTGTGCTTTTATTGGAAAGAAGGGCACTACCTCATTCCTGAGGAAAAAGAAAGACTGGAAAAAATGATATTTAGTGAAATAAAACAGATCCAATTAAATATATGTTGTATTGTTTTCCACCTTTGTAATAACTAGAATATGTCCATAAATCTACAAGTTAATCCAGTAGGTAATAAAAGACAAATAATTATACTTGGACATGATTAACTAACAGCACTCTAAGCATTCACATGGTGAAAACAAGGGAGCTATTCTAAGGAGAGGATCACAATGACTCAATAGCTACATGCATATGACCATATTGCAATGAACTCTAAGAATCAATCATGCATGTGAAATACATATATCTGTATATAATTTTAATAGATGTCATAAAAATAGGCGATTTCCCTGTTATCTCAAAGCAAATTTCTAAGTTTAAAAGATAAAATCAAGGAAAGTTTTCAAAACAAAAACTAAAATACATAGAGGAAAAAGTGGGAGAGAAATGATAAGATGAAAAGTAGAGTAGCTCTCTATTGAAGAATTCATAAACAATTTCCAAAATTATACAAGATAGCTGGGGTAGAGCTCAGTTGTAGGACTAGACTAATATATACAAAGCCAGGTGTTCAATCTCCAAGAAGGCATAATAACTTATCAAATAGTAATAATAAAATAATTACTAGAAATAAATGCTTTCATGTTAGAGAGGCCTGAATCCTAAAACAGTATACAATTTACTCTCAATTCTTGTATTCAGTGACATGAAACTACAAGAATAAAGAGGAAATAGTTTTCCTTTGCTATCCTTTCCTTTAGTTTTCTGTTTTCTTCTTCTCTTTTTTTCCTTTGGCACTACTGGTGCTTGAAGTTGCTAAGGCTCTGACCACTTTAGATTATTTTTCAGATGAGGTCTTACTTTTTAGCCAAGCCTCTCGAGCAATAATCGCTTTCCTATGGCTTCCACAAATGTGAGATAAGAGGGAAATTACACTATATCTAGCTTTCTTTGTTTTTGTAGTTTCTCACGATTTTTTTTTTGTGAGAACTGGCCCTGGATGTCAGTGTTCTAAAGTTCTGCCTTCTAATTAGCAAGGTACATTTCATTCCAAGTTTGGACTCAGAATATTTTTCAATGTAAATATTCAATATTGACTTCTATTTTCTATGTATGTTTAAATTCTATTGAGGTTAGTATGCTTCTTTATGATGTTATAATAAGAACACAGAGAAATCCCTTGAATATTTTCCCTGTTTCTTTGAATATTTATAAGTATGACATAGTAAGTAGGACATTAATATTTCACAAGTACATTATGCAGACTTCAGTTGTTATAATTATTTTGTGCACATATTACGTCCAATATAATTTTATCAACTCTATATTAATATATCATATTTACAGAAATGTTTCTTTTCCAAAAATGTGTCTGTCCCATATTTCCCTTCTATAATTAAACCCTCCACTTCTCTTTGTCCCATCCAAAACCTGTTTCATCCTGGAAACGAACACATTTTTTTTTGCTCCGACTTCTAGATCATGCAATAAATATGCGTTGAAGATTGCCTTCAAATCTATGGTAGGTTATTGCCAGTTGTTGTATGCCTTAATATTGTATTGCATTCCCACGCATTGCCTTTGGTTCTGTCATTATAGAATGTAGTATAATTTGTTTCCCATTCACCTGAAGAAACCCTGAACTGATTTCTATTTCTTTGACTAGAGGAAATTATGCTTCTATAAAACTCTGTGTTTTGGCCTTTGGGTGAATGTTACATTTGATTTCCATGAGACAAAGCCTGAAGAGCTCAATTCCTGTGCTATATTGTGGGTGGCTGCATATTGCATATTCTAGGAAACTGTCAAAATGTTTTCAAAAGTGGCTTTCCCATTTGACATTTCTGCCAGCATACAGTTTCTCTGTTTCTTGATAGCATTTAGTATGGACATTATTGTATTATGTGAAGTAATTCTCATACATGTTTTATGATGTCATGTTAGTTTTAATGTGCATTCATTTGATTACTGATGATGATTTTCTTGTGCTTATTTTTCACAAGAGGTATTTTGATGTTTTCTAACTGATTTTTTTAACATTAGGTTTTGAGACTCCCATGTAGACTCTAGATTTAAGGCATTCTTCAGGTACAGGATTTGTAATTATTTTATCCTTACTATGGGTACCTTTCATCATCATTATCAGCAGCAGCAGCATCATCAGCATCATCAGCATCATCACTATTAGTATTACTACTATTACTTTTTTACATGTAGGTATGGTCCTAGGGATTGAACTCAGGGCCCCTGAGATTTGTTGCATTTTGTCAACAATTTACCATTTGAGTCAAGCCTCAGTTCTGGCTTTTTTGCTGATTAATCAGAGATAAAATTCTCAGGAACTTTATTTTGTGGGCTGCCTTCAAACAACAGTACTCACATCACACCCTACCAAGTAGTTAGGTTGATATACAAGACTCCCCTGATCCCAACTTTTATTCACTACTTGCATATGAGCTTTCACAGACTAAATTATTTTATACTTTTTTGAGTTCTACTATATCGTTTTCCTTTCCTATAATTTTAATGCCAAATTTAAGTATACTTCATCTCCAAAATTGTCAAGACATCTTCCTTTGTTACACATTTACATCATTCTTTTTGTTTTACATGCCACTTTCAAATCCTGCTTGAAGTTAATATTTGAATAAATTGTTATTTTAAGTCAATTTTCACTTTTTAATTCTCCCTAATATTGTCTAACCTATCACCACTTATTAAAGAGTATGTCACTCCACAAGTGTTTGATATTACACTCTTATTAAATATTCCTTAATAATAATTATGTGGCTCTAATCTGGTGCCCTACAGGCACATTAGGCTGTATAATCTTTTCTCTACAAATATAACAATTTTACACTAACAGCTTTAATATTGGACAGAGAAATATATTCCAGTTTATTTTCCTTTGTCAATGAGTCAAAGAGTGATGGTCAGGTGTTTTTAAAATTTTTCATAAACTTATAAATAAAACTCTGAAGCTGAGCACTGTTAGCTCATGCTTATTACACTAGGTGGATAGGAGGCTGAGATCAGAGGATTGCAGTTCAAGGCAGCTCAAACATTAACATATAGTTGTTTGATGTTGAATAGATATATCTGTTGAACTAGATTGTATCTGTAGATTATTGACTGTACAAATTCAGACTTTGGTTGATGGTTGCCTTAAGATAGTGTTCTAGCACAAAACTGGTGCTATTTTCATCTCAAATGGGGAGTGTAAGCTGGAAAACACAAGAAAAATGGCAAATCCGGGTATCTCAATTCCCAATCTTGGTAATCAGGGGACAGAACAGATAATGAATAATCCAGAGGAGAGTTCCCAAATAGCTCTACAAACACTGCTGGCAAACATGATAAAGGAAAAGTTTGAAAACATACAAAGGACTCTGTATGAACGTGATAGGGAGAGAGAGGAGGCAATCCAAAAGTTTATACAGGAATATAAGCGTGAGGAAGCTACTCAAAAACTGATACAGGATTTGCGTGAGCAGCGTGAGAATACTCAAAGAGAAAGGCAGGAATGGCTTGAACAGGCTGAGAACACTCAAAGAGAATGCACGAATCCCACGAACGGGAGGAAGCTAATCAAAGAGTAATACAGGAATTGAGAGATCAGGAAGAGAATACACAAAGATCACTAAAGGCATTCATGGAATCCATTAACAAAGAGCTGGAGGAAGTCAGGGAGACCACAAAGGGAATGCTGAATGTAACCCAACAGAAGGAATGGGAGCCCAAAGAAACCATAACCAATCAACTAAGTGATTTAAGAATAAACACTGAACACCAAATGAAGGAAGTAAAGAAATTCATACAAGACCTAAAACAGAGCTTCAACTAAGAATTTGAAGCCATCAAAGCTGACCAATTAGAAGGAAAAGAGATAAAAAACAAAGTAGAGAGTCTTGACAGTAGGTTAGACCATGCAGAAGATCGAATCTCAGGGATTGAAGACAGCCTAGATATTATAGAGAAAGCACATACAACCATCCAAGACAAGTCCAAGAAATATGATAGATCTATCCAACACTTGCAAGAAAACATCAGAAGGCCTAATCTAAGGATAATGGGTGTAGAGGAGCACCTAGAAACAGAAGTTAATGGTCTAGGAAATTAGTTTAACAGGATCCTAGCAGAGAACTTCCCAAACATACAAAAAGATAGGCCTATTCAGATACAAGAAGCTTTTAGAACCCCAAATAGACCAGACCAGAATAGGACATCCCATCGTCACATTATAACCCACACAGGATCAAGTCAGACTAAGGAAAAGATCCTTAAAGCTGTCAAGGAGAAAACATTAATCACCTATAAAGGGAAACCAATTAGAATCACCTCAGATTTCTCAGCAGAAACAATCAAAGCAAGAAGAGCCTGGAATGATGTATGCCATGCCATAAAAACAAACAACTATCAACCAAGAATACTGTACCCAGCTAAACTCTCCTTCATAACTGAAGGACAAATAAAAACCTTCCATAGCAAAGAAAAATTGAAACAATACATCTCCACCAAACCAGCCCTACAAAAGATTCTTAAAGATGTCCTACACATAGAAAACCAACAAGACCAAAATAAAGGCCAAGAAACTGCACCCAAACTGAGAATCCAAGAACCATAGGAAGAACCCAGATTTCGCAGCCCCCAAGAAGGTGGATAACAAGGCAGGAACTCCCAAATACCTCTCAGTCCTATCTCTTAACGTTAACACACTGAACTCTCCAATTAAGCGACATAGACTGTCTAGTTGGATTAAAAAACAAGACCCTTCTATATGCTGCCTGCAGGAATCACATCTTGCCCGTAAAAACAAACACTTTTTCAATGTTAAAAGCTGCAACAAAATCTACCAAGCAAATGGCCCTCATAAACAGGCGGGAGTTGCAATCCTAATATCAGATAAAATAGACTTCAAATTAAAATTTGTGAGAAGAGATAAAGAAGGTCGCTACATACTAATTAAGGGATCTCTCCTTCAGGAGGATATTACAATTCTAAATATCTATTCGCCAATTAAAGGAGCACCCAAATTTATCAAAGAAACACTACTTTCCCTCAAATCCCATATAGATCCAAAGACATTAATTGTTGGGGTTTTTAACACACCACTCTCCCCACTAGATAGTTCAACTCGGCAAAAATTCAAAAGAGAAACCACAGATCTAAACAGCTGCATAGATCAACTAGACTTAACCGACATCTCCCAAACATTTCACCCAGCAGCATCAGAATACACGTTTTTCTCAGCAGCACATGGAACGTTTTCTAAATTGACCACACTTTAGGCCACAAAGCAAACTTGTCTAAATTCAGAAACATTGAAGTTATACCTTGCATTCTCTCTGACCACAAGGGAATAAAATTGGAACTCAAGACCAAAAGCCACCAAAGAATGTCCGGTATCACATGGAGGCTGAACAAAACACTGCTGAATCATGAGTGTGTCATGGAAGAGATTAGAAAGGAAATTCAAATGTTCATGCTATTCAACAAA
Organism: Dipodomys spectabilis; assembly: GCF_019054845.1. NCBI lineage: Eukaryota > Metazoa > Chordata > Mammalia > Rodentia > Heteromyidae > Dipodomys > Dipodomys spectabilis. The sequence goes on from NW_024871222.1 coordinate 1,035,023, forward strand.
AATGAACACACAAATTACCAGCTCCTCTGGGATGCAGCAAAGGCAATACTCAGAGGCAAGTTTACAGCTCAGAGCTCCTACATCAACAAATTGGAGAGATATGAAACAAACAATTTAATGACACATCTAAACCTCCTTGAAAAAGAGCAGCAAGATAAACCCCAATCCAGTAGGCGGAAAGAAATGATTAAAATTAAATCAGAATTAAATGAATTAGAATCCAAAAAATCTATAGAAAGAATCAACAAAACAAAGATTTGGTTCTTCGAAAAACTTAACAAAATTGACAGACCCTTAGCAAATCTTATCAGAAAAAGAAGAGAACACACCCAAATTAATAAACTCAGAGTTGAAAATGGAAAAATCACCACAGAAACAACCAAGATTCAGAACATTAAAGGGAATACTTCTCAAACATTTATGCTAATAAGTATGAGAACTTGACAGAAATGGACCGTTTTCTAGCAAATATTGACATGCCAAAACTAAACCAAGATGAGTTAAAACATCTTAACAGACCCATATCAAGCATTGAAATAGAAACAGCAATAAGAGACCTCCCAGCTAAGAAAAGTCCAGGACCAGATGATTTTACAGCGGAATTTTACAAAGGCTTCAAAGCAGAGCTCACACCAATACTCCTCCAACTCTTCAATGAAATTGAAAGAGAAAGCTCACTACCAAACACATTCTATGAATCATTCATAACCTTCATCCCAAAACCAGGCAGGGACTCATCAAAGAAAGAGAACTATAGGCCCATTTGTTTGATGAACACTGATGCAAAACTTCTCGACAAAAATTTGGCCAATCGACTTCAACAATTCATCCAAAAAATCATACACCACGATCAAACAGGATTCATTTCAGGGATGCAAAGCTGCTTCAATATACGCAAATCAATTAATATTATTCATCACATCAACAGGAGCAAGAGTAAGAACCACATGGTTATCTCAATAGATGCAGAAAAAGCATTCGACAAGATCCAACATCCCTTTATGATGTAGGTTTTGGAAAAATTAAGAATCCATTGAACATTCCTCAATACAATAAAGGCTGTATATGACAAACCTACAGCCAGCATTATAATTAATGTTGAATAACTAAAGCCGTTTCCTCTTAACTCAGGAACAAGACAAGGATGTCCACTCTCTCCACTTCTCTTCAATCTAGTATTAGAATGCCTAGCTACAGCAATAAGACAAGATGCAGACATAAAGGGTATCCAAATAGGTAAAGAAGAAATAATACTCTCCCTCTTTGCAGACGACATGATCTTGTATTTAAAGAATCCCATAGACTCCACTCCCAAATTACTCAAGCTGATTCAAAACTTTGGCAAAGTAGCAGGTTATAAAATTAACCCCCCAAAATCAATGGCTTTTCTGTATGCCAACAATGAGAAAAGTGTGGCTGAAATTAGGAAAGCAACTCCATTTGTAATAGCCACACAAAAAATAAAATACCTAGGAATTAACATAACCAAATAACCAAAGAAGTGAAGGACCTCTATGATGAAAATTTAAAATCTTGAAAAAGGAAATCAACACAGAACTTAGAAAATGGCAAAACCTTCCATGCTCCTGTATTGGAAAGATTAACATCGTGAAAATGGCCATACTTCCCAAGGCTATCTCCAAATTCAATGCGATACTCATCAAAATTCCAACCTCATTCTTCAAGGAAATAGAAGAGGCAATCCAAAAATTCATGTGGAATAATAAAACACCCCGAATAGCAAAAACGCTCCTCAACAGAAAGAACACGGCTGGAGGAATATCAATACCAAATTTGAAACTCTACTATAAAGCGATAGTAATCAAAACAGCTTGGTGTTTGCATAAGAACAGACTTCAGGACCAATGGAATAGAATTGAAAACCCAGAAATGAACCTCCAGACCGAAAGCCATCTAATCTTTGATAAGGGAGCTAAAAAAATAGAATGGAAGAAGACAGGGTCTTCAGTAAATGGTGCTCGCAAAATTGGTTAACTATTTGTAGAAAACTAAAGCTAGATCCTTATATATCACTCTGCACCAGAATCAACTCCAAATGGATCAAAGAACTCGAAGTCAAAGCAGAAACTCTGAAAACATTAAAGGATGGAATAGTAGAAACCCTAGGTCTCCTTGGCGCAGGCCAAAGTTTTCTGAATAGAGACCCAGAAACACAACAGATCAAAGAAAGGTTGGACAAATGGGATTGCATGAAGTTGCAGGGCTTCTGCATGGCAAAGGATATAGCTAGCAAGATCAACAGAAAGCCCACAGATTGGGAGAAGATCTGTACTAGCCATATAACGGACAAGGGTCTCATATCTAAAACATACTTGGGACTCAAAAAAAAATCCCCCAACAACAAATCCTCAAGAAACAACTGTTCAATAAATAAGTGGGCGAAAGACTTAAAGAGAAACTTCTCTGAAGAAGAAAGAAGGATGGCCAATAGATACATGAGGAAATGCTCAACATCCCTAACCATAAAAGAAATGCAAATCAAAACAACATTGAGATACCACCTCACTCCAGTTAGAATGGCAAAAATCAAGAACTCTAATAACAACAGGTGTTTGAGGGGATGTGGACAGAAGGGAACCTTACTTTATTGTTGGTGATAGTGTAAAATTGTTCAACCACTTTGGAAAGTAGTATGGTGGTTCCTCAAAAGACTCCACATAGAGCTCCCCTATGACCCAGCAGTCCCACTTTTGGGCATTTACCCAAATGTTTACAAAGAAGACCACACTAAAGCTACCAGCACGACTATGTTTATTGCAGCATTATTTACCATAGCTAAGATATGGAACCAACCCAGATGCCCCTCAGTAGATGAATGGATCAAGAAAATGTGGTATATATACACAATGGAATTCTATGCCTCCATCAGAAAGAATGACATTGCCCCCTTGTTAGGAAATGGAAAGACTTGGAAAAAATTATATTAACTGAATTAAGCCAAGACCAAAGAAACATATTTGTTGTCAGTATAACTTGTGGAGGAGATGGGGAAAAACAAGGCGTTTAAGGATTCAGGTGGACCGGTTGCAACAATGAGAAGTACAAAATGTCATGTCAAAAATGAGCTTTACAATGTCGGGGGGAGTGCGGAGGGGGGGAAGGGTTGGGTGGGGGGGAGGGGGGAGGCTGGGAAGGGAGGTAAAGTGTAAACAAATGAGGAGGCTGCAATGCTCAGTAAGAAATATATGCATTATCCTGCCCATGTAATTGTAACCCCTCTGTACAGTATGTTCACAAATAAAATAAAATAAAATATATAAAAAAAAGAAGATTGCAATCATGCCTCCGTAGATGTTGTTAATTGGATAATGTTTACTTCAAGGTCTGCCTGCCTGCTTCCTTTTCACTGTTTATTTTTCAATGTAGCTTTTTCTTCTGGAAAGTATTTATGGGCCTAGTGAAGATCAATTCCTACTGTAATTAGTCATTAATTTTATTCCAAAATCATTTCACAGATCCTTCTGAGTTTCTTCAGGGTCTGTAGAGTAATGCTTCACATTCTTAGATATGTTTTTTTTGGCGGGGGGGTCCGGTCGTGGGGCCTGAACTCTGGGCCTGGGAGCAGTCCCTCACCTCTTCAGCTCAAGGCTAGCGCTCTACCACTTGAGCCACAGCGCCACTTCTGGCTTTTTTCTTTTTGCGTATGTGGTTCTGAGGAATCGAACCCAGGGCCTCAGGCATGCAAGGCAAGCGCTCTACCACTGAGCCACCTTCCCAGCCCTTAGATATGTTTTTAACATTGATGCATCTGATGATAAAGACACATTGCTTAAGTCACCATTTTGATGATTGAAAAGAAACCATGCTGCAATCTCACTATATCGTAATTTTCTGGTTTTAAATTCTTTTGGATTAGAATTGATGCTGGAGAATTAACATTCTGTGTAAAATTTTATATTTTCCTAATTATTTTTAGTATACTTTCCAATATTGCATAAAGTTAGAACATTACTACTTACTTAGTTTTAGGATTTCTAAAATAGTTAGAGTAAAAGTTGTATTCATTCACAATTTTAAGATAATATTGTCCATTATGACCAAGTGAGATATTTTAAACTTTTTATTTGTGGTCCTTAATAGTGGTGCTGGGAAATCAAGTTCATGGCTTCATGTGTCTTAGTCTACTGTGTGCCTCTGAGCCTGATTTAACCTATGGTTTTATTTTCAATCAACTGGAATAAAGAAAAATTTCCCTAGGAAGGAATTAACACTTGGTTACTTTCTCCAGTATCTCTCATACACATAAAAGTAATATAATTCTACACTGAATGAAAATGATGTTCTTATATTGTATTTATTAGTAGTAACTTTTTATTTTTTTTAGCCCCACTCTTCACTAAGTCTTGCCCATTTGCTATCCCTCCTTCCCATAAAACTTGACTAGATCAACTGGAAACCCACTTCTTGTCAGCCTCCTCCTTAAAAAGATCAACCTAAGTAACCTACCCCCTGGTAGCCCTGCTAAAAACTTACAAAGGCCTGACTGCAACCAGACTCCTTCCTGAGAGCCCTCCTCTGCTTTAGGAAAATCCCTCTTCCGCTCCACCCCTTCCTGGAATCCCTGCTCTGCACCACCAGAAACCAGACCACATTCATATCTCCTTCTGTGTCCCACCTTGCTGCAATAGAACCCCACCTACACCAGGCTCCTCCCTCAAATCCCCACTTCATCCACCAGATAAGGTCCCCCCCCTAACTACTCTAGCCCCTCATAGTCACATTGCTCCCATATCCTAGTACCTCCAAACTCCTCCCTTCACTTTCATACCCCACCACCAACCAGACTTCTCACTCCAACCACCCCCCCCCCCCCCGGTTTCATCAGAAACTCTGCCCATAACTACCCTACTTGAAAGAGGCCTAACCTCTCAAACACAGCCCTGAACCTACCTCTTCCCACAAAGCCCATCATGCTATACCAAAAACCATTCACCTTCCTATAACTGCCATGCAGCCCTGCCTTGCTTGGCCAGAAGCTTCTCACACAGCCCATCTCCTGCCTGGAAAGACAGCCCTGCTTCAACACAAGCTGCTCTACCTCCCACATCTACTCTCTCAATGCCCTGCCTTGCTCTCCAGATAAATCTGCCTCATATTGGCTCCTCCGTCAATTCCACATCCTACTCCACCAGATACCCTGCCCACAATTATCCTACACCATTTTAGCATTTCCACTCCTTCTCAGAGCCCCTCCTCCAACTAGCCCCATGGCTCCAAACCATGCCATGCTCCTGAAAATCCAACAAGAAAACCCCCACCACACTATGACATTTCTAGACATCCACATTGCTCCATTGGAAGCCACTGTTCCAGTTGGCCTCTTTCTGGAAGCCTAGAAAACCTCCACCAGACTCTCCCATCTCTCGACACCCACATTGCTTTACTGGAAACCACTGCACCAGTTGGCGTCCCTTTGGAAGCCTCACTAGACTCAACTGTAAATCCCAGTCCCTCCATAGTCCCTTTTGGAAGGTTGTTTTGCCCTGCTGGAAATCCTGTCCATAGTCCATGTCCTGCCTTACAACACTGAAATACCCATCCAACCTTACTCCTCTTTTCGAAGTGGTGACTGGCTACACCAGAAAACTCATCCTAACTAGTTTAGTACACTGGATCTTATCACTGCTCTCACAAAGCCCTGGTCCTGAAAAACGCCTCCATACATTGTGACTACATTGTGCTCTGCTGGAAACCCCACCTCCACCCTAACACACTTCCCGAAGGCCTGCCATTCTCCATGAGAAACCCACCCCTTAGTCTTTGTCTTCCTAGTACCACCCTGCCCTCTCAAAGCCACACTCTGAAAAGCAACTCCCTCATAGCTCTGAATTCCTGCTCCAGAATCCCTACCTTCTGTCAACCTCTTGCCTCCCTTCCCTGCCCTGCGTTAGGGGAAACCTAACCCTACATATCCCACAAGGGGTCACAGTGTTCCACCAGATCCCCTCCTCTAAGTAACATCTTCCTTTGTAGCCTTGTTCTTCCTTTTCAAAGCCCTGCCCCAAACAGCCTCCTCCCCAGTGACCCCACCTTCTTCCAATGAAAACCTGTCCACCTGCCAGCCTCCATCCTAAAACCCGCCTACTCCACAAGAGACCCCTCCACTAACAAGTTTAGTCCTTCCTGTTTCCTCCCTGATGTCTCAAATCCCTACACAGATTGGCCTTCGCCCTCAATGCCCTGTCCTGTTCCTTCATACAGGCTGTTCCAATACCAACTCCTCCCTTAAAACAGACAGAGCTCCACCAGAAACCCCATAACACCTCATCCATGAAGGTCTCGTCTAGTAACTTTTATTACAAATGTGATTTTGAACATATCTGGGGAAATAATAGTTCCAGCCTCCAGCTGGCCTCAGTCACAGAGAAGGATTTGTGCCTGGTTTTGGGTTTTCAGGTAGTCCTGAAAACGTAAAGTGCTCTTGTCTAAAATTGGATAAAAATCAGGCCAGTTTAATTTCAGGTGAATCCCACCCCCAGCCTTCATCCAAAAGAAGGGATTCAAAAGACCAATTTTTGAAATGTCTTCCTAAATAAGCAAGCCCTGGGAAAATGAAGCTCAACTAAGTTACTTAGATTAAAATAAATACTGTCTTAAATTTTTCTTTCAAAACTTTAAAATGTACATATAACTGATTTTGATTTTTCCGTACTTAAAAATCTGAGTGTGTTTTGTATGTGTTTGTGAATATTTTCATGATAGAAATTGTCAGCCTGCTGTAACAATTGGCTGAGTTTAAGTTTAAAGTTCAAAAGGTTATGAGATTTGATCATTACTAAAAATTTTTTAAAGCATTTTCACATCGTTTGAAACGGCTTTTTAAGGATTCTTTAACTTAAAAATTAGAAAATCTGGTATTTTAGAATGCATAAGGCTGTTTATACTGTAATCAAGTTATATGGCTTAACAAAAAGGAGAAATTTAGAAGCCAACAGAAGACCTATCTTTAGAAGTGAAGGGTGAGTAGGCAGAAGTGCAGTTCAGCTTGTCATGCATGGTGGAACAGGCCCCAGGAAGAGTCCACACATGGTGAAAGAGGGCCATCTGGCAAAAACGCAGTTCAACTAACCCTAAAGAGTCGGATTGGGTGTGTTCCCATTCCACAGGAAGGGCCAAGTGAACCATATTTATTCTGCCCCATTTCCCTGCAGAGAGACACTGGAAACATGATGGTAAAAATGAGTGATGTGAAGATCTGATTAACATTGCTAAAACTACCCCTTGGATGTGTTAAAATTAAAATTAAGAAGGCCTTAAAAAGAGGATTAAAAAGTTTATTTGTATAATGTGGTTTGCTCTCAATGATATTCTGCCATTGGATATGTTATTTTTAAGGCATAAAGGTGTTAAGTCTAGCTTTTGGTACAGTGATGGTGATTTTAATTTTTGAATTAAGGAAAAAATGTTATTTGAGCGTAAAAGTTTCCATGTGTATCTGTTTTAAAACAATCAGCCAAAGGAAATGAGTGACACCTAGCCTCGAGAGTTTAAGGGGTTTTTCAACATGCAACTAGAAACTAAAGTATAGAATATTTAAACAGAGATAAATAGGAGGCTTACATATTAAGAATGGATTTCTGTATATAAAATTTAAAAGTAAAATTGTTCTAATTGTTTAATTGGAGTAACATGGCCTTTTATGAGACTCATTGATCTGAAAATTGGTTCAAATCCAGGCTGGGCAGATAAAGGTCCCTGTGAGAATGTCACCTCTACTCAGCCAGCAGAAGGCAGAATGATCAAGCAGACCTGCTTTAAGATTCAATGTGGCAGAGTGCTAGCCTTGAGCTTTAGAGCTGAGGAACAGCACTCAGGCCCCAAGTTCAAGTCCAGCAACCAACTAAGGGAATTGCCAGTGAGGAATTGTTCCCAGAGTGATGAAGACACTCCTTGGATGAAAATAATGGGCGAGCATCCACAGACCCTAAGCCACTGCTTAGATGGCAGAAATAATGTCAGATCCTTGAGGCATTTGTGCATGGCCCTTCACAAATTAGTCAGAGCCAGGAGGTCATGGGAAGATAGTTTGTAAGCATGCCTAGTGTCTATGACTGTAAGGGACAGGAACTTGTCAGTCATCTGTGATAGTAGTAAAAAGCTAAGGTTGTAAAATGTGGAGGATAATTTAAGTCTCAACCCCTGTATGTGCCAAAAGCTCTAATTGGCAGTAACTTTTGAATTGGCACCAGCTACATGAAATACATCAGCTCAGGAAAAGTTTGTAAACCTGATAGTGTGTCTCTATTGATATCTGTCTGAAGGCCTGCATAGGTATCTCAGACATTGTTAGGATTACTAGAGATCACGTTCCTAAGCAATCCAAAAAGATCCTTTTGCAAACCCGAAGGCTAAATAAGCTCCACTGCTGTAGCCAGAAAAATGGTCTGTGCATTTGTCAAAAGTTAAAATATTGTTCTTAATGACATCTATCCCTGGTAACCTCTTTGTAAAATAAGCTAAGTTTATAGGTTCCTGGCAAGGTAGGATCAACACTCCTGAGTCAGCTTGAAGAAGTGACAGAAGATGAATCTTTGCCCATCATCCCCTTTTAAGAACAAGGGAAAATATTCATTTTTTAAAAAATGTGGCAAAATAGACAGAAGGAAAAGGCATGGGAAATAGTAGTACAGGCCTGAGCCCTCTATATCTGCTTAGAAAATCCTAGCCTTATTAAAATAATTATTGTTTAAAAAGTTGTCATCTTGGTAAATTGTCCTGGATTATTATATAAATTGTCTTAAAACCTAGTGGGGTCACAGCCTGCCAAGTGTATACAATGCATCCTTACCTGTCTATGTAGTAATTTGCAGTCCAGCACGAGGTGTGACAGTCCCTTGGAACCACTGAGAGACACTGCTGCTGCTGCTGCACACCCTAATGGGTAAAGTTCAACAACAGCCTGACAGTTACCTGGAGGAAATCTACATCATCACCCAGACCACTTCCACCGTGGTAAAAGTATACTGCACTCCTGCCTGATTCGATCACCTGAAAATGTTTCCCGGTTGAAAGCTGCTACAACTAAGATCTTGTGGGACATTCTCTTGGTAATATGCAGTAACCCCTCTAAACTCCCACAGTAGATATTGGGAATGAGGATATCACTGGCTTGCCTTAGGCACTTCAAGATCACAGCCTAGTTTGGTTCTGATATGGTAATAACTTGCTTCCTTCTGGGTGTGTTTTAAAGATAAAGGAGAGAATTTTTTAATCAATGGACATAGTATGAGGAATGAGACCCAGCCCTAATCTTAGCCTTAAAATCTAGCAAGCTTAGGCTGGGAAGGTAGCTCAGTGGTAGAGCGCTTGCCTTGCATGCCTCAGGCCCTTGGTTCGATTCCTCAGCACCACATAAGCAAAAAGAAAAAAGCCGGAACTGGCGCTGTGCCTCAAGTGGTAGAGCATTAGCTTGAGCCTTGAGCTGAGGGACAGTGCCCAGACCCAGAGTTGAGGCCCCACAACCGGACCCCCCAAAATAAAAAATTTAGCAAGCTTTTCATCCCACTGGTGCCTTGAGGCTTTCTGAGATAACTTGGTTCCACAAGTCAAAGGAAAAATGGGCAGTTTTAAACTTTCACCACAAAGAAGCTCAAGGAATTGTAAAGAAGAGGAGGGTGGTACAGAAAGCCTTAGGAAAAGAACTGGGGGGAAATTGGTATCCTCTGGATAAGAAAGGATTTTAAAAGTAAAGATTGTCTTAAAATGTTTGTAAAGAAGACAAACCTCAGAAAGTTTAAGTATGTAGCAAATGGTATGGAGCTTACGAGTATAGCTGGTATAAAATTAAGTTAGCTGTTATATACAGAGTCAAGATTGTTAGAAGAAAAAGTCAGGGCCTTTGGTACTGTTAATTTTGTTACTCACAATCGAACCTTGTAGACTGGTGTCCTTTGTAAAAGAGAGGATCAGCACAATCCATCTATTAGTTCTGAGATCCCAATACCAAACTGTAAATATAGAAGACTGTGCCAATTAGGGGAACATGAGTGGTCCTCAATGCTCTAGAAGAGGAGGGAATGAAGAGCCAAAGTAAATTCAACTTGAGATTAACTCCACCATCTTGTGCTAGGCTGCCCTCAGAGTAACCCCAAGAGAGAGAAAAAAAACAAAGGTTCCCACCAACACTGTCCACCCTTAAGAAAGCAGAACAGTTGTCCAAGTGTTCGAGGAACAGAACATACCAACAGTTCAGAAAAAGGGCAGTATGTTTAGGGTGGACTCAAATCAATCATGTAACTGCTTGTGTGGAAATTCCCTAAACTTTTTTGTTCAATACTATAAAAGCTATGCTGATTTTGTGCTTGGGGACTCTTATTGTCACCGATTACCAGTGCGTGGAAGACCAAGCTTGAGTTTGCAAATAAATGACTCTTTTGCTGTTGCATTGGTCGTGGTCTCTGATGGTCTTTTTGGGGTCCCATGTCCATACAACAGGGCTTGATATAAAATGTTCCTGCCCAGATATTTGAATGATGACATTTATAGTTTAAATGATTTAGGGTAATTATTAACATCTAACACATGCTGAGGTTTTTTATACCTCTCTTTCACCCTTTCTTTCTTCCTCCCTTTCTTTCTTTTTTCTTTTCCTTTCTTTCTTTTAATTCCTTTATTTCTCCTTTTCTTTCTTTCTTTCTTTCTTTCTTTCTTTCTTTCTTTCTTTCTTTCTTTCTTTCTTTCTTTCTTTCTTTCTTTCCCTTCCTTCCTTCCTTCCTTCTGTCCTTCCTTATTTCCTTCCTTCTGTCCTTCCTTCTTTTCTTCCTTATCTCCTTCTTTCCTTCCTTCCTTCCTTCTTCCTTCCTTCCTTCCCTCCATCCTTCCTTCCTTCCTACTTTCCTTTCTTATTTCCTTCCTTCCTTCCCTTCTGTCCTTCTCCTTCTGTGCATTCTTTTCTTTCTCTTTCTTTTCTCTTTCTTACTTTCTTTCTTCCCTTTTCTTTCCTCTTTTATGAAATGAGTATGAATTTAGATATTTTGTTTGCTGAACAAGTATTATGCCATTAAAACTATCCTTTTTTAATTTAGTTACTTTGCTCATAGGTTATCACTTTTGCTGAGGACTCAACAGAGGCTAAGTTTCTCACTTATGTCTGCCAAGTAACTGGGATCACAAATGCATTCCAGCTTGCCAGGCTTTAGGATAATATGAGAATCATTTTATTTTCCTGGCACCCTGGTTCTGAAGTGAGATCCTCTCAAATTCTACCCCTTTAATTAGCGATGTGAGCTCCAATAGCTTGCCCTCAGTATAGATTATCTAAATGAATGATTGAAGGTAATTTCATTTTAATCTCTTTTTTGCCAGTTCAGGGACGGCTATAATTTTATTTCTATACAATTTTTGTGTATATGTGCACATTACTTTTAAAATGTTGTTTTCCCGGGGCTGGGAGGTGGCTCAGTGGTAGAGCGCTTGCCTTGCAATGCATGAGGCCCTGGGTTCGATTCCCCAGCACCACATAAGCAAAAAGAAAAAAGCCGGAAGTGGCTCTGTGGCTCAAGTGGTAGAGCGCTAGCCTTAAGCTGAAGAGCTGAGGGGCAGCACCCAGGCCCAGAGTTCAGGCCCTACAACCAGACCCCCAAAAATGTTGTTTTCCCTCACTTTTTTTCCTTTTTTATTTTTGTTGGTCATGAGGCTTGAACTCCAGGCCTGGGTGCTGTCCCTAAGTTCTTTAGATCAAGACTAGCACTTTACACTTGAGCCACAGTGCCATTTCCAGTTTTTTGGTGTTTAATTGGAGGCAAGAGTGTCACAGATTTCCTGCAAGGGCTAGCTTTGAACTACCATCTTCAGATCTTAGCTCTTGCATAGCTAGGATTACCGGCATGAAGCACCAGCTCCCAGCTAAAATGTTACTTATTTTAAGTTCTATGATTTAGTTGAGAGAGTAGCATGAGTGTGTAGAAAGGAAACTTTCAAGTCGTCTCTATAAATAATTTCAGAGTTCCATATTCATAATATTTATGCAGTGATTAATAACAGAAGCTCCCAAAGTAACAGAATGATCCTTCATTTTCTCCTTCCCATAGGTATTATTGGAAGATGAGTGAAATCTAAGTATAAGGCAATATGTACTTGAAGTTATAAAAAATATTTTGATGACACATAAAGAGCAATATTACACAACATGCTTTTCATTTCATAAAGAAAAGAATGTCATACAAGTATATTTATTGGCAGGCTTTTTCATCTGAAAAAAATATCATAAAAAAGCTGAAGGGGATCAGCAACGATTTAAGTGTGATATAGCACTGGAGACTATAAGACATGAATTTATTCATTAAATGATTATCTAGGAAAGGTATCTGTTCATTAAATTTATTCATTGTAAATTTTATTTTATTTACATGTCACTTAATATATAAATACATACAAGTGTGAATATATATATATTATATATATATATTCACACTTGTATATATATATATATATATATATATATATATATAGCAGCAGTATCTGTCCAGTGAACTGTATGGTTAGGTAACTTCATCATGTCAAGTTCATCTAAAGGATGGACTTCCATAAACCTTAACAACCCTGCAACACCACTGCACATGCAAACATAAGTATTCACAATTGTAAGCCAGACCTGTGTTTTACCAAAGCTTTTTATATAATGTGTTAATTTTTTCATTTAGGCTTGACACAAAATGCGTTTGCCCTAGAAATAAATGATGGCATTTTAACTACAATAAGTTAGTTTAAATCATTACATTGAAAACATATTCACTAGGAGTTGTTCTTTCTTTCCTTTTCTTATTTTATCTTTAGGAAATTGATTTCAGTTTTGATGTAGTGTTTGCCAGACAAGTACTCCAACACTGGAGTCACTCCACTAATCCTTTCTTGTTTAAGATTCTTTACTCATAGAATAGCAATTTTTGCACCTAGCTCCAAAAGCAGGGGCCATGATTTCATTCCAATATACCTACCTAGTAGGTTGATATGGGTGATACTTTTCTTCCTAGACTGATTCAGAACTGTGATCCTCTCAAATTTCTACCACTTTAGTTAATAGTGTGTGCTCCAGTTCTGCCTACCTCTAGAAGAGATGACAGAAATAAATGATTACAGGTAATTGGAGTGAATCATTGGCTCATAGGTGATTTGATATTAAAATGTAGAGTAAGTTTGGAAGTATAATCACAGTAGTCAGATATTTTGCTAAGTAAATTTTGCTTCATATTAAAAAACATCTCGACCAGAATTCAGGATTGTTTTGCTGTCTGTCAACTTGTATGTCATCTGGGAAAATAAGCTTAATATCTTCCATGCGTGGTAAAGATCTTTGAATGGTCTGATGTGCTGGTTCACATCTATAATCATGGTAAGCAATCAGAAGTAAATAGATCACAATTTGAACATAGCCTAACCAAAAATTTAGGAAGTCTCAATCTCAACAAACTAGTGGATAATGTTGAATCACGTCGTTAATCTCAACACCACAAGAGGCTAAGTCTCTGCCCAGTACCTGTGTCACTTAGGTAACTGGCTCACTTGGAGGCAGTCACATCTTCTTATGCAGAAACTGGGCTGAGATTTAGCCAAGAGGAGGGAGGAGTCTCCCCCACCTTCCCAGGGTGGGCCTCCAGAATGCAGTGAATGTGCTAGCTTTCCTCCTCCAAATGGCTTGAGATGCCATGCTTCTGAGTGCTCATTATTTGATTTCAGTGACCTGTGGTAGAGGTGTAAGGTAACAGTAAATTAAATTTCACATTTGCCAATTGAGCTGTTCTTCACAGCTTGTGAGTTCAACTCACAATTGAGAATATTGAGGTAGGGGAGAGAGGGAGGGTGAGTGAAAGAGAGGAGAAATAGACAGAGAGAGGGAGAGAGAACAGAAAGGAAGGAAGGAAGGAAGGAAGGAAAGAAGGAAGGAAGGAAGGAAGGAAGGAAAGAAGATAGGAAGGAAGAAAGAAAGAAGGATGAAAGGAAAGAAAAAGACAGAAAGAAAGAAAGAAAGAAAGAAATGGGGCTGGGAAGATGGCTCAGTGGTAGAGCGCTTGCCTTGCATGCCAGAGGCCCTGAGTTTGATTCCTCAGCACCACATAAGCAAAAAAAAAAACGCCGGAAGTGGCGCTGTGGCTCACGTGGTAGAGCGATAGCCTTGAGCTGAAGAGTTGAGGGACAGCGCCCAGGCCCAGGGTTCAGGCCCATGACGAGACCCAAAAAAAAGAAAGAAAGAAAGAAAGAAAGAAAGAAAGAAAGAAAGAAAGAAAGAAAGAAAGAAAGAAAGAAAGAAAGAAAGAAAGAAAGAAAGAAAGAAAGAAAGAAAGAAAGAAAGAAAGGAAGAAAGGAAGGAAGGAAAGAAGGAAAGAAAGAAAGAAAGAAAGGAAGGAAGGAAGGAAGGAAGGAAGGAAGGAAGGAAGGAAGGAAGGAAGAAACGAAGGAAGGAAGAAGGAACAAGGAAAGAAGGAAGAAGGAAAGAAGGAAAGAAAGAAAGAAAGAAAGAAAGAAAGAAAGAAAGAAAGAAAGAAAGAAAGAAAGAAAGGAAGGAAGGAAGGAAGGAAGGAAGGAAGAAACGAAGGAAGGAAAGAAGGAAGAAGGAAAGAAAGAAAGAAAGAAAGAAAGAAAGAAAGAAAGAAAGAAAGAAAGAAAGAAAGAGAAAAAAGAAAAAAAAGAAAGATAATGATTGAGAATGAACGGTTTGGAGTCAGGAGTTACATGGCAGAGGTGCTACCTCTATTTGGTATTAGGTCTGCCCTAGCCATGCAGACCCTATGCAGACACTTCCCCTCTTCTTGGCTAAGTTTCCATCCTTTATGTGTTACCTAGGTATCTGCCATGCCTGGAGGCAGACACCTCCCCCTCCTGCTAAATCACAACCTGGTCAGCCTCTGGTCACACTTTCCATTTGGCCAGAGGAGATTCCCAGGCCCTGAGGTCACATCTAGTGTGGCCAGAATTTTCCCCCACCAGGCCATATCTCATCCGGGCCTTGGCCTAGATATGTCATGGCCTGAGGTTGGGTCAACCCCCTTTTTTTCACATGCCTCTCCACCATATATGGCATGGGAAGCAGTTCAGTAAATAAACTACTTTACCTGACTGAATACCATGTGGTGTTCTCTTCATTGGTTACCTAATGAAACTTACCTAATTAATATACCTTACACTTCAGAGCTTCTAGTTATGAATTCATGGATATTTTTTGACATATGTGAGATCAGTATCTACAAAACATATGTACTTACTCATCATTTAACAGTATAATTCTGACTGGAATCTTTTTTTTCAATTTTTTAATTTTGAAAATAATGTACAGAGAAGTTGCAATTACATTTGCAAGATTATGAGTACATGTCTTATTAAGCATTGGTGCCTCCTCCTTTATTTCCCCTTTTCATCCCTTCCCATCTTCCACTTCCTCCTCCAAAGTTGTAAAGTTCGTTTTTTGACATAATATGTTGTACATTTCATTGTCGCTATGGATCCACCTGTATACCTATTTACATAATTTTTTTCCCTTCCTCTTCACAAAGACTACCAACATCTGAATTTTTAATAGCAGCCTAATTAACCTTAAAGTCTATTTTGTTTGCTTTGCTTTGCTTTGTTTTTAGCTTAAAGTAATCAAAGATTTGGTGGGACAATCTGAAAAGATCTCTGCTTTCATATTTTATAAACACCCTGGGCTACAACATGTGTGCTACCAGGTCAGATGATGGGACTTTGAAATACTAGAAAGCAGATGCACGTCATAAGGTCCACGGCTTTGGGATTTCTCAGATTCTTTTTTAAATGTAATTGTTACTAAGGTGTGTAGAGTGAGTTTACCATATCACAGTCCATGTAATGTGTACATTTGCCTTGTAGACAATGCAATCCTTTCCTGAGCTTTCCCCCAGTTTTTGCTTGTTTTGTTGTTGTTGTTTGTTTTTGTTTTTGTGCCTAACCATCAGCTTCAACTCAGGATTGGTTGCTGCACCTGAGTGTTTGTAATCAAGGCTACTCTACCTCTGGAGTCCCAGCTCCCTTTATGGCTTTTTGGTTGTTAATTGGAGAGAAGAGTCACAGATTTTCTCACTCCTCCTGTCTTTGAACTGTGATCATCAGCCTCCTGAGTAGCTAGGATTATAGGCCTGAGTCCCCAGTGTCCAGCTACTAATGTGTTGGTTTCATGCTTCCCTGGTTTTGTTACAATTTTCTTTGACTCTTGGCACTAATACTACATATTGCCTGCTCAAATCTGAATTGGTGGAACATGCTTGTATTTTGAGGAAGGCAGGAATAGGAAACTATAGGCCATAGGGACATATAAGCTAAACAAATCATTTGGAACATGGCATAAAGACAAGTAAACTTATTGCCAGTTGACTGTGTCTTGTCTTTACTTTTAATTTTACATGGCCTTTGAATGATGATAGACATATCCAAATGTCAATTGGCAGAAATAAGGTTTGTCATCCTGTTCTAAAAACAAAACAATAAGCCACCCAAAAATATAACCTATGAGTCCAGCAGTTTCCTCGAATTAGAGACCAATATGCCCTAGTTTATGAAAAAATGTCCTTTATTCAAGTGCTGCTACTTTTTCTAACTACAAATATAATGAAATCTGTAGTAGTCTGTAGAATTGTATACCACCGCTGTCATTTTAATTTACAAGAAATTCCGACTTTAAAATGTTTATTTATTCATTTTTTGACAGTTGTGGGGCTTGGAATCAGGGCCTGGGCACTATCCCTGAGACTCTGTGCTCAAGGTTGTTAGCATTATACCAATTGAGCCACAGAGTCACTTCTATTTTATGAGTTGTTAATTGGAGATAAGAGTCTTATGGGGACTTTTCTTCCTGGGCTGGCTTTGAACTGCGATGCTCAGATCTCAGCCTCATGGCTAGCTGCGATTTCAGGCATGAGAGATTGGCACCTGGCTTTAAATACTCATTTTTAAAATGAACCGCTTGTTGCCTCTGGCTCACATATATAATCCTAGCTAGATTTAGGATTACAGTTATAAGAAACAAACACTAGATAAGATTTTTTCATGATGGTTTGTATTGCCATGTTTTAATACTGTTTGTTTCTTACACTACAATGCTCTTATTTTTATTTTCACATAGGTGGGGATGATAAGTGCTAGCCAGTGTTGAACTTTCTTTTGTTGAGATGGAGGCATGTGTACGGTCTTTCCTAGAATGGCATGGAATTGAAATCCTCCTATTCTCAACTCCCCATGGGCCTGGGATGATAGAAGTATTCCATCTCGCATAGCCAGGGGTTGAGGATCATTGCAGGTAACTCTACACTGGTCTGGAACTGATGTCCCAAATACCTAGCTTTACAGGCAAAGCCATGTTATATTCCATTTCACATTGAATAGCTTATGTATATACTTAGAGAGTACAATGATAACACATTACGTGTTAAATACATAAAATAGTCAATATAATTAGCAGGTTTATCTCCTAAAACATTCAAGCTAATGTATTTTGGTAACCTCCTGACTCTGTTAGCTATTTTGGAATATACCATAAGCACGAATACACTGACAATGTGAAGAATATTGGAAGTTGATAAAGATAGAGACAAGTTAGAATATGTGTAATAAATATATATTTATCTATTGCTCCTCTGAAGAATATTATCATATATTCAACATGACAATACCACCAAACATTGAAATGACAATAATTTTCCGACAGTGTAGAATTTCCCATTTCATAATCGGCCATCTTCAACTTTTTACATCTTTTTACATTATAAGTATGAATGTTTTCCTGTTTATTGTAATGTTTTGAAATCATTATATGATGGAATTAAAAATTTGTAGAGTCTACTGAAATTATCTCATTTTGTATGGATTTGTGATGCTAAATCATTAATACCATGGTTTCCTGAAAATTATGCTAACAGACTATATCACTAAATTATATTCTAATTACATCTTATTATTGTATTTTTATATAGTGTTCTACTGTTGCTGTTTTATGATATAGAATGTTGTGAAGCTAGACTGAAACTTGCAACCCCACTGCCTCCAATTACACTGTTTTATCACCAGGTTATGGAGGCTGATAAATATAACTCTAACTAATCAGGAGTTTGAGACCTGAGATTTAGTTCATACAGGCTGAGCATGAAATTTTAAGAGTCTCTCCTCTCCAGTTCACTACAGAAAGCTTGCAGTGGAACTGTGGCACAATTGGTAGATCACTACAGTCACCAGAAAGATACTCAGCCTTGTCATATAGCCCCTGAATTCAAGACCTAAAACATAGATATGCACAACACACCCTCACACATATACACACACACACCAACACACATGTACACTCACAGATTCTCTGGCAATGTTGTATCCTAAATTCTTTTCCAGAGATTGGGCAACAGTCCACTCATTTGTAAAGGTTTTTTTCCTGATTATTTTGAAGGAGGAGGATAGTTCATGGGACAAAGAAGTCAAGACTTTAGTGAGGAATTCTTTATAAGTGACTAGCTTATAAAAAAGAACAGGAGCACAGTTTTTATATTTAAAGCTTACATTCCTTCAACTATAGTATTTTTCTATAATAATCATTGAATTATGAGAAGACAATACAGCACCTCTTCCCTCCTCCCCTTCCCCTCTGTCATAAAATATGACAAAAGTATAAAAAATACTCTATCTTAAAAAAATGTACATCTATAAAAAGGTCTGGCAATATGTGTAAGGTTTATTTTTCAATAATTGTATGATTTTCCACCTCTAAGTACTTACTTTTTTTCCAGATGACAGCACACTGGGGATTAAAGGGCAAACAAGATTAGGAAACAAAAAACTAACAAAGTCCTAGGATATAGATGTCAAAAATTGATGCAAGAAGTACATGGTAGGCTGAGAGGGCCCTGAGAGGCAAAATGATTTCTGCAGGATGAGAGGAATAGTGACAAATAAGGCATGGATCTGACCTAGAAAGTGTTCCTTGAGGTTGAGAACATGCTGATTCCCAGACCTAGCTGAGGATGTTGGGATTTGACAATGTTCACATGTGTATAGAGTGATGTAGGAGGGGAGATTTCAGTCTCCACTATGTCTTTGGGATGGTCTTATGTGAGCAAGCAGTTTAGATCATTGGTCTCTGAGAGATGACACTCTCTACCTCACAATGGAATAGAATATGGAACTCTGAGAGCCAGACAACTGTAACTGACAGTTAGCTCAAGCCAGCTCAAGTGGCCTGTAGCTCAGGAACAAGAAAGTTCAAGAGACTCAGGTCTCAGGCGTGAGAGGTGTGAGTGCCTCACTCAATGCTGCAGACATTGGATCAGTGCCAAAACACGAATCCATATTCTCAGGCCTTTTTATAAGACGAAACCAAGGAAATCACAAGGAAACTCATGCCAGGTATAACTATGACAGGAAACCTATTTAATCTCATCCTAGGCCACAGTACAACCTTCTTCTTGTGTGCTTTTATATGTGTATACTGAGAAAATATTTACTGTGTACTTTTCAATCCACGCTATTAATCATTTTGAAGTGTACTCCCAATTCCATGTTTCAAAAATCCATTCTTTTTACCACCTCAGTATGACAATGAGTCAGCCCAAACCCTGAATATGCCTTATAATATAGAGAGCTTGGACTCAGGCTTGTTGGAAATGCTGGTAATGAACCTGGTCCCTGCCTACCAGAAAGGTGATCTTTTCTATGTTAGAAACATTCTTCAACACTATAGAGTAGGAGACAATGGAGCAGTTGATGGATATTGTTTAAACAGTGAGTGTTCCTCTTTCAAACAGGGATGAGACATCCTGGCAGATTATTGGAATACTTGGTACTCTCTGAGACTGTTTCACTGGGGTCTGATCACAGGAGCTTGTCTTGAGACAAAGAAGTTCACTTCCCGGCTAACTCCTTAGAACTGGGCTGCCAGAACATTTCATTTTTCACAGAAACTAGTGGAGCCTTAGCAGTTTGCTTGCTGAGAGACTAGGATTAAAGGAATGAGCCAGTGGCACCCAACGTCCACCCTAACCTTCTTGGAGGCCTTTGAAGGAATATAGACAGATGAAAAATGCAACTTGAGCTTGAATTCCGGGCCTGAGAGTTGTCCTGTTCGTAGCACTCTATAATTTGATCCCCAAGTCCAGGTCTGGCCTTTGGCTGGTTCACTGAAGTATCTTTAGAATTTTACAAATTAGACTGTGTTCAAACTGTGATCCTCAGATCTCACACTACTAGTTAGTAAGATTAGAGGCATGAGCCATTGTGCACTTATTTGGACAGATGCATATAAGCATCCTCACAGAATTTACTTGAAATTTTGTAGACATATCTCCACTTTTTGTCGGTCATGTTTACATTACTCTGTGGGACTTAACCAGTCCCAAGTGTGTCCTGTTAGTTCAGAAAAAGGAGAAGCACAGAGTTATTCTCCTTCTCTCCTCCCATTGGTACAGATCCTTCTACCATAACTGGGAGGAAGATGAACAAGATGAAGAAGAAAGTTGACGTTGGGACAAAGAGAAATTCTGTCCTTGAAAAATGGATATCTTTGAGGTTTCTGATTGAAAGTCAACATTCTTCTTTGCACACCAGTTGTGATTTTCATCAGGGAGTTGAGGCTTGGCACTTCAGTGGATAGCAGATTACACATTGTGGATGCCGTTGTTGTTTTGGACTCTCATGGATGACAAGGAGGTCTGTGTATAACAAGTCAGATTCAGTGGAGAAACAAATTTCTCCTCCTATCACAGGGAGAATTTTAGAGTATTGTAATTGAGAAATTGTGAGGAGCATCCTGCTTGCAGGAGTCTCTTCCCACATCCCAACATGCATGTCCTGCCAGAAAAACGCTATAGCCTCAGGATGTGGAGGGTGGGCTCTCATTTTCCTTGTCTGCCCACAGCATGATTTGTTCCATCTTTCCTATGTGGATGGACTTCTACCATGATGATTTCTATGAGCACAAGTACCATGACACCATGAAAGAACTTACACAGTATGCCAAGCTCAACATGCCATCTTCAGACTTGCTCTTATGCTCACATATTCTTCTGGAGCAGCTGGAGGAACTCATGATCCTTGAGACCAAGGAAAAGAAGAAGTCCTTGTTTATATGCCTCAGATCTGGTGAGTATGGATGGAACCTGAGTCTCTAGGTCTGTGCCTGATTGGCCAAGAGCCCTTAGTATGCCCCAGCTTGGCAAAATGTCCTTTTATAGATATTCTTTGCCAGGTAATATCTGTTCTCCTTTTAAAACAACTTGGAAGTAATGACTCATTAGAAACATCCTACCTTCTCATCAGTGTTCAGTCCAAACTCAAGTTCTACAGCTTCCCCCATTAGATGCTCATGAAAGTTTAGTCACACCTTAACTTCTACAGTTCTAAGACTCCTGAACCTATTTCCATGCTCAGGTTTGCATCACCGTAGAACAACTCTTGCAGAACTCCAGATAAAGAACCCATCAGTGATGTCATCTATGGTGACTGATAGAGATCGGAAGCCATCACTAATCTCCAGAAAGCATGTGAACATAGAGGGCTTTTTGTTTAACTTGTGGAAAGGCCCAAACAAGTTTTGAGTCTTGTGGACATCTCACTGGTTCTGAACACCACATGTGATGCAAGTACACCTGCACATACAAGCAAGGAAGAAGATGATCCAGAATGTCTCCTATTGATATTCACAATCCACCTAGATCGGCGCCAAACCATTCAAAAAGACTCGTCTTGGTGTGCAGGGTAAATGTGTGCTAATGGAAAATGATCCCAGTCTATGTTCAGCAAAACAAATAAGAGAGGTCCAAACTCTAGATTCAGTTGAGGAAAGAGAGTCTTTCCTCACAGAATACCAAGACCAATCTGTCCTCTTGCAGGCGATCCAATTTCCAATTAAGAAATTAGAATTTGTCCCTCCCTGGACTCAGGAAGAAAATCCTGTCTTTAGTGATGAAATAAATCCCTTTGAGGACTCAGAGGCAGAATTTCTGCCTGAAGGCAACTTAGAGACCAATCTAGATTTAGAGATTCCATTCCCCCTTCCTGGAAAAAAATCTTTATTTTTCTTTTTGTTCTGATTGTTGTAAAGTGTTAATTCTATTTATTTTTCTAACTTTATTAAAATATCAATGCTTTTGATATATTGTAGATTCATGAATCTTAAATACGTTTCTTTTTAAGCCTACAATCTGAAGCATCATGCATATGTGTGCTGTTGGGGGAAAACACAGAATGACAGGGGGCTGTACAAGAGAGCCTACTGTGTATACAGGGAACTGTTAAATGCACAGGGAGCGGCAAAGAAGCCAAGCCATGCCTGGATGGGTTGATAAGGTGGCTAGAAAAGGTCTTGGACAGCAGATAAGATGTCCTAGAAAGCTATTCTGTCAATTGGGACCAATGACACAATACTTATAGTGGTATGTGGGACACTCTTCCAACAGTTAGTTCAAATCTGTATATATTTTCTTTGTGCTTTGGGTAAATATGGAAGAAAAATTTACCTACAATAATATAAAAATCTCCTTATGTTTGATATTTGACAAAATATATAGGAAATATGTATACTGGAAAGTAAAAACTATCATCAATAGAAGAAAGAAGGCTTACATAGATGAACAAACACAAAATCAGGCAGGAAAATAACACAATTAAATCAGATGTATGTAAATACATGTTATATTCTTGATGTTATATATGGTATATTATATAATATATGAAATTGAATATGATTTTTCAAACTACAAAGGCATTTAAATTTTTAGTCTTGAGTAATTATTTCACAAAATATTAGTGTAAAATATTTTGGGGGAAACACAGCTATAATTTGATTATAATTATATGATTATATGAATATATATTTGTGTGTTTCTAGATCTAACACTGATTATAAATAGATGAATAAACATATATATATATATATATTTATATATATATCTGTCTAAGAAGTGAGTATAATGAAACTGACTATACTATGTATAAAAATGAAGCTATGAGTTGAGTCCATGAGACTCAGGCCTGTAATCCTAGTGATGTGGGAAGCTGGGTTCTGAGGTTTAGTCTCTCTTACCCCAAAGGCCTTAGATTTTCAGAGGAGGCCTGTGTCCTTCAAAGAGACACATATGCAGTGGGATCACACTCCCCAAACCCAGAGGAAAGTCAGCAGAAATCAGGACAACCTTTTATGACACTCTACTCAGTTTCTGTACCAAGATTGCCATCTGTGGAACATCCATCAGATAGAAAGTAGGCATTTCCTCCAAAAGGGTCTAAAAAGAGCCTTCTGAACTTTAATCTTTGACTATACTGAATTAAACCTTATTTCCCTTCCCAAGCTGCAAACACATAGAAGTATGACAAGGGCTCAAGAGAGATGGACAAAGACTTACAAATACATAAAATTATATACTCTGTTTCAGTAATTCAATGACAAATCACCAAAGCATGTCTTGGATTTTTCTTTTTTTAAAGGAAATAGAAACATACTCTGAGTGTATCAGGAAGTGGATGATAGTTTTGTTGTTGAATTGTTGAATGCACTCCTGGGCAAAGGAGACACATATATGGAAGAAATTATGTGGGGGAGAATGTCCTCACACAGCTTCACAAAATAATGGCTATAATTTCTATGATGTCACAGCCACCTATGCCATAGCAAAAATAGGTGTCAGGTTCTCGTTTTGCCCTGAAGTGGACTCAACAACACCAACAGGCACAAAGAATGAAAGGGAATGATTTCTAGCCACCAGACTTCAGCTTGAAGAGCTGTCCTGACCAGAAGTTAGGATAAATCGAGCTGGGGAAGGTTGATCTCCATGTAAGACTCCTGAACACTAAGGATTAGGCACTATTATAGATATTGGAGAAACAGAAGTTAATGTGGATCTCTCCTCAACAATTTCATGCTGAAACGAAAATCAGAAATCATAATGATAATTCCTATAAATCAGAGACATGACATTGGTGATTTTGTAGCAACAACTTCACAGTGAGGATGGGAGGAGACAACGCTGAACAAGAGATAGTTGATATGGGAGCCATCATCCAGGCAATTATCTAGGAGCAGGTACTCCAGGCAATAAGAAAAGCAAATACATCCCCCATTGATGGGAATGGACCTGACTTGCTTCAGAAAAGGAAAACAGCATTGACATGCTTGCTTGTGAAGTAAGAATGGAAATGTACAATGAAGAAAAAAGAGGTCCGAAATGAAGATAAGAATAAATTAGATAGATATTGGATACTGCAGATTACAAGAAGAAAAGTTCTGATTTTATTATAAAACTGACATGACCCACTGGAACCAAAGTGCTAAAATAGTAGTCAGACACATCTGATTCACCGAAAGAATACTTCTAAAATGTGATTCTATCTGGGCTCTGGTGGCTTACAATTGGAATCCTACTTACTCAGGAGGCTGATATCTGAGGATGAGTTTTAAGGAAGCCCAAAGAGGAATTTTGGTAAGACATATCCAATTAAACACCAAAAATATGGATATGAAGCTGTGATTCAACTGGAAGATCACTAGCCTTGAGGAAAAAACTAAGAAACAGCACCCAGGCCTTAGGCCCAAATCCCAGGACGTCAAAAACAAAGAAGCCAACAAATAAAATTTGGTGCTCAGTCATTCATCACTTAGCATTCTAATTCAATGTATTTGGTATGAGTCTTGGAAATTATATCCTTAGCAAATGCTCTCCCAGGATATTTTGCTTCATTACAAACTTTCAAATCCCTGGCAGCACCAATGTCTCCTCCCAGTTAGCATAGCAGTCAGCCATTGGAAATTTGAAGATATATTTTATTATTCATAAGAATTCTGATCATCTTTCCACATACATCAAATGAGTAGTAGCCCCATTCCACTATTCTGAATGTTTATAATCCTCCTTTGAGTTAATAAGCATTAAAGCTTAAAAATTCTAGAGTGGTTATCAAATTAATTCAATAGTCATCATTCTTCTATATAAACATATGTTTATAAAAGGAGAGATTATTTGAAAGTGTGTACATGATACCTTATATCTCTAATAATCTCAAGAAATAGTTTTACAGAAACATCCTGATTGTTTTGCCAAAGGAAAAGATAAGAGATTTAAATAAGAGACCTAACTTCTCAGAAGGAAAATGCTATTGGCTTTAGAACAATTTCATTTGTCTAGAACTGTGGAAATCAGTTTCAGAAATGCCAGAGCCTAAGGGTATTATTCAAATCACATTATCATGAGGTACAAGCAGTCTGTCTATATCAACCTTCCAGGAAAAAAAAATCAATGAAGGAAAAGCAATGCTTCTAAAACAAGCAGGTTGGTGATGGTTCATGCTTGTTATCCTAGCTAGTTAGCAGTCTAAGATGAATGGATCCCATGTCAAAGCCTGGCCAGGAAAATCCTTCCTGTCTGCAACCAGCAGACAGGAAACATTAGCTCTGTTCCTGAAGCCCAGATGGACAGCCTCTGACAACAGACATCCAGACACACAATAACATCCCTATTTGAAATATTATCAAATATATTCACATAATATCTTCTGTTTGGGAGATAATATTTAAAAGATGTATCAAAGACAGTTAAAAATGGCATTTAAAAAAGACAGAGTGAAATTAGAAATATGTACTCACTGACTGAAATGCAAGTAACTGCCAGAATGATGTTAATGGGGCTAGAGGCCCATTTGGTAACTTATCCACTCAACCATCTTTCCTCACATCTTGTCAGCCTGAACAGTGAGACTTTTGAAATTCAAGGAATGTGTGTGAGCATATAGCTTGTAAAAGTAATAATGAAAAGCTAGGCATTGGAAGCACAGGCCTGTAAAACTAAGTACTCAGAACTCTGAGATATGAGGAACTCAGTTCAAAGCCAACTGATCAAAAAAGATTCTTACCTCCATTTAAACAGTAAATACAGAAAGATGAGCTGTGCTTCAAATGGTAGAGCATATAAAAGCTAAGCAAGAGTACCTAGGTCCTGAATTCAACCCCAGTACTGCCTCTCATACACAAAATAATCATGATTACACCACAGTATATATGTGCATACATGTTGACAAGGGATGTAGATGAATGGGATGATGACATCAATTACCTCACCTTTAGTCTCAATCTTTCTGTACAGCGCAGCCCAGTGTGTGAAAAGCCATAGGTGAAATCTTTCCTCAAAATCAGCAGATACATCCTCATTGCCCTCTGCACATTTGTATTATGTATACACACATATAAGGGCTATATTTTCTAACTAATTTTCTTTTTTTATTGTGAAAATGCTGTACAGAGAAATGCATAATCTTACACACATGCTTCAGAATTATGTGCCCTTGTTTAGGTTTCATAGGGAGCACAATATATCCAGCCTCTGGATCATTCTTGTAATCTTAGCGTTCACAAGGATGGGATCTGAGGATCACAGTTTGATGCCAACCCAAGCTAATAAATCCTCAATTTCTTATCTTCAATTAAGTAGAAAAAGCCAGACGTGGAGATGTGGTTCGAGTGGCACAGTGACAGCACTGAGTAAAGCAATCTAAGGAAGAGCTCCAGACCCTCAGTTCAAGCCTGAGTACTGGCCCACTAGTACTTCAAACGCCAACCTTCCCCCAACAGGAAACCAAAAATACGTCAAAATATTTTGTAACTTGTGAAGCAAAATCCAATGAGGCAACATAGTTACTAGTTTGTTGTTGGGTTGGGGGGGGAACCCCAAATTCAACATGTGTTCAAATAACATAAAGAACAAGCAATCAAGTAAAATTTCCCAGTAAAGAAACTTCCTTAGTATTCACTGGAACCCCTGACAAAGATACATTTTTCTATATTTTTTCAAAATTAGTGTTTTTTTTCAGTAAGGTAATTAGTACAAACCTTTGTTGTAAGTTATAGGAGTTATTGGAAGCTCCAAGTGAAGGTACAACAAAAAGCATACAATATTACAAGTTTCTATGCCTCTGTTGAGACATTAGAAACTTGTTATAGTGTGGCCTCTCAGAAACAGAAGGGGGATGCTCAGCATCACTGGTCATAAAAGAAATGCAAATCAAAACCAAAACCACATTTAGATCCCATTCACCACAGTTAGAATGTCCACTATCAAGAAAACAAATAATAACAAATGCTGGGGTGGATATGCCTAAATGAGAACCCTACCACACTGATGGTTCAACCACTCTGAAGGCAGTATGAAGGTTCCTCAAAAGACTAAACATAGAACTCCCTTAAGATCTAGCAATCCCACTCCTCACAGTTATCCAAATGATCTCAAACTAGGGCACAATAAGCTACCAGAACAACTATGTTCATTGCAGCATTGTTTACCATAGCTAAGATATGGAGCCAACCCAGTTGCCCCTTAATAGATGAATGGATCAAGAAAATATGGTATATTTACAGAATGTAATTTTATGCTTCTATCAGAAAGAGTGGCATAGTCCCTTTTGTAAGAAAATGAAAAGACTTGGGAGAAATCATACTAAGTTAATCAAGCCAGGCCCAAAGAAACATGAGCTCTATGATTTCCCTCACTTG